>NW_027187341.1:5224580-5331298 GCF_028583685.1 Petaurus breviceps papuanus | reverse complement strand
TTAGCCTAGGGGCAGGGAAGATCTTCCAAATTTGCATTCCCATTACACATAGAAGCAGGAAAACTCCGTGAGCTCCTCCCTAAACCACCTCAAATATCCATAAAATATGACTCTAAACAAATTTTAGAGCTACAAACCCACAAAGTGACAGAGAGAAATAAATCTCCCACTGAAGGCAGCCCATCAGGCCTACAAGAAGGGTCCATCACAGCTCACTGGGAGCCAAGCCCAGCCCTGTGTGAGCCCATGGCTTTAAGCCCAGGGTGGCACCAACCAGCAGCTGGAGTGGACTTCAGGAGAGTGGATCACCCACAGCTGTGGCGGTTTCCAGAACTATCAACCCCAAAATGCCAAAGACAAAGTAAAAGGTCATTGTGGAACCCTTTTGGAATGGATGGGGACTAGAAGCATGATCTGGCCTCTGCCCCATGAACAAGAAGTGGCAGCGGTGCAATGGCCATGCATCCACCTCCACATGGCTGATTCAGAGCTCCTGGCCTCAGATTATAAGGGAACCAAGCAATGATTCAGATGGTAATTCCTCTTGTGTTAACCTGCTTGGACCTGAATCACTGTTTTGGGTGGAGGTACTGGGGTGTGTGACCAGTGAGACAGTTTGTGGGGTCTGGAGAGAGGGCATCCAACTTATAGCTCTGGCAGCTGTGAAGACTCCAGTGACTTGGGACAAAGCTCTCTTCTCTGGAAGCAGAGTTCTATATTGGCAAAGAGCTCAAAATTCAAGTAATTGAATAGCAACATGAGCAAGCAAAAGAAGCAAAGCAAACACAGAAATCAAACCTTAGATTTATTTTGGGGGGACAAAAAGGATCAAAGCATGAAATGGGAAGAAGACAATGAAGTCAGAACTCCTACACCAAAAGCTTCTGAGAAAAATAGGAATTGGTTACAGGCCATGGAGGAGCTCAAGAAGGATTTCAAAAATCAAGTAAGAGAAGTGGAGGAAAAAATGGGAAGAGAAATGAGAATGATGCAAGAAAATCATGTAAAGTATGTCAACCATGATTGAAGACAATAACACCTTAAAAAATAGACTAACTCAAATAGCAAAAGAGGCCCAAAAAGCCAATGAGGAAAGAATGACTTAAAAAGCTTAATTTTCCAGTTTGAAAAAAAATTTCAAAAGGTCCCGGAAGAGAATAATTCCTTCAGAATTAGATTGGAGCAACTGGAAGCTAATGACTTAAAAAAACTTCAAGACAATATTAAACAGATCCAAACAAATGAAAAAAAAATAGCAGGCAATGTGAGCTATCTCATTGGATAAACCACTAACATGGAAAATAGATCCAGGAAAGATAATTTATTTATTTTTTTAAATTAAATTTTATGTTAAATTTTGGTTCACATCATTCATTTCCACAAGACTTTGAGTTACAAATTTTCTCCCCATCTTTCCCCTACCCACCACCCCCAAAACATTGATCCAACTGTATTCCCCCTGTCCCAATCGGCTCTCTCCTATATCCTCCTTCAACCCCCTACAACTTTCCAGTAGGGCAAGATGGATCCCATACCCCAGTTCCTGTATATCTTATTTCCCATTTGAATAATAATAAACAAATAAATTCATAAATAAATAATGATAATAATGATAATAATAATGTTTTTAAGCATATCATTTTACAGCTTTGAATTCCAGACTCTTTCCTTTCCTCCCTTGTCACCCATGCTTCCTGGGAAGACATGTGTTTCAATATAGGTTGTGCAAAAGCATTTCCATAGTGGATAAATTGTGAAAGACTGACAATATTTCCCTTTATTCTATCCTAGCCCCTATTTGTTCTATTCTCTACTTTGACCCTCTCCCTTTACAAATATGTGTGCTTCTAACTACCTTCTCCCCAGCCTTCCCTCCCCTCCATCATCACCTCTTTTATCCCCTTCCCCGCTACTCTCCTGAAGGGCAAGAGACACAATTTAGAGTGCATGTCATTCCCTCCCTAAGCCAAATTCAATGAGAATAAGGTTGACCCATTCCCTTTTGCCTACTGGTTCTTCCTCTCCATTGTTACAGTTATCCCTTCCTTCTTCTATATAAGATAATTTACCCCATTCAGTCTTCCCCCATCTCCTCTCCTTATATTCTTCTCTCACCTCTCAATTTCCTCTTTTAAATATCATCCCTTTCTCTTCAATTGATCCAGTACCCTCTCTCTATGTATACCTGTACACATATATACAGACACTCAAATATGTATTATGAACATCTACCATCCTATTTAGACATATATGTATACAAATACACACATACACACATACATACATACATACATACACACATTTATATTCCCTTCAACTATCCTCATACTGAGAAAAGTTTCACAAGTTACATTTATCATTTTTCCATTTAGGAATGTAAATAGTTTAGCTTTGATAAGTTCCTTATGATTACTTTTCCTGTTTACCTTCTCATGCTTCTCTTGCTTCTTGTATTTGAATGACAAATTTTCTATTCAACTCTGGTTTTTCATCAAGAATGCTTGAAAGTCTGCAAACCAGGAGCTCTGAAGCAGCCATTTGGAAGTGGCTGCAGGGCCATCACACTTCTGCCACTTCTAGCTCCAGGGACAGGGTCAGACCTGCTCCTCTCCCCCCTCCCCATTCCAACAGAGGTGTACACTGACCTTTCACTTTTTCTTTGGCATTTATGGGTTGATAATTCTGGAAACGAACATTGCTGCTGGTGATCCACTCTCCCAAATTCCACTCTAGCCCCTGGATGAGGCCACCTTCAGGCTAAAACCACAGGAACACACAGGGCTGCACTAAGCTTCCAGTGTCCTGTGATGAACGCTTTCTGTA
This sequence comes from Petaurus breviceps papuanus, assembly GCF_028583685.1. Lineage (NCBI taxonomy): Eukaryota > Metazoa > Chordata > Mammalia > Diprotodontia > Petauridae > Petaurus > Petaurus breviceps. The sequence goes on along the minus strand of NW_027187341.1, from coordinate 5,328,475 downwards.
TCCCTGCCAGGCTGTATTCCATAGGAGATTTGTTTCTCTCTGTCACTTTGTGAGTTTTGTAGCTTAAAATTTGTTTAGAGTCATATTTTATAGGTATTTGAGGTGGTTATGGGGGGAGCTCATGAAGTTTTCCTGCTTCTATGCAGCCATCTTGTCTCTGCACCCCCTCCCCCCAGGAGAGATAATTTCAAAATTATTTGACTACCTGAAAGCCATGATCAAAAAAAGAACCTAGGAATCATCCTTCAAGAAATTCTCAAGGAAAATTGCCCTGATATTTTAGAAGCAGAGGGCAAAATAGAAATGGAAAGAATTCACTGATCACCTCTTGAAAAAGATCCCAAAAAGAAAACTCCTAGGAATATTATAGCCAGGATGCAGAGTTCCCAGATAAAGGAGAAAATCTTAGAAGCACCCAAGAAGAAACAATTTAAATATTATGGAAACATAATCAGGATAACACAAGCTTCCACATCAAGGGATGAAAGGTCTTGGAATAAGATATTCCAGAGGCCAAAGGAACTAGGATTAAAACCAAGAATCACCTACCCACCAAACCTGAGTATAATGCTTGAGGGGAAAATATGGTCATTCAATTAGATAGGAGACTTTCAAGCATTCTTGATTATAAAACCAGAGTTGAATAGAAAATTTGACTTTCAAATACAAGTAGCAAGAGAAGCATTAAAAGGTAAACAGGGAAAAGAAATTATAAGGAACTTATCAAAGTTGACTTATTTATATTACTAAGTGGAAAAATGTTAATTGTATCTTATGAAACTTTTTTCAGTATGAGCATAGTTGAAGGGAATATAAAGGTATATATACATATATGTGTGTATATATATGTGTATATAAATACATATATATGTATATATGCACATATGTCTATACAGGAAGGTATATTGCATATGAATACATATGTGAGCATGTATATATGCATGTACAGGTATACATATTCAGAGGGCAGAGGATCAATTGAATAGGAAAGGATGATATTAAAAAAATAAAATTAAGAAGTGAGAGAGGAATATAATGAAAGAAGATAAGGAGAGATGGAAAAGGGCAAATTATCTTATCTAGAAGAGGCAAAAGAAATCTGTTACAATGGAGGGGAACAACAGGAAGGCAAAAGGGAATGGGTCAACCTTACTGTTATTGAATGTGGCTTAAGGAGGGAATAACATACACACTAAATTGGCTATCTTGCCCTGCAGGAGAGTAGGGGGGAAGGGAATAAGAGGTGGGGATGATTGTTTGCCCAAATGGAGGGCAGTTTGGGGGGGGGAGGATAGAAGCACACACCTTTGAAAAGGGACAGGGTCAAAGTAGAAAATAGAATAAGTGGGGGGGCAGGATAGGATGGAGAGAAATATAGTCAGTCTTTCACAATATATCCATTATGTAAATTTGTTGTGTAACTACACATATACCACCTATATTGAATTTCTTATTTTTCCAGTAAGGGTGGGTGATGAGGGAAGAAGGGAAAGAATCTGGAATTCAAAGTCTTAAAATCAAATGTTTAAAAGTTGTTATTATTATTATTATTATTATTATTATCATGCAATTGAGAAATAAGATATACAGGCACTGGGTTATGGAGATGCATCTTGCCCTACTGCAAAGTTAGAGGGGGAATGGGGGAGGAAATTAGGAGAGAGCAGATCGGGGGAGGGTATATTCAGTGGGATTACTGTTTTGTGGTGGTGGGTAGGGGACGAACAGGGAAAAAATGTGTACCTCAAAATCTTGTGGAAATGAATGTTGTAAACAAATTAAAATTTAAAAATTATTTAATAAAAAAGAAAAAAAATGAGGGAATAAAAAAGAAAAGAAGAGCACCTTACTTAAATAATCACATTGTGTCTTTTGTGATGTATCTCAATCATCCTGAAAAACTGAAGCAGGGGATTAGTTGTTGGTTACTTTTGTTTTTTTCTATTTTGACCTTAACTGTCATCAATACAGAAACATTGAAAAATATAGAGGAAAGCAATCTCTATGAAAAACATAAAATTCTGCTACATACAGTGTTTGTTAAGGAAACATTAAAATTTGAATTAGCAAAGTACCAACAAAATTTTTTTCTCTGATATTCCATATCTAACTTCCCCAAAATTTTATTCAGATGTTTATCTCCTTTTATTTAATTATTTTTGTTACATGTTAGGAAGTATAATATTAAGGCTATCGCTACTTTTTATTTTACTACTTATTTCTAGAAGTTCAATAAAGTAACTTTTCCTTTAGGTATATGGATGCTTTGCCTTTCAGTTCACATGTACTTGGTGGTGATATTATGTCATTTTTTTGGAGGGGGTAAGGCAGGGCAATTGGTGTTAAGTGACTTGTCCAAGGTCACACAGCTAGTGTTAAGTGTCTGAGGCTGGATTTGAACACAGTTTCTCCTGACTCCAGGGCCAGTGCTCTATTTATTGTACCACCTAGCCACCCAATATTTTGTTATTTACAATGTCTTTAACCCTAATGTAGTATCACTACTTATCTTTTAAAACTATGTTTAAAACTATGTTTATTTTTATCAAGCATGAGACCATGCTTGATACTCCTTTTTTTTTTAAGTTCACTTGAAGAGCTATAAAATCTTCTCCATACCGTCACCTTAACTTTGTGGAATCTTCATGTTTGAAGTGTATTTCTTTATAGCAATATATTGTTGGATGCTCATTTCTAATCCATTTTGCAACAGTACTCCATCATGTGAGTGAGTTAATCCATTTCACATTTAGCATTATGATTGTTTGGTATGTTTAATTCCTCTGTCATATTTAAATGTTTGTCTTTTACCTCTAAACTACATTTATAAAAAAAATGGTGAATGAAGAGAATTGGATTCAACAGAAAATGTCTCTTTGTAGAATCATCTCCTATTTTCTTCCATTGCCTAAATTGCTGGGTCTTATCCTTTATTTCTCTTCCTTTAATCCTTCACTTATAATATGTCCTCTGTACGTGAAATTTGTTTTGCTTGTGACTATTCCCACATCAATTCTATCATAACTTTTGATCCTCTTTTCCTCTCCCTGTACCTTTATGCTACTTCATTAAACTCTGTGTATGTGTGTGTGTGTGTTATGTGAGAGTGTATGTGTGTGTGTGTATTAACCTTCCTTCAACTGCTCCAGACAAGGATGAAGTTCCTGAGATGTCTATTCCTACAACTTCAAGCTTAATGTTATATATTCTTCTTCCGATAATTCAATTTTTAGAAATAGTTTAAGGTTTCCTTTCCTCTGTAGTACTGGATACTACATCGTCTATGATCCTGATGATGATCTCTTGGTACTTAATAACTTTCTTCCTAGGTGTATGTGGTTTGAAACAGGCTTTGTGGAATGCTTAGAGTCTGGTGAGATGTCAAGGTCATCCACTGCATCCCAGGCCATCACCAGTCATCCTGGTCCTTTTTCTTGTCATTGGACTTCAAAGATTTTGAAAGAGAGAGTGAAGCTGATGACTTTGAGCAACTCTGTCTCACTAATTCCAATTCACATTAAAGTCAAGACATCACCCATTGTTCCTTTCAGGAAAAAAAAAAGGATAAACATCATTTTGTTTCCTTTGAGTTCAAAACCCTGGAAATTAGTTATGGCATTTACATTTATGTTCAACTTGTTGTTTTCATTTGGTTCTAATAATTAAGGGAAATTTTCTTTTATGATTTTTGAAATACAATAAACTTATTTCTCATGTCTGCATGGTTTTCAGAGATTCTCATAATTCTTAAAAATATCTACTAATCCTACTTTATAAGACTATTGGTTGTGATAGTCAATATTTCAATTATCTTAATTTCTTCTTCCATTTCAATAAGCATTTATTAAGCACCTACTATGAACAAGGAACTGTACTAAGTGATCAGGATACAAAAAAGAGAAAGAAAGACCATCTCTACCCTCAAGGAGCATACGATATACTATAGGCATAGTGGACAGTGGTATGATAGACAGTGTCTAGCAAGGGGCATGACATTTGTGGAGAGGAAACCAAGCTGAGCAGCTGAAGGGAAATGAAGATTTAGTTTGAAAATTCTTAGCCCTCTAGAAAGAGAGGTTTTGGGAGGAATTTATTATTCTAGTCCTCTAATCAGAAGGAAGATGCAACTTAAGGCCCCAAGGACATGCTGAATACAAAGGCCAAATCCATTTCTATGAGGATGAAATTTCAGGTGATAAGTTTCTCTTGGGGGTGGCAAGATGTTCCGGGAGTCAAAACCAAACAGAGAAACATGGAAAATGAAGCTTCTGTCTTTCTCCTGAAATGTCTTGTTATCTCATTGAAACATTAGCTGTTTGCTCCACTTTTTTCATGGTGTCAGGATCAATATTTGCCACTTTTTGCTCTAAGCTGTTCCTCCTCCCCTTCCCCCACCACTTTCTAAATGTTCTAATTTCATTTTACTTCTCTTGTTTCATCAGTTTCTTAATTTCTTCCCTCTACTTTTGCACTATTTATGGACAGTCTATTTTTTGGGAAAGACATATTTGTAATTTTTGTAGAGATATTTCCTCCCTTTGGTATTTTATTTTGAGGTTCTTTTAGCATGTAGTAGTTCTTCAGTGAAGTAGGAATTTCCTACTTCAGCCAGACCAAATCTGCTTCCTTGTCTACTGTTAAATGAATTGGCTAGGCATAGATCCTGTTTTTTTGATGTAGTCCAATAGGGGAGCAATATAACATAAAGAGTCTAGTTTCTATCCCCATTATAGTGTAGACGCTGCTCTCCTTTATTCCTAGGGTAGGAGACTACTTGGGGCCAGGATTTTCTTCAACATCCCTAATCCAGGATCTCAGTCTTGGTAAGGCATAGAGAGCTAGATGAAGTTCTGCTCATTGAAAGAAGTTGACAACTTGCCTTGAAACTGGTAATGCTATTCTTATTACCTACTAGAGAGATCCTGATTACAAATGTTTGTCCCTTGTGTGGCATTCTACAGTGTTCATATATACTGGGTCACATGGAGCCTCATGGGAAACAGTGATAATTTTACAGGTTGAACTGGTCTTGGCCTACTTTTTGCACCATCACCCATAGAAAGATTCAGCCCCTGGAGAAATTGCTGTACCAGGTCCTGCCTCCTTGTGTAATCTTTATGGGATAAAGGACCTCAGTGGTGATTTTCTATGGTTCTGTTCATATGGCACTCTTGTTTTTTTTTTTTAATAGGTATTCTTTAGAGGAACTGGGTTTGGCTAGAACCATTAACATTTCCATCTTTTTGCTTGTCTTTTTTATTATAAAACAAATTATATTGTTATATATTGTTTTTACCTCACACAAATTACCTTCAGTAAACTTCTCACTGTCTCTTTCCCAGACAGATATTAAATAGAACAAAGAATATTATTTAAAAGAAAGAGGAAAACTATGGGGAACCAATATATCAGAAAAGTCTGAAAAATCAATTCAATGTCCCACATCCATGGATCCCCCACCTCCACAAAGGAGAGAGAAGAGGGGTTTTCTTTTATCACTTAATTATGCATATGGTAGTTCTTTGAAATTTTTCAAGATTCACTTTTAGTTGCTTTTTAGCTGTTCTTTCCATTTACATTGTTGTAATCGCCATTTTCTGGACTCTTCTTATTTCAATTTGCATCAATTTGAAAAAAAAAATTTCATTCAGTGAAAAACAATCTAGAATATTTAAGGAAAATATTGAAAAAAGGGTGGAAATGAAGAAGGGATATCACTTCCAGATGTCAAATTATGTTATAAATCAGCAATAATCACAACCAAAAAAGGAGAAGTTGAACAATGGAATAGAAAATAGAGATTTATAAACAATAGAACTCAATAGTCCATTATTCAACAAAACTCAAAATGTGAATTATTTAGGAAATGATTTACTAGAAAGCAATATCACAAGAATTTACTTAGACGAACATTTTATACCATATTCTACAATAAATTCAAAGTGAATATGCTGCTTGAATATTATAGATAATACCATAAAAATTAGAAATGAACCAGATCATATATCATATAGTTTTATTACTATAATGGGAGGCCATAGAGTTTTAAGGGGGTTGAGTAATTTGACAAATGGTAAGGTTTTTTTTTTATTGCTGTTGTTATTATTTCTGCTATTAGGTAATAATGAACTCTCATGCTTCAGGGCACACTATGATTTTTTTCAGATATCTATATCACATTACTATATTTGTCAATTGACATTTAGGGCACTTATTTCTTATTTGCTTTTGCTATTCTGTTCCTCTAAAATACCAAATTGCAGGCTCTGAATACTGAATCTTCTGTCCCAACAGACTAATGAGGCAGATATTCCATCCTCCTACAGAAACAGAAGAATATAAAAACACACACACACACACACACATATTTTCAAGAAGGGAAGATAAAATGAATTCCTGAAGAAAGCACAGTTTTAGTGGAAACTTATTTAAAAGCATAAAGTCACATTTAATATCTCTGACTAGATAATGTGAGATAAAATAAACATATTGTAGCTGAAAGCCAAACAATTGTGTTCCTATGTCATAGTGCTGCATCATTAAATCTAACCTATAACTACTGAAGAAAAAGAGGAAAAGAGATTTCTTCCTATTTTAAAGGAATAACTCTAGCCACTATAGATGGCATCAAAGGGAATAGTTCTAATGAGATGAACATGATCATATGCAAGAAGCGGCATTGATTTTTCAGTAGCTTCTTTTGGATTCAGAGGGGTATGATTCAGAAAGTCATACAGAAAGCAATTGAAATGCACAGACCACAGAAGAAATGAGGATGGCTATCTCAGAGCCTTTGACTTTGGTAGAAATTAAACCCACAGTCAAGGAATTCAACTTGTATGTGTCTCAGAAGGCAGGTCTGGATCACAAGGTCTCTCAAGTTCCTTTCTGATTCTCTCATTTTATACTCCATAAATAAAGGTTTCTTCCTTTCCCAGGATTTTCTCTTCAGTTACTTCCAATTCACTGGCAACATCTCTTAGTGATTGGGTCTTCCTCAATGGCACACTACTGCATATGTCCAGTCATCTTAGAATATTCCTCCACAAGGTCTGCCTTCCTTCTCCCACTGTTGAATCATTCCTGGAGCCTCCATTTTGCCAAGGGATAAAGAGGGTCTACCTTCCTTCTCCTCCAGTTCAAGTTCCTGAATTCCTCTGGACTTCAAAACCTAATCTCCTTCTCCTACTCTCCCCCATTTCAACTCCCTTTAAAGTTGTTTACTCTTGCATTAGAGTGTAGGGCAGGAATTATTTTTCTTTTTGCTTGTATTTGCATGCTTGAAACTAAATATTTGTATACCTGAAACTAAATACCCTAAAGTATGTATTTGCATACCTGAAACTAAATACTAAACTCAATACCTGGCATATAGTATAAGTTTAAAAAATACTTCTTTCTTTCTAATTTAATTTTACTGAAAATATCTTAAATGTCTTTGTTTATTTCCCATACTGACCATTCCTGACCACAAAAGGTATGAGAGGGAATAGCTCTAATGAAATGAAGATAATCATATGAGAGATACTGATGTTTCAAAATTGATATTGTAAAGCCGCATGGCTTTGGAAGTGGCAACACGATCACATGTGCCAGTCCAATTGCTTAAGTTCTAAGTAGAAGCCCTAAGCAAGGGATACAAATGAAGAGGTAGGAAGAATTGCACAATAGATGGGGTGTGTGTAGAATAGTGATAGAAGGGCAGGAAGAGTTAAATTGTCACCCTACACTTCTCATTCCCATTAGCCCTCCTTCATATACTTTCTAGTGTTCATATCTATAATAATTTCAGAATGAAAGTGGTGATTTTCTCTTATTGCAGGCATAATTCGTTCCAAGACACAGGTTTTCCCAAACAAGTGATATGGAAAAATAAAGTAATTGGAGATATGACACCCCCATTTCCAAATCATTTTAGCCTAAATTATCAATACTCTGCTTTTTTTTCAATTAAGCTATCTTCTCAACCTCTAAGAGCTATTTTCAACCCCCATATAGAAAGACAATGAAGGGTGTTAAAGCAGAGGAGGGGATTTGGGGACTTTGAAGTAGTTAGAGTCCAGGGGGGGCCTTTGAAATTTTGCATTAAAGACAGGGTAAGAATGATAGTATTCTTTTATGAAAAAAAATCCTCAATACAAGAAAAATGGCCTCAATTATGATAGTGTTCTGTATAGTGCACAGAGAGAAGGAGAAGCCTGGGGCGGGGGAGAGGAGGAGCAATAATTTCAAACAGTATCAGGACTCTAGTACTTAGGAAATTCATTCAGCCAAAGAAGTTTTAAATCAATATTTTTTACTGAATCATCTTTCATGCTACAAACTACAAATTAATTTATTTAGAAAACATGCTCTATTGAATTATGAGGAGCTCACCATCAACAAATAGTACTTTAGCTTAAAATGTAGAATTTTATTTCTTTCCATTAGGATTTTATAAATATTATTAATATTCTTTTATTGGCAGTTAATTGGAAAGGAGTGGTGAATAAAAAAATATTTTGCAATTAGTTGGAATGGCTTTGGCAATTTTGGGATTATGACTTCATAATTCTTGTAATTTAAAGCAAGAGTTGTCATTTTTGGTCTTGTGTAAATGTGTTTGATAAGAAATTGCCAAAATTTTACTTACTGAGATTTGTGCACAAAACTTCTAATGTATTTCTCTCTAAACAATTCCCCCAAATGAGTTAGTTTTCACTTATACTGTGATTTTTTTATCAATATATTTAAAATACCTGCTCATTTGATATGTCAATTAAAGAAAAACACAAAAGCTCTCTTTTCTTCTTTAGTGATGATATTATAAGATAGTGTTCATTAAGTTCAAAGTTACTGTGGAACATTTTAAATTGGAAAACCAATTAATACCAAGTTCACTTAATTTATAAAGATAATCCTTTGGACCTGGGAGAAACTGAAAAATTCATACAAGTGTGTGTTTGTTTTCATATTTTTCTATTTCCTTCTTCCAGAAGGACTCAATGTAATTTAGAAACTATTCATCAGATGTGGAAATCAAAACAAACACATGTTGAAAATTTTTTTAAAAAACATCTTTTAGGATATGTTTGGGAAAATAATTTCAAATTGTTAAAACTAACAGTGCATTTATAATTTATTTCTAACATAAATACCTTACTGTATTTATCTACTATTTATACTGAGCTAAGTAACAATTCTTTTGTGGAAGCAATATTTTTGGCTGCTGAACAAAGAATTCCCCAGGAGGTGAAGAAGAGAAATATGGGGTGGGTAAGGGGCAGGACACAGTGATATAAGAATAGCTTCAATTTATATGAAGATTCTGGTTTGATTCAGTACACAATTGTCTACAACTAAAATATGAATATCTTGATTTCTTATAAACATAAGCCTTTGCTATATCTTATTTTTAAATTTCTCCTGAAGCTGACAAGTCTCACCTCTAAGCCTTTTTATCTGCATGTCAAGTTTCTCTAATATTCTCTTATCACTATGGAGAAAAATATCATCTAACTTTGATTCTTATTAAACTTGGGCCTCAAACTAGTTTGTTGATACTGGGTCTGTAGGTATAGGTTCCATCAAACCGAATGGTTATTCTCTCAAGTTCATCTGACATATTTACAGTTTTCTATTCTATACATGTTACAGAAAATAATTTGACTTCTCTTTTTTTATATATTTGTTTGCATGTTGTCGCCCATTAAATTTCAAGTTCCTTGAGGACGGGGACTACCTTTTGCCCTTTTTTCACCCCCAACATTTACCATAGTGCCTGGCTCATAGTAGACAATAAATGTTTATTGATTGATTTTGTTTTGATGGTGATATTCTTGAAAAAAATTTTGTAATCTGATGATGAACTCATACTTATGATTATGGGCATCCAGAATGATCTCTTTTTGTCATCTGACCTTTCTTTCCTAGTGCTGATTCCTGGGAAGTCAACTTATCACCCAACAAATCTTCATTTCTCTTTTGAATGTATTCATCAGTCATGTGTTCATGATGCTTCTCTATTTGTAACATGTTGGTGGTAATCCTGCATCCCAATATTGTCACTATTGTTCTCTTCAGTCTTCATTTATCAATAGGTTGATTTTGTCTTGGTTCTGTCTTCAGATTTTCTGCTACCTTTAGGCTTTGGATCTGCATCCACAGTGTGATTTTCTAAGGTATTTGCATGTCCGGCTTCCCAGTGGGAATCCTTCTTGTCACCTTTATAATTGCTTTACATTATATATGCTGAATCTATCAACTCTTCTAAGCCTGTTGCTTGTTGTTGAAGTTCTCTACTACTTCTGAGTTCTTATTATTGTTAGTGATCTAACTATCTTAAATATGGGCTAGCTTGATTGTATTATTGTCTTCACCCTTATTGCACACATCTATCATTTTTGGTAATGTTGTTTTCAGTCATGTCTGACTCTTCATGACCCCATTTGGAATTTTCTTGACAAAGATAATGTAGTAATTTGTCTTTTCCTTCTCCAGCTCATTTGACAGATGAAGAAACTGAGGTAAAGAGGGTTAAATGATTTGCTTAGGGTCGTATGTCATAAGTCTCCAAGGTCAGATTTGAACTCAAGAATATGTCTTTTTTTTTCTTTTTGAGAGGGGGAAGACAGGGCAATTGGGGTTAAATGACTTGCCCAAAGTCACATGGAAGGTTAAATGTTAAGAGTCTCAGGCCAGATTTAAACTCAGGTCTTCCTGACTCTAAGGCTGGTGCTCTATTCACTGTGCCACCTAGCTGGCCCCTAGGAAGTTGAGTCTTCCTGACTCCAGATCCAAGTACTCTATTCATTGTACCACCTAACTGCCTGTCCCCTTTGTAGAGAAGGGATCTCCTAAATTACAAAGTCTTTTTCCCTTGTGCATTGGAATGTAGATTCATGGATTGTGGTATACACTCAGATTGGTGTTTCTCTATTCCTCTTGTGTTTTTTTAAGATTTTGCAAATAAGTGTCCTCTGTGAAGTAATGCTTGTCACACACCAAGTACCTTATAAGACCATAGGTCATTCATTTGAAGCTTTGAATTAATGTCTTTTTATTTCTAGGCCCTATGTTCGACAATTCTGTAATGCTACAAACACATATCAGCAATCCAAGTTCCCCAGAAGTAAATGATCCTCTGCAAAGAAGATTCTTGCTTTAGGCCAGGGGTATCCATCTACCATGATTTATCTATCCTTTTTCTTACTGTTAAAACAAGTTTTTCTGTCTGGTACAGGACGGCCTCTCAGTTTTGTCCCTATTCATTATTTCTAGAATTAATAGGAAACCAACCCTCTGTCTTATAGGTCAATTTTCTCTCTATGACTTAAAGTTTAACTTCATTCTCTGTATTATCAAGTTCTCTTTCCCCATTAAAGTCCCTATACTTAATTCCAGTGCTTTCCCTCTGTTAGATATTTTCTATTTATCCTGTTTACAATTTGTACATATTAGTTTGCTTTTGTGGTATTTTTTCCTCCCCTTTCCCCCATTAGGTTTTGAGCTATTCTAGGGCAGGGACTATATTTTTTTCCCTTTTTTTTAATACCCAGTGTTTAGCTTAGTACCTGGTATGTAGTAGGGGCTTAATAAATGTTTATTGACAGACTGATATTATAGGAATGTAAATTTTTAAGATCTTCCCTGCCCCTAGGTTAAGTGCACTTGGAGCCTGTGGTAGGAAGCTTGTTTTTCAGGAACAGCCACACCTTGGTGATTTGTGATTGGGCAATGGGTCAAGAGGGTTGTTACATTCTCTGAGCCAGGAGAAGGCTATATAAGCCCTGATGTGAGGCTTTGCTTTGGGACTCACTTTGAGAAGTGTTGTGTGACTTGACCAGATGAGACTCTGGGAAGCTGTTGAGAGCCCCCCCGGCTTTGAAAAACCCAGATATTGATGCTGCCCTCTCTGGTAACTGATTTGGTATGGATGCAATGGCTGGAAAGTTTGGAAGACTGTCTGCTTGGAATGTTTCTGTCTCTATGCTCTGAAGTTTGGGGTGCTGACCTTTTCCCCCTGAACTAGGTAAATGATATGTTTGATTAAATCAAGATTGTTAACCCATTTTGAGTTGCTTTCCTTTAGAAAAACAGATCTAAGAATCTGTGTTGGCAGCCACCCTGGGTATGCTAGGCTGCTTGCTGCTACAACTGAGCAACTTGTTATCTTCATCATCAATGACATCATGTCTCAACTCATCATAAAGGGGCATCTACGTGATATAGTGGATAAAGTGTTGTAGTTAGAGTTAGGGATATCTGGGTTGAATTCCTCTCCTGACATTTAATAGTTGTTTAACCCTGGGCACATTATTTATGTTTTCTTAGACTTTCAGTAAAGTCAGGATGATAAAAGCACCCTATTTCACAGGGTTGTATGGGATCAAATGAGATAAGTACTTAGAAAACTCTTTTTCTATAAATTCCATAAATGCTAGCTATTAATTATTTTATTGGAAAGCAAATATGAACTGTAGGCATTAAAAGACACTTTAGTTGTCATATATTATTCAATTGGAGTTACAGAGACCCAGATTTCATCCTTTTCTGCTTCAGACAGTAGCCAAAACCTATTTCCAATGATTTCAGCATTTTGTTTGTCTTTTCCTCACATAACAGGAACATTAATGTTGCCTAGAGAAAAAAAATTGGGGGCTCATTAAGCAGAGAGATTACACTCAACAAAATATCCATCCCTTTTAAGCAGGGTTCCACCTTTCAAAAAGCAGTTCATCTTTAGGAAGATGAAAATTTAAAACATTTCCATTCTCATAAATGTTTGGGTATTCTCATGGATCTGAGGGTAGGTGGTAACAATAGGCTTATATGAGCCTTGAACTATCTACCTTTATTGAAATAGGAAGGTGGAGGGGATGGTGCTGATTGTCAATTTGCCAGTTATAGAAGTTAAACTAATCAACCAGCGTGATGTGGGAGGCTTTTCTCTATTAGATTCTGCAACATTTTAAACTCTAACTTCAGAGCAAAAGCTCTTCAATATCATAAAGGCCTTGACATGTACATGGGTCTTTCTAATGTTACTAGCTTTGGGGGTGGGAAACCTGTGGCCTCGAGGCTACATATATGACCCTCTAGATCCTCAAATGTGGCCCTTTGACCGAATTCAAACTTCATAGAACAAGTCCCCTTAATAAAAGGATTTGTTCTGTAAAACTTGAACTCAGTCAAAGGGCTGCACTTAAGGAACTAGTGGGCCACATGTGGCCTTGAGGTTGCAGATTCCACACCACTGAAGGTTTTCTCAGAATTGCTACAAAGCAGGAAAGGGACAGGAGAAGCTTCAATGCAACTTTGAACTAAATGAAAGGTCTGTTGGGGGAAGGGAGGTCAGGAGGAGAAGGAAGAAGGGGATAAGAAAGGAAGGATGGGGGGAGAGAAGAGAAAGAGGACCACAGACAGTGCTTCCTTTCTCTTTTGTGATCCTGGATGTTCTTCACCCATCAGTTAGTCCCTGTGTTTATTATGTAAGCACCCAAACATTGATGAGTCACTGAATCTTTCAGAATTTATTCCTGACCCTTTTAAGGAAATCCTGCTCGAGAAAAACAAACACCACCAACAACAAGAACAACAAACCTGGATTGGGCCAGGTGTCTTTGTGAGTCATTGTCTGAATTATTTCTATGTATAACAGAAATGGCAATGTGGAAAGAGCCTGCACCCCAGAGTTGGGGAATCAGGATTCAAATCCTGCTTCTGTCACTGTCTTTGTGATCCTGAATAAGTCTCTCTGAACTTCACTTTGTTCATCTGTAAAGTGAGGGGGTCAAAATAAAGAAATTCTAAGGTCTCATCTAGCTCAAAATCCATTATACTGCAAGTCTGTGGCTTTTCTTTTTTCAGTTTTGCCTAGCTATATCAGAATCTTTGGCTTAAACATCTATAGATATTTCAGATGTTGCTGTTCATCAGTAGGTTGTGTCTGATTCTCTGTGAACTCATTTAGGGTTTTCTTGGCAAAGATACTGGAGTGGTTTGTCTTTTCCTTCTCCAGCTAATGCTACAGATGAAGTTGAGGCAGATGGCATTATGTAACTTGACCAGGGTCACACAACTAGTAAGTATCTGATGCTGGATTTGAACTCAGGAAGATGAATCTTCTTGAGTATAGGCCTAGTACTTTATTCACTGTGGCTTCTAGCTGCCCATTACAAAAGTAACATAGTTCTGTTATTAAATACGTAATATTTAGTGTATAATAATAATAATTAAGATAAAATATTTGATTTGATTTAGCTATTCTGATAATTGATTATTTTATTTTATTGTTTAAGCAATTGGGATTACAAGGTCAGTTATTTCTGGGTGCAGTGTTAAGTATCTGAGCCCATATTCGATCCCCAGATCATCCCGACACTGGGGCCAGTGCTCTTACTCGCTGTACTAACTGGTTGCCCCATAACTGATTATTTGAAAAAAAAAACAAAATTATGTTGTTGTTTTTTTTATTTTCCAGATGGAGTAACTATTTCCTGTGTTGCCACTGTTCTTTTTGGTTGCATATATCACCTTTATCCGTAAAGATCTGAGGTATTAAGATTTAAAAGTGGGTAGAACACTAGATTGAGCTGGGACCCGAATTTGTACCCCAAATGTTCCACTGACTGTGTGATCTTAGAGAAGTAAATTAACCTTTTATGGTCATCAGTTCCTTAGCTATAGAATGAGGGGATTAGAATTATCTTTAAGGTTCCTTCCAGCTTTTTATCTATAAACTTGGAAAGAGAGATATGTAACATGGTTATCTGTTACTCATTCAAAAACATTTTTCCTATCTCTATTTTGCTATGAATAGGGATTAATTTAGAACAGGACTGAAGAATTATCCACAGCAGATATGAAATAATGAAGAATCTCAAATTTTGTATTACATACAACCTCTATTTCAAGCACAAAAAACTGGATCATTATTCAATAATGTCTTCAGCTGTCTCCTGAATAAACTACCCACAGAGATTAGCTCATATTCATGTACCCTAATAGTAAAAGAAACACACATCATATTGGCTGACCTAAAATACACTGAAAACATTATTTTTTTCTTATAAAGCCTTTTTTTGGGGGGAAGGGTTAACAGTAAGTTGGTGACTTTGACGGGAGATTAGGCTATGAGGGGATAACCTACCATAAAATGGTAGAAATAATGTCTATTAAAACTACTGTTTTGGAGGTGGAGTCAAGGAAGTAGAGTGAAAGCAGGAACTCATTTGAACTGGCCCATGAATTCCTTCAATAACCTCTAAAAAGTGAATCTGAATGGTTTTTAGAGTGGCAGAATTCATTGGGATATGGAATGTGGCAGATTTCCAGCCCAGGAAAGACTACAAATGGAGTCTCCCTTAAAATAATAAATAGCATTTATCTAAAACCATCAGCAAATATTATGTGTACTGGGGATAAGCTAGAAGCATTTCCAATAAGATTGGGGGTGAAACAAGAATGTCCACTCTCACCTCTGTTATTCAGTTTGGTACTAGAAATGTTAGTTGCAGCAATAAGAGAAGAAAAATAAATTGAAAGAATTAGATTAAGCAAAGAAGTGACTAAACTAACACTCTTTGCAGATAGTAAGATGATATACTTAGAGAACCCCAGAGAATCAAATAAAAAACTACTTAAGATAATAAATTTAGCAAAGTTGCAAGATATAAAATAAACCCACATAAATCTTCAGAATTCCTATATATTTCTAATGAAATCAAACAACAAGAAATAGAAAGAGAAATTTCCCATTTAAAGTTACTGTAGACATTATAAAATATTTGGGAATCTACCTGCCAAAACAAACCCAGTAACTACATGAACACAATTACAAAATACATTTCATCAAATAAAGTCAGATATAAATAATTGTAAAAACATCAGTTGCTCATGGTTAGATCAAGCTACTATAATAAAAATGATAATTTACCTCAGCTAATTTACCTATTTATTACCATACCAATCTATCTACCAAAACATATTTTCTAGAGCTAGAAAAAAATAGTAACAAAATTCATCTGGAAGAACAAAAGGTCCAGAATATCAAGAACATTAATGAAAAGAAATGCTAGGGAAGGTGTCCTAGCCTTACCAGATTTTAAACTGTATTATAAAGTAACAGTCATTAATACTTCTTGGTACTAGCTGAGGAATAGAATAATGGATCAGTGGAATAGAGAAGGTACGCAAGACACAGCAGTTAAATGACTGCAGTAATCTACTGCTTGATAAACCCAAAGACTGCAGCTTCTGTGATAAGAACTCATTCTTTGACAAAAACTACTGGGAAAGCTGGAAAATAGTATGGTAGAAACCAGGCATAGACCAATAACTTATGCCACATGCCAGAAAAGTCTAAATGGGATCATGATCTAGATATGAAGGCTGATAAGCAACTTGGAAAAACAAGGAATAGTTTACCTGCCAGATTTATGGAAAAGGGAAGAATTTATTACCAAACAAGAGATGGAGAGTTTTATGAAATGCAAAATAGATGATTTTGATTACATTAAATTGAAAAGTTTTGTACAAAGTCATCAGTTCAGATGTATCTCCACATTATTATGAAGTCCATGTGCTCCTCATTTTTTACAGTGCAATAGTATTTCATTACATTCATACACTACAACTTATTTAACCATTACCCAATTTATGGACATCCCCTCAATTTCCAATTCTTTGCCACCACAAAAGGTGTTGTTACAAATATTTTTGTACATACAGGTCCTTTTCCCACTAGTATGAATACTCTTCAGGGAACAGCCCTAGAAAGGGTATTGCTGGGTCAAAGCATATTCACATTTTATAGCCCTATAGGCATAGTACCAAATTGCTCCCCATAATGGTTGGGTCAGTTCACAAGTCCAGCAACACTGCATTAGAGTCCCACAACATGGAAAAACTTTTCCTAAACTGATGCTGAGTGAGAGGAGCAGAACTAGAAGAACACTGTACGCAATGACAAACACATTGTTTCTATGATGGCTAATGTTGACAGACTGGACTCCATTCAGTAATGCAAGGCTATAAGACCACTCCAAATGACTCATGATGGAAAGGGCTATCAACATGCAGAGAATAATTTATGGAGTCTGAATGCAGACTGAAACTACTCGCTCTCTCTTTGTTTTGTTTTGTTCCTTCTCTCTCATTGTTCATTCCATTGGTTATAATCCTTTACAACTTGACTAATGTTTAATGTGAATATATTTGTAAAACCTATATTGAATTGCATGGTGCCATGGAGAGGGAAAGGGAGAAAATTTGGACCTCAAGAGAATGTGGAATGGAATGGGGTAAACTAAAATTTAACAAACAAATAAAGCAATGAATGAATGAATAGACAAATAAACAAATAAATAAGTGAATAAATAAATACATGATTAAATGGATGGATAAATAAATAAAAAATAAAATAAAATAAACAACTATTTCTTTAAAGTATTTGCAAAGAAACAACCAAATTTCAAAGACAGTTCGGAGAATCAATGATCAAAAGAATCAGGAAAAGTGGGTAGGGCTAACAATTGTACAATATAATAGGCTCAGGTTCTTTATTTTCTCCCAATTCTGCAAATAAGGTAAAACCTAAAGGCATCACTCAGATGTATCATATTCCTCTCAAAGACTATCTTATCTAAATTTTCTTTTCCCATAATACCTCGTATAGCATATTCTCTATTTGTCTGCCATGTTACAATAAGTGCTCAAAATGTCTCTTGAATTGAATTATTTAATTTATTGACCTGTATGACATGTGAAAGTTCAGAAAGACCTCACTTTTAAACAGGAATAGAAAATATTAATATCTTCATATGTGGTATTGTGGAAAGAACACCGGGCCTAGAGTCAGAAAGACATGATTTCAAATCTGGCCTCAAATAGTCACTAGATGTGTGATCCTGGGGAAGTCACTTAATCTTGTTTGCCTTAGTTTCCTCATCTGTAAAATGAACTAAAGAAGGAAACAACAAACCTCCAATATCTTTGTTAAGAAAACTCACAAGTGGTCAGGGAGAGTCAGACATGATTGAAAGGATTGGACAACAAAAATCTCTTGCTGGCTTTCCAGAGGAGCTGATATGATATAATAGACCCAGAGCTGGTGACTCCTATGGTGAAGGCAACATAACTCCTAGAGAGTTGATAATTTTTTGCCAATGTGATGCAAACTCAGAGTTGCTTTAATTCACATTTTTCTGTTAGTGATATTTGGAGTATGTTTTTATTTGTTGCCTGATATCATATATGCTTTTCTTTGAATAATGCTTGTTCACCTGTTTTATCCCTTGAACATTTTATCTATTGAATAATGGCTCTTTTTTTCACCTATTTGAATCAATTTTTATATATTTTGTGTATCAGATCTTTATCAGTGAAAATTCCTGAAAACACTTTCTCCAGTTACCCTTCTAACTTTAACTTCATTAATTTTGTTTTTATAAAGACTTCAATTTTATATAATATATATTATCCATTTTGTCTTTGAGATCCACTCTATATTTTCTTTGGTCATTTGGCATCTATGTTTCAGCATCTGTACCAGGGATTAATCTACAGAAAGAAACTGGGATGAGGAACATGATATGCAACAAATATCAGAATGGATGCTCAAAAAAGGAACATGCCATATTTTGATAGAATATAAAGCAGTAGAGGTAATTTTTAAATAATAGAATAGTAGTACAAATATTTTAAAGTTTTTTTTCCCCAAATGAAAGTGATACACTTACCTACATTATCTATTAAGTCATTTTCTTCATTCTATCAATACATATTAATCCTGGAACAAAAGGCACTCATTGAGATACATTGGCCTTTTCCTACTCTGGGCCCACCATTCTACTCCACCCATGTCCTGAGTCTAACGTCCACAACTCAAAACCTACTCTAGTGCCTGAAAAAAGACTCCTTCTCCCCTCTTCCTCTGCAGTACAGATGTTTACCTTAAATATCTTCCTTTTCTATTTCTTCCATCTTCAGGCACACATAGAGACCTGACTCCTTCCTAATCACACTGCTTCCTTTTCAGTTCTATTTGTAGTCTTACTTAGATCCCTAACTTATTGATCTGGTCAGGGTTGAGGCATTTGAATACTTCTTTTTCCCCATGGCCACTTTTAGACTCTTCCTTTAGCATCTTCATGAAACAACCTCTTCCTTTTTAAAGTTGATGCTCTCTAAATTTATCATGCAATCCAGATCCTGGTGATCATTATCTATAGACACCCCAAACACCTTTCTTTCTCAAAGAATTCACTGCTTGGCTTACTGTTTTTCTGCACAAACTCTGGACCTCATAATAGGGCATTCAAGAAATGCTCCCTCAAATACCTGAACTTCCCAATTCTCCAATCTACTTAATTGACATTAAATACCTCCCCCTACTACCTCAGCTTTACATAGTGATTGTCATATTTCTGACCCATAAATTTTCCTGTTCCATGGTCATAAGTTCTGACATTCTTTTACTTGATCATAATATTTTATTATTTTATCTTTCCTTCTTCTTTACAACTTTTATCCCTGTTCTTTTTCCTGGCCATTACTTCCAGTAACTTTTAACTGAGATCTTTCCCAGACCATCACCTTTTTCCCATCCCTCTTAGCTACACTCTCCTCACTTTCTTATCTTAATTCTTTGATAATCCTATTCAACTCTATAGTAACTTCTTCTCTTGGCTGTCTTGTCCTCTTTTCCTTTTACTGATCATGCCTTGGCAAACACCAATGGTAATTCCTCCCACCATCTGCTTCTTTTAATATTATTAGGTCCTCGCCTTCCTGCTCAATTCTAGTTCTCATCTTTTTGCCTTAAAGGGGACATTGGCTTTTTACCATTCCAGAAATGCTCTCCTTCCTTAACCTCTGACACTTTGTTTTCCCAGCTTTTTTAAGTCTTAGCTCATATCCCACTTTCTGGGGGAATCGTTTCCTATTCCTGCTCCAATACCCCAGTTCCTATACTTTCCTTATAATATAACACTCCCTTTCCATTTAATTTGTAAATATCTAGTATGTAACTAGTTCCAAATATGGTTGCATTCATTAGAATGTGAAGCTCTTCAGGCAAGAATTGTTTTTTATCTTTTCTTTGTAAGGTTAGTCTTTAACATAAGTACCTGGCACAAGCGTTTCAAAAATGCTTTTCGTTTGATTGACTGAGGTGTCAAAGACCTCCATCTGAGGATACAAGGCAAACTAATAAAAAAAGAAAAGAAAAATAAGTGACTAAGAAGAATCTAGCATTAGTTGTTTCTACACCTCTGGTGTTAAATTTAAATAGAAACAGGCTCCAGTAATCCTTATATAAGCAACCTTGTGAGTATATATTGTCAATCATAAAATGTAATGTTTTATATATGCATATATATATATGATTTTGATTTATTTTGTTAATGATTTCCCAATTATTTTTTAATCTAGTTTGAACAGAGATATACTCAGGTGTTCTGTGAGCCACATGTGGCCCATTGGCCCATTGACAGCTTTGTTCTGTGCAGCTATCTTTTTTACTGTTAGCTTTCCTCATTTCAGAGTCATCATAGTTAACTTAGTAGTTAAATTGTGTTATTCCAGTTTTGACAATGTCAAGTGTTTTTATTATCAAGGAATGTGGTTCTATGGGAAAGAAAGACCACTGCCTTAAGAATTTTTACGGGATAAATACATGTACAGTAGGAACTGGTATTTTGAAGTTGTGATTGAGTATAAATCACCAAACATAGGGTAGGTACCCAATAAATGTTTTACAATTATGATACAGTTTCTACAAAAAAGGCACAGTGGAATTTAAACAGTAAGAGTGTTGGACCTGGAGTCAGGAAGACCTTAGTTCAAAACCTGCCTAAGAAATGTACTAACTTTGTAACCCTTAGCAAGTTACTTAACCTTTTTTAGGGTCAGTTTCCTCAGCTGCAAAATGGGTACAGAAAGCACATTTACCTCACAGGATTGTTGTGAGTATAAAATGAATTAATCATTAAAGCACTATAACAATGATAGTTACTATTATTTTTACATTTAATAGAACTGCTAAGTTACTTTAATGTATATAATGATATTTGTTTTGTATAGATTATCCTTGGATCTGAAAGAAGCTATAGAATATTCATTACTGAATATTCAGCACTGAAGGTGCATAGAAATCACTTTCTTCTCCTAAAATGGAAACTAGATGGGAAGTATCTTTACACTATAATAACAATTGTTTCAGTGTGATTCTTCATAACCCCATTTGGAGTTTTCTTTGGAAAGACAGCAGAGTGGTTTATTGTTTTCTTCTGCAGCTCATTTTACAGATGAAGAAATGAAGGCAAACTGGGTTAAGTGACTTGCCCAGGGTCACACCAGTAGTATCTGAGGCCAGATGTGAACTCAGTCAAATAAGTATTCCTGATTCCAGGCCGGGCACTCTATCCACTCTGCCACCTACATGCATAGTATGCAGACAGATGGATAAAATCTATAGCAGGAATGCTGTAAAAGAAACAAAATGGATTCTTTTTCATTTCTTTACATAGAGTTTTATTTCTGTAGTGCAGAAAATAGGAACTGTAAGAGAATGTACCATTCATTTAAGCCAATACTAAAGTTAATACCATAGCTATGCATTGGAATTTCACCGTTAAATAAAATGAAACTGTTTGCAAATAAGGATTTCATTTCTCAGCTGTGCTATTGGAGGTGTTCCTTTAAGGCAGTCAGCCTAATAATTTAGTCTTGGTTCTGCAGTTCTTAAATTTAAATTTTGTTGATTCTGTACATGTAAGAAATGATTAATAACCATGGTAGACAGTAGTGGCATTTCCATGTGTGTAAGCTGAAGTCATTATGGTAGCAGAAGCATTTAAAACAGCTAGCTACAGCATTGTAAACTAATAAATGGTAAATGCAGTACATTACAAATGAACGTGATTAAAAAAAGATCAGAAGTAAACAAGAAAGGAGTTGAAGAATTTCTGCTAAAAAGGAATCTATGACACGACAACAAAAAGAATGACTTGAGAGTTATATGAAAATATGGATAAACTTTTCTATGATGCTTATCAAGATTAGAATGAACAAAAAGAAGTGAGTGATGTATTACAGAGGTGAAAAATTTATTATGCCAAGATGGTGGTAGTCCTATTCAATTCAATTGGATAAAAATTAAGTAAAAACCTTCTATGCAAGTATACTAAGTAAGGCAATGTGTTGTGTCCTTCATTTTCCCTTCATCATTTACATGTCTTTTTGATTTTATCTGTATAACTTTTTTAACAGTCATTCCATCCACCTCATTTACACAGTCATTTCCCTAGTTCTTACCTTCATTAGATTTTACCTAGCTTACCATAATAGACATTGGAGAAAATTAACACAGAGAAGGGAATAGATTTGAACATTATTGAGGATTAACATGACCTGGCAAATATCTATGGTTGTTTTTGTTGGTGAGGCAGGGTGAAAGAGAATTAAAAGTGGAATATGACTACTAGGTTGAAAACCTGGGTGAGTAGAAATATGGTGATACCCTTGACAGAAATAGGGACATTGGGAAGGAGGATGTGTATAGAGGAAAAGAAAATTTTATTTTTAACTGTAGCAGCAAGCACCTCAGCGTCCCCAGGGTGGCTGCAAACACAGGTTCTTAGATCTGCTATTGTAAAGGAAAGCAACTCAAAATGTGTTAACAATCTTGCTTTAATCAATCAAACATATCATTTACCTAGTTCAGGGGGAAAAGTTCAGCACCCCGAACTTCAGAGTATACAGACAGGAAAATTTCAAGCAGACATGCCTCCAACTGTGCAACCATTGCATCCATACCAAATCACATTTACCAGAGAGGGAAGCATTAACATCTGGGTTTTCAAAGTCAGGGGGCTCTCAATGGCTGCCCAGAGTCTCATCTGGTCAAATCACACAACACTTCTCAAAGTGAGCCCAAAAGAACACCTCACATCAATATATATAGTTTATATAGCCTTCTCCTGGATCAGAGAATGTAACAACCCTCTTGACCCCACTGCCCAGTTACAAAAGATCTCCTGAAAAACAAGCCTCCCACCACAGGCTCCAGGTCTACATAAGCCTGGGGGCAGGGAAGATCTTAAAAATTTATATTCCTATAAAATTAACCTGTCTAACTGAAAAAAAAAAAACCAAAGGTATATCCAGGTGGATATGTCTAATGGGCAGTTGAAAATTTGAGATGGGAGCTTAGATGTTCCCTTTATATCAGTATTTATATTCTTTGTGGCTTTGTTCAGCACACAGTAGGCTCCTAGTAAATGCCAGTTGACTGACTGACAAAATCTCTCAAGTTTATCCCCTCTATTACACTCAGATGGGCGATACTGTAGTAAAGGTCTTTACCAGCTCTCATTTGAACTATTGTAATGGAAAAGAGAGTCATGAAAGAGAGTCTCTCTTCTCCTCTTCCATCCTCTACCACATCAACAAAATAATCTTCCTAAGGTATACATCTATGCTAATCCCTTAATCAAAGACTGTTAAAAGCACCTTTACAGTCTAATAGAAATTTTCCTCTTACTGGCATTTAGGAACCTTTACAATCTGGCTTCAAACTACCTTTGTACCCTTATTTCATATAATTCTCTTCCATCATCCCTATAGCTCAGCCAAAATGGGCTGTTATCTATTTCCTGAATGTGACACTCCTTTGCTTGCTTTTTTGTCCCTTCATGCTTCCAATATACACCATCCCCATTCCCGCATTTCACAATCATTGTCTCCCTCCAGGTTCAGTTCAGATGTCACTCTTTGGGATGCCTAGGCTGTTATTTCCAGGTATTAGTGCTCACTCCCTGTTCAAATTACTTCATCCTATACTTATCAGTGCACATGTTAGACACCTCACAATATTACCTCTGTATCCCCAGAGGATAAGGTAATATTTTGCACACACTAGGTGCCTAATACATGTATGTTGGATGCAAATTAGGCAACATGTGACAAGACAACATAATGCTGCTTTGTTAAATAAAGAAATGCATATATTATTGAAAGAAACAGATTCATAACAGCAGATGGTACAGAGTAGGATATGCTGGAAAAGAGGATGAAGGAACAAGAAAGACCATAAAGTAATACAGTAATTATGTAGTCAATTGGTAGAATTCAACTTGAGAAATTTTTGAAACTAAGCCTGGAGAATATTAACAATCAACACATACAAAAACTGAGGGGTCAGAGGTTAAATCACAAGCATAAACTGCCACTGACATGCACATATCTGTATCAGTGTTCCTTTCATTTAAACTGTTTTGAATGTCAGTAGAGGTGGATTTTTCTCATTAAGCAAGAAATAACAAATGAAATCACGTTACCACATTGAGGAGAGCACTCTCAAAAAAGTTTCATTACTATCTCATTTTAAATTTTGTAATGTCAAATAAACAATAAATAATAAGAATTTTTATCCAAAGAGTATGCTCAGAGCTTCCTGGGCTTCTTCCAGCCTAACTCATATGCTTGCTCAGTGCTAAAGCATTATGGTTTTCTGGGATAGCAAGCAAAACCATTATTGGCCCCTTATCCCTGTAAAGTTGGAGTTGGGGGGGGGCAGGGAATTATATTGGATCAGTTTATGGAGAGGAGATGGATTTTGGCTTCCCTTTGACTGTCTTGTGTAGCAGTTCTTTCTCTCACTAAATGAAAGGTTTGAGGATGGGGGCAATACCTCTCCCCACCCTAATACCATAGTGAGTACTCCCCATGAAAACTAGAGTAGGCCCTTGACTGGGCAAGTTGAATCTTGGCTACTGACTGTCTTTTCTCCTTTATTTCCTTGATTTAGAATTGATAACCCAAGGATTCCAAGATGGACATGCCCAGTTATGGGGGTAGTTTTGTGTGTCTAAAAGATCTAGAAGATTTGGGTTCCTAAATTGCTGTTGACTTGCAATAACCAGAGTTATTACATTGGAACAGATGTCCAACAACCAGGGAGGATTTCAAACCTTGAGTGGGTTTACCAGAAGAAATATACCTGGACAGATTTAGTGAGATATTTCAAAGTTGATGTGAAGTATGAAATAATTATTCAGTAGTCCCTGAAGCTACATAATGTCTTGAAGTCTTAAGTATCAACCTTCCAATAGAGTATAATAGTGATTTTAAATTTCTATATGCTCTTGTGAGTGTCCTTTGATGAATTTTTAGCTGTGTGTGTGTTGTGTGTGTGTATGTGTGTTTAGCGTTTCTTTTATGTGGAGAAAATAAATTGCAGTTCCCTACTTGATTCATATTGTAAATTGAGTATCTGTCTCCTTCCTGCTTTGTCCTAGACATGAGCTAAACCTAAACTTTAAGTTATTTTTTCCCCCAGATAATTAGGATGAGGATTCAAAAAACCAAGAAGACCTCTACTTGGAGGTAAGGATTCCATAGAATTGAATCTGACCAACGTATTCATGGGCCCAGAGCTGACAAGACCCTCTGAGTGGAGAAGTAAAGAGTACAATTCTCCAGTTTCTTGGGACTCACAATAGTTTTTATTTTTAGTTTGAATTACAGTCATTCTTTTTATATGCTCTTTAAGAAAAAAGAATAAAACAAAACAAGCTAAAAATGATGTAAATTAAAGAAGTGTGGACACATAGTTCACTAATTTATTTATTCATCCAGTCTAGCTATGATTTAAAATACTATTTTTCATGACAATGATGTAATAATAGCTTCTACTGATGTAGAATTAAATATAAAAAATTATTTTATATAATTTACATTTCTGGACATATTTTTATTTTGTTTATTCTACGAAGTAGGTGTTTTTATTTTCTCCACTTTACAACTGAGGAAATTAACTCTTGAAGAGATGAAGTGACTTGCCCATGCAACTAGTTCATACAACTAAGACTTATATGAGTAAGGCTTCAAATGAAGGTATTCTTGCCAGTCCAGTGCTCTATGTACTGAACCTTTCTAACATCATTGGATGGTTATTCCCTCATATGCCAAGTGAAAGGTTTGCTATATCTTTACTATGCAGGGAAGCAACATCTCTGAAAAGAAGGGCTACGTATCCCCACCTACTGCTAAACAGCAGAGATGGTAAGGCACACTGAGGGAGAGACAAGAAACAGCACATCCACCTAAGTCAATCACCTTCCCCCATGCCCAACTGCTGACCAATGGTCATCAATAACCCAGAGCTATAGTCTCTGTCTCTCAGCAGTCATGACTACTGAAGAAAGTATAAGAAAATTCTTTTTAAGTTCTACTGAAGTACTATTTAAGAATGATTTTGCCACCAGAGTCCCTGGCACTGTCAAATGGATCAACAAAAGAAATGGATATGGTTTTATCCATGGAAAACGAAATCAAAGACATATCACCATGTATTTTGCCTCTACAACAGAAGGAGTCTTTCCACCTCTATTGCAATTGAAACTTCCTATATGTATTATTGTATTCCTTTGAGAGCAGGAACTAATTTTTTTTTTCTTCGTATGCCCAATTCTTGATGTGCAGAATAAATTCTTCATAAATAACTTTTCATTTATTGAGTCATTTTTAAATCTTTTAGATATAGTTCTGACATTCTATGATTCTATGTAATATATATATATATATATATATATATATATATATATATATATATATCAGCAACTGCTTATGGCCTTCTACTCAGTCCTACTCTAATGCATGGGAAGGCTATTCTAGCAGAACAGAAGTTCTGACTGGCCATTCAAAGTTAAATTAGAGAATTCAAATATGGGACCAGTGACAATCTTATCTTAGGACATATCAATATATGAAGTTCACACTCAGAAAACTGATCATCAGATGGTAAATTCTCTTTGGTCACAAAACTT
The DNA here is from genome assembly GCF_028583685.1 of Petaurus breviceps papuanus. Taxonomy (NCBI): domain Eukaryota; kingdom Metazoa; phylum Chordata; class Mammalia; order Diprotodontia; family Petauridae; genus Petaurus; species Petaurus breviceps. Next base: position 5,301,665 of record NW_027187341.1, on the reverse strand, counting down.
ATGAAATAATTAAATTCAGTTCAACTTAGAAGATAAAGAAGACCAAATAGATATGAGATATTGTATGTTCTATAGACATCATGATAAAGAACAATGAAACTCATGGTCTATTAGCTTTTGTCTGATAACTATCAATGAAGGGAGAAGCTGCACGAGTTAAATGATTTATTTTGAAATAGGGTTGTAGTTATTGGGGAAAATATAAATGAAATATTTCTATTCATCTCAAATAAGTTATAATGTAGTATGAGAGTTGGAAAGTATTAAGTTATACTGACAAATGGAGACTAGTTAAATAAGTAAAAATTACACATTGAACATTAATCTTTGTACTCTACTTTGACGTAGAATGGCAAAGTAAAAAGAAGAATTTGATTATGGGACATGAGATCTGTCTTCTGGTACTCTATTTAACACTAACTTTGGATAAAAGGTTCCAAACTCTATCAAGAGAGCTCTATCAAGTTAGAACTGTGAACTGAATCTAAGAATAAATTTAATAGTTGATACTCATTTCCATGTGTTACCAATGAGTCCAAAAGATGAGCTTCGGAAGTAGAGAATGAAAAGCAATTGGATAGTTTTAGTATAAAATACAGCAGATTTAGCGAAAAGTAAACTCAGTATGAGTCAACAGTGTGACATGGATATAATACTAGAAGATACTGTATTTAAGGACTTACTGTTTAGTAGAGAAAGGAGAAACACTTAAAGAGGGCGATATATCTACCTTAAATTATGTGAATAATCATTTTTTCCTATTACAAATACCCAAATTAACTTCAAAGGACATATGAAGGAAAACACTAAATGCATACAAAAGAAGAACTCATAAATAGAAATGCTATACAATGGTTTTACTTATGTGTGTATGTGTGTGTGTGTGTACAGTGACAGAGTGGTTTGTGTGTATGTATGTGTGTGTATGTGTGTGTGTATATATATATATACATACACTGACAGAGTGGTGTGTGTGTGTGTGTGTGTGTGTATATATATATATATATATATATTTGTATCATTAAAAAGACATGTGCAATTACTTTAACTATTTTTAGGATAAAATTGCACAGTATAACGAACACACTCATACCAGTTTAGAATCAGCGTTAAATTAACATTTTTCCTCCACACAAGGACAATATAAAGCAGTATTAAAGAAATATAAAGATAAAGTCTAACAGAATAGTAGAAATGTTTGCATACAGCACTAAACTGGGGTTTACTACATCTGGGTTCTCATGCTGGGTAGCTCCTTGGTTTCAGTTCCAGAGTTCCGGCTGAGAAATTCCTAGGCAAAATGTCCTCCCCATGGGTGAGACTCTAAGAGTAGAGGAATTTCTCCAGGTCATATACAGTTTCAAAGCTTGGCACAAGAGCCATATTTGAATTAGTACCTGATTCACTCAGCATCAGAGCTGTATGTAATTTAGCATCTAATTAGCTTGGCACTATCCATATGTGACTTAGCACAGGATGGGTTGCAGGATGGGCCAGAGTTCAAAGGAGAAAGACATCCATGATTGATATGGCAAAGTGTCTATGTTCAAAAGCACATAGAATTTATTCCATATATTCCTAGAAGGTTGGCCAACCCTTCTAGGAAGAAGAATTGACCAGGTGTTGTAGAAGCAAGCACCCCAGTATCCCCAGGGTGGCTGCCATCACAGGTTCTTAGATCTGCTTTTCTAAAGGAAAGCAACTCAAAATGGGTTAACAATCTTGTTTTAATCAAACATAAATCATTTACCTAGGTCAGGGGAAAAAGTTCAGCACTGCGAACTTCAGAGAATACAGAGGTTACAAGCAGACAACAAACACAGAGAAACATATCATCAGACAGGTCTCCAACCGTCTTGACCATTACATCCATACCTAGTCAGTTACCAGAGAGGGAAGCATTAACATCTGGGTTTTCAAAGCCAGGGGGCTTGATGGCTTCCCAGAGTCTTGTCTGGTCAAATCACACACAACACTTCTAAGAGTGACCCCCCCCCCCCCAATCTCACATCAGGGTATATATAGCCTTCTCCTGGCTCAGAGAATGTCACCACCCTCTTGACCCACTGCCCAATCACAGAGCACCAAGGTGTGGGCATTCCTGAAAACCAAGCCTCCTGCCACAGGCTCCAGATGCACTTAAGCCTATCAAAGGGCCTAGAGGCAGGGAAGGTGTTAAATTCCCATTCCCATAACAGGTGTAAGTTGATCTTTTAGTACTAGAAACATGGCCTTTGTTCCAAGGAGAAAGATCAACATCTGTAGTCATGTAGGTGCACACATGCACAGGGAAGATCATTAATATTTCATTAACCCTTCAACTGTGTGTTTACTTACATATAGATGTATGTTTGTACACACACACATACATAATACATATTTGTGCCTAATTTTAGCCATCTCTAGGGCAGGGAAGGGGGAGGGAAGAATAAAAGGAAAACAAAGTGTTACATGATAACTTTATTAAATATTTATATATTTAAAAGGAATAGTAATTGCACATAAGAGTTTTGCAGTTTCATATACTTTTTCCCTATTCTGTTAGGTAAATGCTTGTTTTATTTCTTAAGTTCAGAATAAAATAAATAAAATTTTTAAAAATAGCAATAGACTTGGAAGAGGAGTGGAAATTATTTTGTTTGACCTTAGGTCAGGGAGGGGAACAATAAGAAACAATGCTTAGAATTTGCAGAAAGGCAGAATTTTGGTTTTACACAAATTATTATCCAGTCATTTTCAAATTTTCAAAATTCTATAACCATGTGAACCATATTGTTGATGAAATTTTCTTGGAATAGATAGTTGAGTAGTTTGCCATTTACTTTTTTAGTGGGTTAAAGCAAACAGAGGTTAATGGGCTTGCCCAGGGTCACACAACTAATGGGTGTCTAAAGTTGGATATTAACTAAGTTATTCCTGACTCCAGGCCCAACACTCTATCCACTGAACCTCTTATCTGCCTCTTATATAATATTTCAGTTATCCAAAACAGAATGAACTATTTTTAGTGATAGTAGGCTTTTTATTACAGGTATCTTTAAACAGAGTCATAACTACATATGTAGCCATGATTACATATTGGGGATACTCTATGGGAAATTTATAGATAGTCTCTGAGACTACGCCCAGCTCAGACTCTCCATGATCCTCTCATTTTGACCAAGTCACTTGGGCTCTCTTGGCCTCCATTTCTTCACCTATAAACTTGAGTAACTTCATTCTATAACCTCTAGAATCACATGCAAAATTTTGTCTTTTATATTTGCTCTCTTCCTACCTTTCCAGACTTCTTACAGTCTTCGTACTTTACTCTTATGAGCAGCTCTAATCACATCATTTTTTTGCTTAAAACTATCCACAACTCCACTTTGTCTAAATAAGAATGATAAAATCAACTACTAAGAATTGCATACCAAAAGTTTATTATTTTTCATAAGCTAAGAGATGACAAATTGCCAATTGTTTTTACTTCCTTGTTTTTATTTCCATCCTCCATCTTGTGGCTGTCCTCCACTCTTGGATGCCTTTCCTGTTCACCTTCATTTCTTGCTATCTATTGCTTTCATAAGAACTCAGTTCAAATCCCTATTCAAAGGGGTTTTCCATTTTACACTGTATATATACATATGTACGCATGTCCATGTTCCCCCGTGTATGTGTGCTTGTATTATCTCCATTTTACTGATCAGAAAACTGAGGCAGAGAAAGGTTGAATGTCTTGACTAGTACCACTAGCTAATAAATGACTAATTCAGGATTCAAAATCAAGCCTTCCTGACTCTAATATTCCATTGATCATACCATCTACCAGCTTTGGAGTCAGGAAGACCTGATTGTCACTTATTACCTAATAATCCTGAGCAAATGAAAACCTGTTTCACACTAATTTTCTTCCTCTGTAATATAGAAATAATAATAATACCTCTTGTAGCATTTTTATGGACATAAAATAGAGTTTTGAAGTCTTAGAATTCCATCTCATAAATTAGTTTTGTGACCCTGGTCAAGTAACTACTTCTGATTGTGTTTTCTTTAAAAAGGGCATAATAATGCCACTTATTTATGATTTATCATATAGATAAAATCAGATGATATGTCTATCTCTATGTCTATAGGTAATATTCAAAGTTTAAAGTAATATAAATATCAGTATCATATTAGTATAGATAACTTCTTATTCTATTCAGTGGAGTTCAGATAAAAATTATCCTAGGAGAAATGTGTATCTTGCTATTATTCTTTTCTATTTAATGTTCTTAGTATTCTTGAACAACTGCATAGCACAATTTATTTTTGTAATTGAATTAAAATGTCAGACATAATACAAGCTCATCTAATGTAGCTATACTGGGATCATTATTATTTCATTCTTATCATATTTGTATTTGATGGAGTTCACATAAAAACAGCCCTATAATCAGCCTCTGTTCTATAATTCTTGTCATTTCATTTTCAAAATTTAGTTAATAAAATAATTATTTTTAGAAGTAAAATGGAAAGTGTTTTTATAACTGAATAAATGAATGAAAATTTGCTTGCACATCTACTGTAGACTCATAAAAAACATCTAGAAAATAGTGATGAAATTAATTTCTTCCTCTTCACACATGATTTTGAGTTTTCTTTTAGGTCTCTATATTTTGAGATTATTTCATTCTACGTAGTTCTTTACTTTTTGGAGGGGGAATGCCAGGGCAATTGAGGTTAAGAGACTTGCCCAAGGTCACATGGCTAGTAAGTATTAAGTGTCTGAGCCAGGATTTGAATTCAGTTCCTTCTAACTCCAGGGCCAGTATTCTATTCACTGTGCCACCTAGATGTGTCCTCCCCCTCCCTTTCTACATAGTTTTGAGGTTACAAACCTAAAAGGCTAAATAATTGTTCTGAAATTTTTGTGGTCAGATGTTATGCCTGAATAATTAAGGGTGAAATTTTGTGCACAATGGAACTCTGATTCCTCTACAATTTTTGTTTTTGTTATTTGTATCTTGTAGCATAGTATGGGAATTTGCTTATGAAAAATAGTAAGCTTTTGGTCTGCAATTCTTAGTAGTTGGTTTTATCTTCTTATTTAGACAAAGAGGAGTCATGGATAGTTTTAAGCAGAAGAATGAAGTGATCAGAGCTGCTCATAATAGCAACTAATCAGGCAGCAGGTGTAGGATGAATGGTTAGTTTAATATAGATTTCTTTGGGTAAAGAAAGAATAAAATGAAACCATCTAGAGTGGATTCAGAAAGGGTGATATGTTTATTTGTACAGAATGAAATAAAAGTAAAGATTTGACCAATTTGACCAGTGTAGACAGCCAAGCCAGAGAAGCAAGGCATCAAAAGCTATAATAATGAGGTCTAAATTATCCAGTTTGAATACTAAACTGAAAAAAATCAAATAATTAACAAATCACCAATGTAATCAGTTATGTAATCAGAATCAGAGGAAGCATCTGAATTCTCACTGTGATTAAGAGGCAAGAGATTTGGCTTTAATATCTGTACTACCAAGTGTCCTGCCAACCTTGAAGTTCCCATCTTTGAATTCCTCAGTATTAAAGTATTATCTACAAATGGTTCCTATGAAATAATGCCAATGTTATATTGGAGGAATCATATATTAATCGATTTTAGTTTCTCATTTTAATTAGCTATTACTGATTATTTTTTATGGAATAGAAAATATTAAAGAATCAGTATAAATTGCTTCTTCAGGAGGGTATAAATGTTGATGATACTATGAAAATGGACTTTGGAATGAAGTTACCTAAGGACAAGAGAGCTGGACTTGAAGTTAGTAAGATTTGAATCCCACCTCAAAAACTTACTAAGTATGTGGTTGTCATTTAACTGCTAAGAGTCTCAGTTTCCTCATCTCTAAAAGGATTATGCTTTTATTACTAGAATCTACATCAAAAGGATTTCATGAGGATCAATTTAAATAATGTATATGAAGTATTTTTTGCACCTTACATCACACATAAGTTAGCTTCTATTATTCATCTATCTATCAATCTATCATTTAATCTAAGAACTAAGAAAATTCAATGCAATTTTAATTATTTATTGTTGTTCTTTACTTGGGTAAAGGTGGAAGGCTGTCTCACTTAAAAAAAAAATTGCTGATAGCCAATTCTGGACAGTGTCTTGTTTATTCACTTGTCCTCAACTTATGTGCTGCATGATTCCAAGAACATTTAACATCTAAGTATCTGAAACCAGATTTGAACTCAGGTCTTCGTGACACCAGGCCTAGCACTGTATCCACTGCATTTCCATAGTGCCTGGCAGAGTGCATTTCATTGAACAGATTCTTAAGAAACATGATTTGAATTATTGTTTTGGTACATAAATTCACTCTTTACCCTAGATAATACAACAAAAAGAAAAGAAATATCTTTCAGGAGCTCTCCATTCCCCAAAATATGTTTTTTTTTTTTTTTATCACAACAAGGTCCAGAAAAGATGATGCAGATGACCCAGTGTAAACCCTTTATTTCACAAGGGAAAACTATATCAAGTATTGTTGACTCATTTTATCCATGGCAGAAAAGTATATGGATAAATAGGACAATTTTTATATGCAAACAGTAACATTTTTGTTTTATGCAAACACATTTTTGTAATGCAAATTAGTTATCTTTATAGGATATTACAAAGATATTAGTGTAATGCCATGCATTTAATGGGTGTTCATGAAATATTAATTGATCTACAGGGAATATGTGGTTAGAATGAGGAAATATTCTTAAAGTGCTTTGAAATCCTTAGGAAAAAAAGAATATGAAGTATAACTGTAGGAATTAGTAGTCATAAAATCCCCCAAATTCATATATATCAATTAATTTCCCTGGAAATACATTTGTGTTCATAAAAAATGTGTACAGTAGCTTCATCTTTTCTTTAATTTCCCCAGATGTAAGATAGAGCCTTTGGAAATAAAAACTGATTTTCATCACTGCAAATGCTTCATTCCATTTTCACAAGCACAACAAGAGATGTTTACAACCCCAAATAGAAATACATATCCGGGATACTTCAAAAATGAATAATTTACTAATCATCTGAACTAAAATACATTTTTTTTAGAAACAAAGGAAATTATTAAAATCCAATTCCCATGAATTTGGAAGTCTTTGGCAAAATCCTACATTTGTGTAGTAAATTTCTTGTAGGGTAGAAATTAAATGGGTATACCTAATTACAGTTCTAACTGGTCATTCATTTGAAATTAGGACATTCAAACCCAACAAGCCACTTCTGTTCTAACAAGAAAATCTGGAGGATAATAGTTACATTTTAAAGTCCTTCATCTGATAAAATAAGAAAGAAGTAAAATACATCATGTAATACTCCAGTCAGCTAAGGTGGATTTAGAGAACTGTGGAAAGCTGTGTGCTGAATTTAATTAATTTGTGAAAGCAAAAGAAGTGGCTGATCTTTGCTGGCACTTGAAATGTTTCTTCAAAGGTGCTGAATTTACAGATGAGGGAGACATCGTTGTTTAAGACTTATCAAGATAGCTAAATAGCTTTACAAATTAAATTTTTCTAGGATTTTTAAAACATCATAAACAATAACAAATTATTCTTAAATAAAGAAATGTAGGATAATCCTCCTGCCTTACACATAAAAATAACACAGCCTGGTTTTGAAATGTCTAAGATAGACAGGCCAAACATGAAAGACAACGGATACACAGCTATAGCTCTGTACTTATTGTTGTCTTTCTTTCTGAAACAGCTTGCCTGGTGCAGTGGAAAGAATTGTGAATTTGAAATCACAGGATATGCTTTCAGCTCATACCTCTGACTCTTGGTGACTCTATCCCCTCTTCCCAAAAAGATTTGAATAGATGCGTTCTAAGGAATTTTTCAGCTGCAAATAAATCTATGATCATAGAAGGGTTAGTTAAAGTATGCTAATCAGAGTGGTTATTACAGATTGAATTTTTTTTTTGTAATTGCACAAAATAAGAACAACTGTGTTATGAAGCTACTCATTCCACAAATGTGTGTTATTAGTCACAAAGAGGAGTCAGGAAAAAGTACAGATTACTTGGAATAAATGCACACTTCTTCCCTGCAAACATATCAAATGAATTCAATTCAATAAACATTTATTTAGATCCTGCTCTGTGCAAAGTATAGTTAGTGTTTGGAGCTAAGGAGAAGAAGATGGTACATAATACCCAACCTTGAGCTGTTTATGATCTAACTGGGGAGATACTTTGAGGAAAAATAGAGAAATACACAGATGAGTATAAAGCAAAATAGAATTTGATGGGAGAAAAGAGGAATACAAATGGAAAAAAAAGAAAAAAGGAAAATGGAAAAACAAACAATAAAAATGATATACAAAAATTTGAGGAGAGGGACACCATCACAGTGTCAGGGGTAGGGTGGCGTGAATATGGGCAAAGTTTTATTGAGATGGTAAAAACTTAACTGGATCTCAAAATAAAAGGAAGATTTCAACCTAAGGGTAACAGAGTGTTTCTTGTCAAAACTTGTGCCCTACTGATGACAAATTTGTAGAAATTTCTTTGATGTAAAAGACATTTTAATTTTCTTCTAATTTTATATCTTTTTTTAAGTAAATTGTTTATTGTTTTAAGTAATCATGTGGATTTCTTTTTATTCTAACAACTTATGGTGTCAATAAATGTTTAAATAATTTCAATAACTTTGCAGAAATGAAATATTTTGCCTTCTCTTTTTTATGTAAAATTTCTTATAGCCACAAAGTTCATAAGTATATCCCTACCCCAGCATCTAACTTGCTCTTCCCAATACATAGACATTACTCTTATTAACCTATTAACAATATACTTCAAAGATAACCTGATCTGAGGGCCTACAGGAAAAAACTCTACCAGGGAAAGATTTGAAGAGGAAGTTTTAATCGCATAAATAGTAACAGGTACAGTCAGTAATAATGAGCTTTGAAGAATCCAGTGAGAGCAATGATGTTTTCAACAGAATCTGATCATTCATTATCCCTTCACCTATAATGAGGAGGAGTTACTTCAAATAGGCAAGTGGGGCTTCACTGTCATTTTGTAGCTTTCTGAAAATGTGATTATTTCTGAGAGGAAGGGAATACAGATGGCACATTTTGTACTCTTAGTCAGTGAGAAAGCCATGGGAAATTGTGGAGTAAGAAGAGTAATATCATAAATGCTGAAGTGTTTGTATTTTAAAAAAATACATCATTTAAGATATATGAGAGAAATCTAGAGTATTTCTAAGGTCAAGAGAAATTCAAGTCCTGCAGAGGTCAATGTTAAAGTGACTGAGACACTTCGAATTAGATTTTTAACATGATATTTATGTAACACACTGAATTCTTCTGCTTAAAAATGAGAATGGAATATCATATTATCATCTATTATTATTCTAGTGCCTTATTATCAGTGATCAACTAACCCTTGCTCAGTTGTTGCCTGAATTAAGATATTGATATTATTTGGGTACTTTTAAAGCTAAATTTTATTATTTTTTCAATTAATAAGAATTTATTTTCTCTCCTCAACTCCTCTTTCCTATCACTGAGAGCAAAGCGTGAAATCAAAGTAAAAGGAGACATTTTTGAAAGGTGTATAAGCTACCAAGATCCAAAGGGATAATTGGAATTTCCTTCATGACAGATAGGAAGAGGGCCACTGAGGAGAATCCATCAAAACACACTGTGTGGGCAATTGTCTACTATAACTACCCATAAGACTAGCCCTGGTTACCCTGTTTCCTTGAATGGATTAGAATATAGGGGTGGGGTGGTAGGGCTTGGTTTAGAGACTGAGACTGATTTTTCTCCAGCCTGGAAATATAAGAAAACTATTGGTAAGGCAACCATGGAATGCACTATTTTACAAGCTATATATGAGGAATAGGGGTTCACATGTGAGGAGGGTATAAAGGTAAAAGTTTCAGCATAAATGATGAGAGGACAATGAAAGATTTTTTGATATAATAATAATTAGGAAAAAGTACATTTTCTTCTAAAATTAAAATCTATTCACTTACAACTTCTGACCACTAATGGTGAACAAATGGATCCAGAAGCTATAAAATGTGGTTAATGGCAAAATTAGTTGAATTATCTCAAACTTCAGTAGTTATAAATTTTTTTGTTGTTTATTTTTACTAAATTAATCCCCATCCTCTTACACAAAGAAAAATCCCCACCCTAATATTTTCTCCTTAAATCAAATTTAGATTGACTTTAAATAAAATAGGACTCTCCCAAGACACACTGTTATGTGTCTCCTAGAAAGTATAGTCCTGTATGTAGTTTAAAATGGAACTTTATGTTGAAGAATCCTGTTTTCTTCTGTAGCTGTGAATTTATATGGCCAAACACATTTTTACTCAAATGATACGGACTATAAGAAAGGATAGAATGTAGACAACTTCCCTCAGAACCTTAGAACCTTGTCACTTTTGTCTGTATACTCTGAAGTTCAGGGTGCTGACCTTCTTTCCCCTGAACTAGGTAAATGATATATGTTTGATTGATTAAAGTAAGCTTGTTAACCCATTTTGAGTTGCTTTCCTTTAGAAAAGCAGAGCTAAGAACCTGTATTGGCAGGCACCCTGGGGATGTGGGGGGTGCTTGCTGCTACAAATGGCGACTAGGATGGGATCTGCAGAGTAAAAGGAAAGTATGGGGGCTGGGATAATTGTTTGTTTCCCAGTTGTGGTAGCTGTGACTCTGTGGAGCCATGGACCAGGGGAGAAGAACTGCATGAATGCTGACTTCGCTGAGCTGAGAGCAGAAATGATGAGCTACCTGCATTGGGACCTGGGCAGAAGCCAGGAGCAGCTGTCACCTGAAGGAGAAAAAGGAACCCAGAAGTTCAGAATTCAGCCACAGGACAAGGTAAGGACTGTGCAGCAAAGCAAGGGCACTGAATTGTTTCCTTGCTGCATCCCACATCTGGGACCCAGGGGAAGGATAGACTTATGTCTGTGGTGGGTGGGTTGAAGGGCCATGGACCCCCAAGGACCACACCCTATTGGTTTTGTTGCCTGGCTACACTTCAGAACTTGGGAGCAGGGGCTGCAGCAGTGTGAGGGGAAGGACACCCTCTCCCCTGCAAGAGAACTTTATTTGGACTGTTCTTTTGAATTGAGTAATGTACTTTGTGTTTCTTTAAGGCCCTGTGGACACTTTGGTAACTTTAGTTATGTATCTTGAAAATGTGACCTAAGAGATGTTTAGTGCTAATTCAAATGTAAATTTTCTATGCTATGGGCATGAAAGATCTTGGGACCCAATGTAATGGAAATGCAAATTTAAGTATCTTCCCTGCCCCTAGGCCTTTTGATAGGCTTAAGAGACTCTGAAAACTTTCCTAGATAGGCTGCCTAATAGGCTGAATGTGGTCCGGCCTATGGCAGGAGGCTTGGTTTTCACAAATGCATGCACCTTGATGCTATTTGATTGGGCAGTGGGTCAAGATGGTGGTTACATTCTCTGACCTAGGAGAAAGTTATATAATCCTTGATGTGAGGCTTTGCTTTTGGGCTAAATTTGAGAAGTGTTGTCTGATTTGACCAGATGAGACTGTGGGCAGCCGTTGAGAGCCCTCCGGCTTTGAAAACCGAGAGGTTGATGATTCTCTATCTGGTAACTTTGATTTGGTATGCCTGTAATGGTTGGACAGTTTGGAAGCCTGTCTCCTTGATCTTTTTCTCTGTCTTATAACTTCTGTCTGTATATTCTGAAGTTCAGGGTGCTGACCTTTTTTCCCCTGAACTATGTAAATGATATGTGTTTGATTGATTAAAGTAAGCTTGTTAACCCATTTTGAGTTGCTTTGCTTTAGAAAAGCAGAGCTAAAAACCTGTATTGGCAGGCACCCTGGAGATGTAGGGGTGCTTGCTGCTACAAATGGCGACTAGGATGGAATCTGCAGAGTAAAAGGAAAGTATGGGGGTTAGGATAATTGTTTGTTTCCCAGTTGTGGTAGCTGTGACTCTGTGGAGCCATGGACCAGGAGAGAAGAACAGTGTGCATGCTGACTTCACTGAGCTGAGAGCAGAAATGGTGAGCTGACTGCATTGGGACCTGGGCAGAAGCCAGGAGCAGCTGCCGCCTGCAGGATGCTGGGGTGTTTGCTGCTCCAGTTATGGACCATTTTGGCAGTCAAGTGAAGTCTATGTATCTCTTTTCAGAATAATGGCCTACATTATAATTGGAGGAAATGATAAATTTATTTAGACATTAGAGAAAAACAAAAGCAGCAACTCATTGGTAAAGTTTGGGCTGGTCGTAAATACCCTGGGAAATTATTTTTTTTCCTGACTTGTGAAGAAAGAAAACTAATAAGAAAGCAATTTTAAGTATCTCTACAGAAGGTTAGTAGAAGGGGGAGATACACCAGACACAGAGTAGTACTCAATCTCAGTGGCAAATGACAGCAACATCTAAGTTTCCTTTTCTGTATCCAAGCCTCCATGTGTGAATATGACTTCAAAACAGACAAGTGTAGAAGCAGATGATTGTGGGTTTCCTTTTATTTTAATGAGAGTGATTGCTGTGACAGTAGGAATTGGAGGTCATTACCTCTAACCTTTTCATCATTTCAGCTGGTTGCAACAGGAAACTAGATTTCAACTATATATAGTTTTTAATTAAAAATTCTATGAGATAAATTTGACAGATCTAATTATATTTCACATAAACATCTATGGTTGACTTTGTCCTTGGGTTTACTGGTGCCCTTTGGATCATAGAAGGAGATGTCAGAATATCCTTTAGTTCATAGAAGGAGGTGTCAGTAACCTTTCCTGACCCAGGGCTGCCTGGGATTAGAGATCTTTACTCTCTAACTAAAGGCATAATCACAGTTCATTACAAAACTGCACTTCCAAGGGTAGAATCTATGAACTTGGGCCATTTTACCATTTGGCACATCAGATATGAAACTAATAGTAGACTAAGATTGCATAAAGAGTTCCTCCTTCCCAAGCCAATCCAACCTAACCAGTTGGTGGAACCCAGGTTAAGAAGCTCTGCCTTAGCTGTTCTAAACTTTCTGAATATGAAAAATGTCATGTAAACTTTTTGCCTAGTCTCCTAAGCCCATCTTTCTGGATAATTTTCATCTTATGATGAGGGTATCACTCTCTTTCTAATTACCAAGGTTGGCAGTATTGGAGTTTCCTCTTTATAGAATCAATTGTCAGTTTGTCTATTTTCTGATATAGTTCTCAAGACCATCCCTTTCCCCTTGTTGACCTGGCCACCATCCTAATTCTGGCCCTTATTATTTCACATATACTATTGAAATAGGTTGGTAACATCTATTTGTCTCTAGTTTTTCCCTTCTGCAATCTATTCTCCAGTCTACTTGCAAATTGATACTCATAAAGCACATCTGACTGCTGTTCCTCTGCTCAAGAATCTTCAGGGTCGCCCTACTGTGTCTTATGTAAAATACAAACTTTTATGCTTCTTATTTAAATTCCTTCACAATATAACTATAATCTATCTCCCACAAGCTGGTTATAAATGATTCTCCTGTGTCCCAGTCAAACTGTCTGACTTACTATTCCCCAGACATAGCGATACTTCTTAATTTTCCACAACTATTTCCAGTCACTAGCTATCTCACATTTATAGAATATCTCCCAGGATATAATGCAAAAGAGCATTTGACTTTGGAATCAGAGGCTCAGAATTCAAATCCTGCCCTGGTCACTTAAGACTTATATAAACTTGGATAAGAAAAAAAAATATTTAGGACATAGACTTCTCATCTGTAAAATGAAGCTATTGGATTTGATGCCCCCTTCAAGCTCTAGATTTATGATCTTACAACCCATTTCTGACTCTTAGAATTCAGTGATCTCTTTAAGGCCCTCAAGTTCTACTGTCTCCAACTAGTCTCTATTGATCTCTAAAGTATATATTTTGTCTTTATTTTTTTCCCTCCTGTAGAAAGTAATTTCTTTATAGTTACAAATTATTCCATTTTTGTCTTTTTACACTCAGCAAATAGTACAGTTCCTGACATCTATTAGATTTTTATTATACCTTTTAAACTGAACTGAATTTCAAACTGCATTACCACCTGGTTTCTATTGAATTATCTGTCCTCAGATTGTTTTTCTCATTTTTCATTTGGATCTAGTTGAGAATACTATGCTTACCCACTGTTCTGGTTTCCAGATATGCCTCCTTTCTTTCACCACATATTCTATGTTTGTCATTGCAGCCAATAGCTCTCATGCTCTGTTTTGATCCATGGTTCTTGCTTCTGAATGCTCATTAATTACAGTTATCTGTAGACTTTTTTATCCTTCTCAAGAAATAAAGTTAAGAGAGACTGGATGATACCCTACCCAGACGACAAATAGAAGCTTCCAACACTCACTGCTTTTTGAGTTAGAAGGGCTGGTTATGAATTGTAGTTCTGCCACTCACAATGCATATCACCTTGGGCAAATCACTTATTTTTTTTAACTGAGTTTCCTCAAATCAGGGAGCTAAACTTTATGGTATCTGTTCCCTTCTGCTTTACATCCTAAAGTTTGACCTGTCACCTCAGGCAAAGTCATGAAGAATAACACCACTGTCTTCATTCATTGTCTATACTTCATTCTCAGAGTATCTATTCTGCTTTTGGGGAAGCGAGGTGGCACTGTGGAAAGAGTGCTGGGTCTGGAGTCAGGAAGACTCATGTCCCTGAGCTTAAATCTGGCCTCAGATAGTAGCTGTGTGATCTTGGGCAAGTCATTGAATACTGTCTGCAGTTTCCTCTTCTCTAAAGTGAGCTGGAGAAAGAAATGACAGATCATTCCAGTATCTCTGACAAGAACACTTCAAATGGGGTCACAAAGAGTCACACATGACTTAAAATGCCTGAACATCAACAATATCCTAATTATTAGTGCAGCTCTGGAAATCAGCTTTACTTCTTGCATTCTGAACCTTGACTTCCCTAACCTATGGTACCTTCTTAATAGATTTGTGCCTTAATTGAGTTAAGACCATAGGCTCTTAGGTTTGACTTTCTTCTATTAATAAATGAGGAAGCTGAGGCCCAAGGAGACTGTGATTTAGCTAAGAAAGACCATACCTGGACAACATCCATTGTCCTTTAAAACTCTACATTTGGCTTGTGCCACTTAAGGAGCCATTCAGACCCCTTTTTCTATTTCTGCATTCCCCATTTTGACCTCTCCTACTCAGACTTGTACTGTTCTCTCACAGGTGATGCATATTTTATTCCTTTACTAGATTAATATAAAAACATCCCTGAATGAAATACAAAAAGAACAGTACCATCTGTGTGTCTGAACAGCAGCTGTAACCACTGCAAATACTCTTGGCTTGACCAAGATTTCCAGCAGTTGTGCCCCAGGGGCATGGTCAGCTATAGAATAAGTTATAAAATAGGAAAAATATGTCAAAGCATCTGAGTCAGTCCCTTCTAGCTCCTTTTCTCCTTCTCTCCCTCTCATCTTCCTTCCCCCCATCCCTCCACCTATTCTGCATTGGGTTACCAATTCTTTTCTTCCACCCAGCAGCCAATGTCTTTTTGTACCTAACTCCATTCTTCCTGTGAAAGCCTTTTCCCAGAAAAGGACCACATTTGAATCATTCATGCTTTAATGAGAACTTAAGTGTAGGCAGCATCTCTTCAAGGAAATGTTTGTATTTGAAGCTTTAGTTCTGATTGTGGAAGAAAAGATTTTCTGCTCTTAAAATGTAGAAATCAGTCAATAGAAAGGAGAGATTGAGGGAAGGAAGGGAGAGTTTTACAATTCTCTTGGCTTCTCCTTTAAGTATGTACAAGAAGCCTCCTATACCTATAAGATAGATTACTACATTTATAAGCACCAAGGATATACAGCTTACATAAAGCTTACTTGTCTCCCTGGCATTTTTATGTGCAAAATTTTAATGGTCCAGTCAGTCAGTCAACAAGCATTTACTACAATATAAAAGGCATTGTGCTAAGGATTGGTATGTAAAAGAAAAAGAGGAGGGCAAGGCAGTCATTCACAGCCTAAAGGGGAGGAGACAACACAAATAAGTATTTAGAAAAATGATAAATATAATATAAAATAGGGTAGATTCAGAAAGGAGTTAAATTTAATGAGGACTAGGTAAAGTTTCTTGAATTAAATGCTAGAAGTATAAAACAGAGTTACTGTTTGAATTGAAAGACATATGATGGCATAATTTTCTAGCTAAAAATCTTATATTTTCATGTACATAATGAAAATTTGAGACAATCTTTATTAACCTAAAAACTGTAATCCTTAACTATAGGACATGTGGTATTTTTTTTAAATAAAAGAACATAGGAATAGAGATATAAGAATAATATGCCAAAGAAAAAACACTCATAGCTACTGTTTACAGGCCTCTGCTTATGTGCTCCTACCTAGTGCATTCTTAATCTTTAGAGATCAGCTCTAATTTGTCACATTCAAGGTCCAGCTTAGGTACAACCTCCTCCAGTGAAATCTTCCACATAGCACCATCCTGGCATGGACTCAAATTCTTAAATCTCTTAAAGTACTTTGCATTAGTCTATTTGATAAAGATGGAAGAGATCCTGGTAACCTTTACAATACATTTACAATTAAAGCATTTTCACCTATACTGTGGCATCCAACCACATTTATTTTTAAAGAAGAAAATGTGAAATATCTCATCATAAATACTACCTACTTAAAAAAATAGAGACACTTAAAAACATATTGGACTGCCTGAAAACCTTGATTAAAAAACAAAAGAGCCTTGACATTGTAGTTCAAGAAATTATCAAGGAAAATTGCCCCAATATCTAATATCCAAAGGGTAACATAGAAATCAAAAGAATCTACTGATCACTGCCTGAAAGAAATCCCTAAATGAAAACTCCCAGCAATATTGTTGCCAATTTTCAGAGCTTTCATGTCAAGGAGAAAATATTACAAGCAGCCAGAATGAAACAACTCAAATATCATGGTGCCACAGTCAGGATCACACAAGATTTAGCAACTTTCATGTCAAAGGAGCTTTTGAATATTTTGGAAAGCAAAGGAACTAGAAATACAACCAAGAATAGCCTACCCAGAAAAACTGAGTATTAATCATTCAGGGGAAAAAAAATAGGCATTCAATAAAATGAAAGACTTTCAACCATTCCTTTATGAAAAGGCCAGAGCTGAATAGAAAATTTGTCATTGCAAGACAAGACTCAAGAGAAGTATGAAAAGGTAAACATGAAAGGAAAATCATAAGAAAATAAACAGTTTAACTTTTTACATTTCTATTTAAGAAGGTGATACCTATAATTCCTAAGAATTTTATCATTATCAGGGCAATTAAAATCAGTCTATATAGAGAGAGCATGGGTGTGAATCATTGGGATGATTTTTTTTAAATGTATAGGTGAGAAAGAAGGATGTGCTGAGAGAAGGGGTAAGGGAGAGGTAGAATGGGGAAAATTATTTTACATAAAGGAGACATACAAAGAAAAGGTTTTACAGTGGAGTGGAAAAGGAGGTGGCTGGGCAATGCTTATACGTCAGTTTCATCCAAATTGGTTCAAAGGGGTGTGTGTGTGTGTGTGTGTGTGTGTGTGTGTGTGTGTGTGTGTGTGTATGTATACTCAGTCGGACATAGAAATCTATCTTATCTAACAGGAAAATAAGAAGGCATGGGGGTAAGAGAAAGGGGAAGGAATAGGAAAAAGGAAGGCAAATTAAGGGAGGCAGTGGTCAGAAGTAAACCAGACTTCTGAGGAGGGATGGGGTAAAAGGATTGAAGGACAAACAGAAGAAAAAAGGATGGAGAGAAATCCACAGTAATCATAATTTTGAATGTGAATGGAATGAGTTCACCTATAAAACAGGGGAATTGCAGACTGGATAAGAATGCAGACTTCAATAATATGATTTTTAAAAGAGACATTTGAAACAGAAAGACATCCACAGAATTAAAATGAGAAAATGGAACAGAATCCATTACACTTCAGCTTAAATAAAAAAAGTAGTAATTATGATCATAGAAAACAGAAAAGTAATAATAGATCTAATTAAAAAAGATAAATAGGGAAACTACATTTTGATAAAAGGTAACAGACAAAAAAGGACTACTTTAAAAATGTTTGCAATAAGATTCTCTGATTCTTCTTTTCTCAAGTATATAGCAAACAGTCAAATATGTAAAAAATAAGGGCCATTCCCCAATTGATAGATTGTCAAAGGATAGGAGCTGGCAGTTTTCAGGATAAGATTTCAAAGCTATCTGTAGTTATATGAAAAAAAGTACTTTAAATCACTATTCATGGAAGAAATTTAAATTCAAACAACTCAAGTACTACTTTATACTTACCTGCAATGAAAAGTCCTAGAAGGGAAAAGGGAAAATAGTTACACCAATGAACTTTTGAAGAAGAACCTTGTTCAACCATTCTAGAGAACAATTTGGAACTATGCCTAGGGGAGTATAGAACTGTTAATATCCAACAATGCCTTTACTAGGTCTGTATCCCCAAAGAGAGCAAAGAAAAAGGAAAAGCACCGATACATAACTAATATTTATAGTAACTCTTTTTGTTGTGATAAAGAATTGTAAATTGGTGAGGTACCCATGGATTTGGAAATGACTAAACAAGTCATGGATTATAATGGCGATCTTATTCTATAGTGCTATAAGAAATTAAGAAGTGAGTAGTTTCAGGAAACAAACAAACAAACATGGAAAACCTATACAACCCGTTGTAGAATGAAGTGAGCAGAACCAGGATATCATTGTGCACAGGAACAACAATTTTGTAATGATTATAAAGTGTTTTGATGATGACAAAGACTTGATTACTCTAATCAATACTATGAAGCCAAGAAAATTCCAAAGAACTCATAAATAAAAAAATGTTATCCACCTCCAGAGAAAGAACTGATGAACTCTGAGTGTTAATTGACAAAGTTTTCTCACTTTCTTTATTTTTTTGCCTTTTTTGGAACACAATATGGATTTTTTTTGCATTATCTCACATGTATAATTAATATCATATTTCTTGCTTTCTCTGTTGTGGGAGAAGTGCCAGAAGGAGTGAGAGAATTTGGAATAAAAAAAAAGAATTAAAAACAAATAATAATTATTTTTGGAAAAAAAATTAACAGAAAAAGAAAAAAAAGAGAGAGAGAGCCTTAGTGTCCTCTCACAGGTCAATATGATTTGCAAATGATTCAGTACATTCAATTTGTGAAAGAAAAAGAAAGCATTCCCATGTAAGCAATGAAGAAGGAAAAAATGTATATTGCTAAATGTCCCACCTGCTATCTATACTGAGATTCTACAATAAGTCTTGAAAACGCCTCTCCAAGCAGATAATAAAACTTCCAATTCTTCAGAATCATTTGTTGCAAGTCAGTAAATTTTAAAACTAGGAGGTAAGTGGCATAGTGGATAGAGTGCTAAGCCTGCTGTCAGGAGGACTTGAATTCAAATGGAACCTTAAAACACTTCATAGCTTTGTGGTCCTGGACAAGTCATTAACCCTGTTTTCCTCAATTTCTTCACTTGTAAAATAAACTAGAGAAAGAAAAGGCAAGCCACACAAGTATCTTTGCCAAGAAAACCCAAAATGGTCATGAAGAGTCAAACACAACTGAAAATGACTTAATAAAAAGTTTTAAAACCTGATTGAGTCTGAAAAAAATGAAAACTAACTATAATACACACTTTTCCCCCATCTGTAATGTTAGAAGCTGGTATTTTATTTGCCTCATGACTCACTTGCTTTGCTAAATACTCTCAGTTAACGAATATTACAAAACCAACTGCTTTGAAATTTGTACTAGGCATGACATTTCTGGAATATTTTGAATTATGGACTCACCAGCAAATAACTTTAAATGAAAATGGATGAGGAAAGATTGTTCCGGGGTTCGGTAAATACCCTAGATTCTCATAAATGAGACCTTTTCGATTAAATCCTAGAATTTATTTGGGCTGTTTTTCAAAATTGTTTAAGTGTTTGAAGAGGGAAAAGTGTTGAAGTTGAACTTAGCCTTATGGAAGCCTATAGAAATAGCCAATTCTCATTCTATCTGACTTAATTATGCCCCAAAGACTAAATGAAAGGCTTGATTAATTAAGCCAAAGAGATACTGCTGGGTTAAGGCATTCTTTCTGTTTGGAGTGCACTACTCAAAAGACTTTAGAATTATGGACATATTTAGGGCTAGCTAACAATATAAATAGAACATGCTTGATACTTCTGCATCACTTTAAAGTTTGCAAAATAGTTTACATGAATTATCTCATCTTATTCTTATTACCCATTGATTGTCAAACAGAAGTTCTACCCAGGTCTTCTTGACTCCAAAGTGAGAGTTCTTTCAACAATACCTGATCACTTCAAATGATATGGCATAGCTAAAAATCAAAGCAAAAAAGCCCTCTACTATGGGAGTGAAATAAAAGAAGCAAGAAAGCATAATGTTCAGAAGAAGAGAAACATTATTTGCAGAATTTATTATGTGTAGCTTAAGGTACCATATTTAGGAAGGATTTTTGGCAGGTTAGAACACTTCAAGACATTCACATGCAGGATAGCAAAGAAACTCAAAAACATTCCACATGGGTAAAATGATGTTACCTGTAACTTTAAAAGAATAAACATATCAGAGGAAGATGATTGAAGTGATGTCTTATGCAAGAAGGATCAGATTTTTCAAAAGTGTAAGTCTGACAATGTTAACCCCTACCCAATATACTCCAAAGATTCCCTCAGGATCAAATCCAAAATCATCTTTTGGGTTTTTAAAACTCGTTCTAATGTGGCTACTTCCTACCTTTCTTGTGCATCCTCCCCAGGACTCCAGGGGCACTGGTCTCCTTGCTGTTCCTTGTGCATGATATTCTTTATTTTTTTTTTTTTTAAGCAGTCAGGGTAAAGTAACTTGCTCCAGGTTATACGGCCAGTTATTTATGGGTGTGGTGCTGAGTATGTGAGCCCGGATTTGATTCAGGTCATCCCGACACTGGAGCCAGTGCTCTTACTCGTTGAGCCACCTGGCCATCCCTGTGCATGATATTCTATCTCCTGACTCTGGACATTTTTATTTTTTTATTTTTTTTAAGCAGTCGGGGTAAAGTAACTTGCTCCAGGTTATACGGCCAGTTATTTCTGGGTGTGGTGCTGAGTATGTGAGCCCGGATTTGATCCAGGTCATCCCAACACTGGAGCTGGTGCTCTTACTCGCTGAGCCACCTAGCCGCCCCTAAGCAATTGGGGTTAAGTAACTTGCTCAAGGTTACACAGCCAGGTGTTTCTGGGTGGGTGCTAAGTGTCTGAGCTCGGGATTCGATCTCCAGGTCTTCTCAAACACTGGAGCCGGTGCTATTACTCGCTGTGCTACCTGGCCGCCCCTGGACATTTTTATTAACTGTAGCACATGCCTGGAACTTTTCCACCCCTTCTTCACCTCCTGGCTTTGCAGGTTCCCTTCAAGTCTCATTTATTCTACCTTTTACAAGAAACCTTTCTTAGTTCTCCTTCATCTTATTACTTTAGCTCTGAGATTCTCCCTGACTTACCCTGAATATAACCTATTTGTACATAGTTGTTTTATTAGACTATGAGCTCCTTAATAACAGGTACTTCTTTTATATTTTCTTGGATAGTCTTTCTTTGTATCTCTACCACTTAGTGCAATGCCTGGCACATAGTAAGCACTTAATAAATGTGCTCACCAACTGATTTTGTACTAAATGGCAGAGTAAAGAGAAATTGGTAAAATTTATAGAGACACACTTTAATTAAACATAAGAGCAATCCCTAAGTAATTTGAAGTATTTACAAATTTGATGGGATGATAGCATCAAAATTTAAAATACTGAGTTTAAAAAATAAGATTTATAAACTGTTAGGTAACTTGATCCAAAACATGAGTTGGAAAAGAAAATTACAAAATAAAAAGGAATGAGTATAATGCTAAGCAAAGTAGTCAGCTATTCAAGTGCCTTTGAGCCTCACCTTTGATTGTGTCAAGTCTTCTTTGGAAACAATATACATTGTATGGCTTTTAATAGTCTTAAGGGTGTTTGAAAACTTTCCCCGCCCTTAATCCACCTAATTCATCACATGGAGCCCACAATGGGAGGAGCTTGCCAAAAGAGCACAATTAGAAGGGTGGAAAAGGAAGGGTGGAACAGGAAGGACCAGAAAAGATAAAAGCTAGAGTGAGCTGGAACCAAGCAGAGCTATGAGAAAGAATAATTGTGATGTCAGCACTCTGTTGTTCTGTCTGTTGTTCTGTGTTGGTACTACTTTCTCAGACAGAAGCATTCTGTCTGTTGATTTTTGTACTTTGTAAGACAGAAGCACTCTTGATTTGTGTTAGAGTTATTTAGACAAAAGCACTCTGGCAATTTGTGTTGATTTCTCATGCAGCAAGTGAATTGAGATGATAGTGCTGGAAGTGTGTGCAAATATTGTTGTGGCTCTATTAAGCTTTGTTTTCTCAGAAACAGAAACTGAAAAGAGCAGTCCCTTCAAGTAGAAATATAGAACTGGAGCGGACAGCAGCCTGTGTGTGAATCCAAGCAAGAGCTGGATGAATCCATACAAGAGTTGGGAGCAGCCAGGCCATGGAAGAGGAGCTGTGGAGTTTGGAAGTCATCCTCAACTTAAAATGAAAGAGGACCTTTATTTAAGTACTCAGTGCTGACTGATGATATTGTAATTTACTATGACCTAGAGATAGATGCTGTTTGTATTTTCTGCTACACATTAAGTATGATTTGCTTAAAGATAATTACCCTTTAAGGATGATTGGAAGCCAGCCTCAAGTCAAAATGAAAGAAGACTTGATTTAGATACTCTATATTGATTGAGGAGATTGTTACTTACTCAAAGATATATTTTGTCTAAGACTATGTGGCCATATTAGTAATACATTTTCATTTTATGTTTTTGTGAATGTTGTGCCTTAGTTTCATGAATGTTTTGCTTTAGTTCATTGTTGAATTAATAGGGTGTTCACTATACTATGAGATTAAATGCTTAAACTTATTCACAGCAGCAGTCCTCAGGAGAGCTGCTTGTGATTGGCTTTACAATGAGTTAAAACTGCAACAAATAAAAAAAGAATTATCAGAAACTCTTTTTTGCACTACCTCACATTTTCTCTTGTCTTAAACTCTTCCTCTTAACTGGCTACTTGCCTATGAACATGCCCATATCTCTTTACCTATGCTTTAAACAAACAAACAAAATACCTCACTTGATTCTAACATCTCAGTTATCATGTATTTTTCCTTTCCTGCTGGCTAACTGCATTAAGAAAACATCTTCAATCAGTACTTCCATGTTCTCTTCTCTCATTTGCTTTTAACCCCCCTCCAAAACCTCTTTCATTCTGGGTTCCCATCTTGCCATTGAAATGAAATATCCCACTCCAAAATTACCAATGATTTTTTATTGCCAAATCTGATGACTTTTTTCTCAATCTTTTTCCTTCTTGACATCTCTGCAGTCTTTCTCACTGTCAATAACAGTTTGCCCTAGGTATTATCTACTCTCTAGATTTTCTTGATGCTACTTTTCTTGGTTTTCCTATCTATTCGTGCCCTCTCAAACTTCCATGCTGCTTTTTTCACACAAGTCTCACTCACTATGCATTTGTCTAATGATTTTGTGCCTGGGCTCCTATTTACACTATACCATCTCATTTGGTAATATCATTAGTCCCCCTGTGAAGAACCTTTATGTATATGCAGATAAGTTCAAGGTCTATTCATGAAGTTCCTGTCTTTCTTCTGAACTTCAGTCATGCATCTCCAGTCCACCTCTTGGACATTTTGAAAAGGATGTGTAGCGGGAATTTAAAATAAAATGTGTCCAAAACAAATCTCATTATTTCCCCTAAGAAACCCTATTGAATTTTCCTTTTATTATTAAAGGCATCATCATTCTCTGCATCCTTCCAAGCCTTTAAATAGATGTAATTCTACACTTTTCACTCTCATTTGTTCTACATGAAAAAGGCTAAACCCTCTTGAGGTTGTTTAAGTAAAAGATTCTGGAAAAACAGAAGATGATCTGCCAGTCTCCCACTGGTCCATATCCCTAGCTTGCTACACTAGAGACTTAGGGGAATTCCCTGCTTGGTGGAAATCTTGGACTCTTCCTCTTGCTTCAGGTAAGTTGTTTTGTTTTCAACGTAAGACATCCTTCACTCTGTATTGTCCAGTCATCTATTTATAACTTTGATTTCTGTTTTACTATTTGTTGTTTATTCATTCAGTCTTGTCCAACTCCACATGACCCCATGGACAATAGCATGCTACTCCCTTCTGTCCTCCCCTGTCTCCCAAAGGCTGGCCACGTTCATTTTTGTTGCTTCCATAACACTATCAATTCTTCTCATCCTTTGACATCTCTTTTTTCTTTTGTCTTCAATTTTTCATCAGGATATTTTTTTTCCACTGAGCTCTGTCTTCTCATATTGTGGCCCACATATTTAAGATTCACCTTCAGTATTTGTCCTTCTAATGGGTAGTCTGAATTATTTTTTTAAAGTATTGACTGATTTGGTCTCTTTGCTATCCAAGGGACTCTCAAAAGTATTTTCCAACACTACAATTGAAAAGTCTCAATTCTGTGCTACTCAATTTTCCTTCGAGTTCAATTCTCACAGCCATACCTTGCTATTGGGGAAAAAAACACAGCTTTGGCCATACAAACCTTTGTTGGCAGGGTGATATCTCTGTTTTTAGTATTCTGTTCAGATTTGCCATGGCTTTCCTTTCATGGAACAAGTATCTTTTAATTTCTTGACTCAGATCACCATCTGCAGTGATCTTTCAGCCCAAGAATATAAATTCTGATACTGCTTCTATTTCTTCTCCCTCTCTTTGCTAGGAAGTGATGGAATCAGTTGCCAAGATATTAGTTTTCTTTTCTTGATGTTAAGCTTCAAACTAGCTTTTACACTCTTCTCTTTTCCCTCATCAAGAGGCTTCTTAATTCTTTTATTTTCTTACTTTCTGTCAAAAGAATGGTATCATCTATATATCTGAGACTGTTGACATTTCTCCCACCAACCCCAATTCAGGTTTAGATTCTTCTGTTTTGCCAATAATTTGGATAAAGGGGTTTTCTTGGCTAAGTTCCATGTGTGTTCATTGTGGAATGGATATTTTGTAGGAAAATGGGGTTAATCCTTGGGTATAATATTTGGGGTCCTGTTTCTTGAAATAACAAAAAAACTCAAAAGTTAAATTAAACCTTATCATATCCACTAGACCAATAATATTTAAAGGATTAGATAGATATACATCTAGCCCTGTATCTCTGCCCTCTGAGAAAATCAGAGAGGCTTTCTATCCCCAACTTTCTACTTCTCTTCCTAGAAGAAATAATGTCTCTCTTGGAGAAGGGTGGGATGAGAGGAGACTAGATGTGTTTATTTTGCCTCCATTTTGACTGTGTAAAATCCCCATGCTACATATAAGGGACAGCTGGCCCCCTTCTCTCTACCCTTACAATTATAATTCTAGTTTAGATCCTCATAACATATCTACTGCACTAATGTAATAGTATTTTTACTGGTTTCCCAGACTCGTCTTTTCCTACTACAGTTCATGCTTCACTAAATAACCAAAGTGCTGTAGATCTGGCTTAGTTGCTCATTTGTTCTATGAGCTCCAGTTGTTCCCTGCTACCTCTAGGATCAAATGTAACCTCCTCTGTAATGACGATGCTATCATCTTTCCCCAGAGATGTTCTGATAAATGTTTAATAGCTGCTTTCCCCAACATAAGTGACTGAATTATTTTTTTTAAGTTTAGCCTGTTTTATTACCATCTTCTTCAACACTTTTTAAAGTCTACATAATCAACAACACAATAAATTAAAACTTTTATATATAGCATTTTCCATTTTGAGGAGTGTAAATGTTCACACTGATTATTTAACAATAAGTCCTCCCAAGTTAGCACATCCATGCATTCTTTATACATATAGCCAATAAGATCAGAGATCTTTGGGGCTTTGGATGTTTCATTGAAACTACACACCTTTGCCTTTTAGGTCTATTGGTGTCAGTTTGTCCTAATGCTGACAGAGTAGCAAAATTCAATGGAAAATTTCAACTAAGGCTCATGTGGAAAGTTTTAGCCACTCAAAATTTCACATATATGTTTATGCTAGTTATAGTTTTGCTTTTCTATCAGGTGATTTTCTGATTATGAGTATTGAATTGTGTCTTCCAGTTAGCCCCAGTTCATCGCTCTCTGGTGCCTTCTTATCTTTCCAGTCTTCCTAGATGTTACCTGCCTCCTTGAAGTAGATGACAAGCCCAAGGGGTAAGCAGCTGAGTCTAGACTTAGGAAGGCCAGAGTTCAAATTTGACTTTAGCCACTTAGAAGCTGTGTGACCATTGGAAAGTCACATAATCTCTGTCTGCCTTAGTTTTCTCAACTATAAAATGGTGATAATAATAAAATTAACCTTACAAAGTTGTTGTCAGCCTCTAACAAGATATTGTTTGTAAAAAGTTCTTAGTGCAGTGCTTAGCACATTTTAGATGATAGAAGAATGCTTAATGATGTTGTTAAAGTGTTGTACTCAATATTCCAGCAAATTTGGAAAACTCAATGGAGGCCACTGTATTAGAAAAGATTAGTTTACATTCCAGTGCTAAAGAAGGACAATACCAAATAATTTTCAAATTACCCAACAGGTGCATTCATTTCATGTGTAAACAAACTGACATGACAGAATTAAGCTTTCAAATTGTGGTGTTGGAGAAGATGTTTGAAAGTTCCTTACATATCAAATAAACTAAATCAGTACTGAAAGAAATTACTTCAGATAACTAATTGGAAGGATGAATACTGAAGCTAGAGTTGAAATACATTGGTTACATAATGAGAAAATTGGACTCATTGGGAAAGACTCTGATACTTGAAAAGATTGAAGGCAAAAGGAAAAAGGAACATCGGGATTACCTTTCATTTATTCTGTCTATATCTTATATGCATCTCATTAATTATGTTTTCTTCACATTGTAACATGAGCTCTTTGATACTAAATATTGTTTATTCTTACCTTCTTTTGTATGCCCAGAATTAGCACTAATGCTAGTGACTGGCATACAGTTAGCACTCAAATAAATGCTTGTTAAGTAACTGACCTATTTCACTCAATTATGGGCTAGTAAAATAGAGAATTTAAAGAAAATGAAAGATTAACTACAAAACAAAAATATCCAAATTAACAGAGAAAGAAAAAGACACCTTTAGCAACTCAATCTCAGAAAACAAAATTAAAAACCATAAAGGAAAATAGAAGGGAAGAGTTTTGGTCCATATGTATTTAGAGATGACTCATCATCAATTTGAAGATGCAATTAACCTTAGGCAACTCAAATTATTCTCAATACCGGAGGGAGAAAATATTCAAAATAAGTCATATTATGAGACCAGTGTGGTCCTAGTTATTAAACCAGTGAAGGATTAAAAAAGAGAGAGAGAGAGAGCCATAGAGAAAATTAATTAATTAATAATGGTGCAACAATTTTAAATAAAATGTTAACAATAAGAGGATGGTAACATAGTAAAAAAAAAATGGATTCCCTATGATCAAGGTAAACCTTTGAAGAACTGAAAGGATGAGTCAGCATTAGGAAATAAAATAACATAATCCTATTATAAGTAAATTATATTATAAGTAAATACATTATTGCAAGAAGAAAATTTAAAGAAGTATAATACTAATTTTTTTTCCTTAAAGAAAACCTTAAGAAGAATCTATACAAGAGGATCAATTATTAATAGGATTAAAAAAAAAAGTGTATTTAATTCCCCAAACTGTCATTATTAACAATGAGGAGACATTAGGAACTTTTTCAAAGAAATACAGGGGAACAAGGAAAGTAATAACCTTTCCCCAATATCATTTTACATTTTTCAAGATGAAGTGTAGCTATAAAAAGAAAAAGGAGTTAAAAACACAAATATTGACAAATATTAAGTAAAGTCCTTTTTTCAGACAACATAATAGAAAAATCTCAGAAAATCAGCAAAGAACAAAATTTAGGCAACTATTACTTTTAGTAAAGAAAGAGGAAAAAAATACATCCACAAAATTTACCAATATCTCTATATAATAATAACAAAATACAGGAGGAAATGCATTTTAAAATGGGAATACTATTAAAAAATAAAAATGCATCAAATATTTGAAAGTCAGTCTTGTAATATATGGATAGTATCTATCTGATTACAAAACATCTTAGTGAAATGATAATTAAAATAATTAGAGAAAGAACATCACTCATTAAAGTGCAATATCAATATAATAAAAGTGATAATCATGCCTAAATTAATTACCATACCACACAAATAAGTATCATTCAATATGTTATAGAATTTGGCAAAATAGCAAAGTTGATCTGAAAAACAGAGGATCTAGAATCTCATGGGAAATAATAAAAAAAAAAGCAATCACCTCAGAATGAGAGGGAAACTACTTTCAGACATTGGATTATGTTATGAAGCAGTAATCATCAAATCATTTTGATATTGCCAGATTTATGGAAAAGATGATTAGTCAAAAAGAGTGGACAAGCTCAAATTAAATACAACTGAATTTTAAAAACCGAAGTATAAGAAATCCTAGAAAATAAATTGCTTAAAGAAAACCTATGAATTTGAAAAAAAAATTCTGGAAAAAAATAGAAATCAATTTAGCAAAAAATAGGTTTAGATGAACAACTTTTGCCATATACTACAATGAGCTCAAAATTATTATAAAACCTATTTTGTCATATCATAACTTAAAAGAAAATAATTATAACTAGCATTTCTATGAACTATGGCTGGAAGGAGAATGCTTATTCAAGCAAAGGACAGAGATTACCAAACATTAAATATATGACTTTATATGAAATTGAAAAAAAAAAAACTTCTTCATGAACAGTGTCAATGCAACTAGGATAAAATGGCTGGGAGCTTTTGCCCTTGATTGGAGTCTGGGAACTAAATCTCTGTCCCTAACCTCTCTTAGAATCCTCTGAGAGTTCCTGGTCCCTTTGGGAGACTCCTCCCTCTAACCTAATATAGACAATAACTCTGATCCATTCTGCATGGCCCCATGTTTCTGGTCTAATTTAGAAGTCTAGGTGCTGAATCTATGATCCTAATAAACATTTTTTCCAAATGTCCTGTTCTGCTCATTTGCAGGTTGAATTTGTCTTCTTGAATTGGAAAAAACAACCCATTATTATGTTTTTTGCTATTTGTCAATCACTACATGGTCTGGTGTTTCTCTTACATTGTTGTTGGAACATTTGTGGAAGAACTTCACTGTACAACTTTCTCCTATTTATCCATCTTGGTTGTGTTCCTCTGCATTCTTACTCCTCTTCATGTACTCTATGATTTGGAGATAAAGTCCTACTTGCTGCTATTTTCAAACATAACAAACCATCTTCCCACTTTGTGCCTTTTCTCTGACTTTCACTTTTTGTTCCTATTCCATGTTTTTTCTCTAATTTAGAATTTTCTCTTATGTCATCTCAACCTCTTGACCCTAATTTCTTGAAAGAAACTTCAAGACTCATTTCAAACCCAATTTCTCCAAAGTTTTCTGTTGTCTCTTTTCCTAGTCTCTATGTCCTTTCCTTCCTCATCTGCTAGTAGCTAGTAACTTTTCTTTGAAATTTTCTATCATTACTGTAAAGGTACACATATATATGAAAAATACAATACATATTATATATATATACAGCCATATATGAAAAATACAATACATATAATAAATACATATACATTTTGATGCAAAATGATTTGATAGTCAAATGTTTAGTCTCAAACTTACCTAAAGGAAGAAGAAATATTTGAACATGCTATTGATTTTCTTCTGATGAACCTATTTTCTGAAGAACTTTTCTCTTTCTTATGTGTTACTTTTATTCCATTGAACTGAACCTGTTCTTTCCAGCTTCATTATCTGTAAAGATTATTTATTATATACTATATATTTTTATATATTAATTCTCTTTTCATTCACCTCTCACTGTGACCATGTATATGTGAGTATCATGTCCTGGCATGTTATTCATTACAACTGACACTGTTATTCAATGAGGTGAAAGTGTTAGTGCTTTTGTGGTCAAGTAATTTGCATGCTATAGTTTATGGGAGGTTTACACTACACTATTTTTTAGTGGCAAAAAAGGATTGCTGAAAGCTGAGATGCTTTTACCCAACACAAGTTTATCTTCCACATAAGGTCAACTCTTTCAGGAGATAATAACAACACCAACTATTTGATTTTCTTTTTTGTTAAGTTATGTCTTAGGAAAATTAGTAGTTTTAAAATTATAGGAACTAGAATTATTGGTCAAGAAGAAACTATTAAATCCATTTTTGTACTGGGAATATGCTATTCCTCTTATCAGTGACGTGTACCTTCTTAAAAAATAAACATGATAAATATCTACACAATAAATCCTGATTATTTAACAGTATAAGTACTTAAGGATATGCTGACCAGTGGGGAAAAAATGAACATGAGGGATGGAAAGATTCTCATTCATCTAGTTAGCACAAATCTCACAAAACAGAGTAGGTATCCTCTCTATAGACATTCCTTCTAGGGCAGGGCTTCTTCAGTTGGGGTGTAGGCCCTTTTAAAGAAGCATCTTTGTAATGGTATTTCAATTCAATTTGTTTCTTTTGTAATCCTGTATATTGTATTTGACAAGTTTAAAACCATCAGTCTAAGAAGAGGTCCATAACTTTCATCAGCTTGCCAAAAGAATCTATGACACACAAACAGGTAAAGCACCCCTGCTTTAGAAACTCTATCTGTTTTTAGCCCATTCCTTTTCTTCCTCCTGTAGAATCACAGTGACAGATTAAGTTGTGATATAATATGTGGAAGAAAGACCCCTTTTCTCTCCTGAACAGCCTTATAAAATCTATGGATGTAGGGCAGCCGCTGCTGGACTGAGGACTGAACTGAGAATTGAGAAGAACTGAGACAGAATTCTTGGAGCAAGCCACATGGAGACTGGATAAAGGGATTCTGATTTTGAGAATGGAATTTACATTGCTGAAGACTTCTGAAGGCCAGCTGGAGCTGCTGAAGATTTCTGAGGGCCAGCCAGAGCTGCTGAGGATTTCCAAGGGCCAGCTTGAGCTGTAGAAGACTGAGTAAGCATGACTGTGGTGCCAGTACTTTGTACAAATTTTGTTGTGACTTTTTTAATGTTTGTGAATGTTCTTGTGGCTTTGTTAAGCCTTGTCTTCCCAGGAAGAGAGACTATGAAGTATTTGAGATGTACTGGACAGTATGAGCCTTGATGTGGAGCAAGAACTGCGTGAATAGCTGGACCAGGAGTTGGGCGGTGTCTGCCTTTGAACTCAGGTGGCAGTTGGTTAGATTCAGGGGGGAGCTAGGTCCATGGAAGAGGAACCATGGGAACTAAAAGCCTCCCCCAAGTCAATATGAAAAGACCTCTCTGTAGGTACTCACAACTGCAGTCCTCTGGAAAGATGTTCACACTTGGCTTTAAACCTACCTTCAGACATTGTGGTAAATATCATTTAGGGGGAGAGAGAGAGAGAGAGACAGAGAGAGAGAGAGAGAGAGAGAGAGAGAGAGAGAGAGAGAGAGAGACAGAGAGAGAGACAGAGAGAGAGACAGAGAGAGAGACAGACAGACACAGAGACAGAGAGGAGACAGAGAGAGACAGAGAGAGAGACAGAGGGGGGAGGGGAGGGAAAGAGAATAAAAAGATAAGAAGTCTTGATTAGAAAGGTGGGAGAAGAATAAAAACTGAAAAATATAAGAAAATGGAGACCTAGAGTATTTAGGAAAAGAGAGGGCTCAACAGTGCCAAATGCAGCATAGAGTCCAAAAAAAAAAAATGTAAGTGATGAAGACCATCAGATTTGACAGTTGAGAGTTTCTTGTCACTTTGAAGATAGATTTTCAATTAAATGATTATATGAGAAGATAAATTGGATAAGAGATGAGGAAGTGAAGGTAATAAGTAGAGACAAGCTAAATTTTGGAGGAGTTTAGCTGAGAAAGGGAGAAGAAATATGGGAAAATAGTATGAAGTGATGACAATCTATTGGACTTTTTTAATGAATAAAAGATACTTGGATACATTTGAAAACAATAGGAAAGGAAGCATTGAAAGCAACTGAGATGAACATGAACATCAAAGACTGGACAGAAGAATGATTGAGGGGGACAAGATAATAAAGAAAGGATAAAATAAAGGACATATAAACAAGAACTGATGTTGGCAAAAAGAAGGGCTACCTCTATTAGAAACTGGAAGAAAGAGTCTGGGATAGTGATAATGTGTTTTGGTATGAAGAGAAGGGAAGCAGAGGAAGCTTATCTTGAATAATCTCTTCTCAGTAAGGAGAAGAAATCTTCACTAAAGAGAGCTGGTGGAAGGGGGCAGTGTTCAAGGTTTGAAGAGAGAAAAGATTTGAAATTATTTCTGTAGCAACAAGAATAGGGAATTAGTTAGGCAAGAATAAAATGATTGTCTACTGACTTGATTTTAGATAATACAAATCTGAAGTGTACCCAGCAAGCTTGTGGATTCCTCCTACTTACTGTTACCTATACTAAATACATCAATTTCACATCTCCATGATTTTGCACAGGCTGCTGTTCATGCTAAAACATATTCCCTTCTTATATCTACATCTTACAATTTCTAGTTTTAGTCAAAGATCAGCTCCTGTCATTTGTTAAATGAGGTCATTCCTTACTACCACAAATGAGATTGCCTCACCCTCAAAGTTAATTACTTTCTATTTACTTCATCTATATTTGTATTTGCTCACAGGAGAATGAAGGTAAGTTCTTCATGGGCAGAAACAGTTGTAAGTTTTCTCTTTATATCCTCAGGATTTAGCATATAATAAGTACTTAGTGCATAGTAGGCACTTAACTAGCAGGCATTTAATGCAGGCTAATTGATTTATTAATTGGAGGAAAATGGGAGTTATTTCTGATTATTACATTTCCTTTATCATGAATATTTGCAATTTAATATTGTCTAAATGTCATGCATAGAACTTGGGCTAATGAAGTGCATCCATTAATAACTTAAGTACAAAGGCATTTCTTTCTTTTTTTCTTTTGTTTTTCTTTTTTGCTTTTATTGAAGGCAATTGGGTTTAAATGACTTGCCCAAGGTCACATGGCTAGTTTTTGTGTTAAGTGACCAAGGCTGGATTTCAACTCAGATCCTCCTGACTTCAGGGCTGGTGCTCTATTCACTGTGCCACCTTGCTGTCCCCAAAGGCATTTCTTTTGTGGTTTAATGGCTCCTTTAACAATTTTTTCAGGGTCCTGTACATAGAATGTTAAAATGATGCACAGTCCTTCCTTAATCACAGGAATGGAAAACTGCATGTGTGGAACATTATATGAATTATAAGATGTGTTTGATATATTGTGGGATTGACTGGACTGATTTGTTCTCTGTTTTCTACAAAAGTTTTACTTGCTGAAGGAGAGGATAGAAAGATGTGTTCATAAATTAAGTTGACGTAAAAATAAAATATATCAAAATATTTTTTTTTAAATGTTGATGGGGAGCTAAATTTTCAGCATGCACACATGTATACAGTTGACATGTCAAAAGAATGAAAATTTTCGTAGATGATTTTATTATATCCCAAAAAATTGAACAAGAAAATACAAGCAATTATTGACATATATGCCTCTATTCTCATCTAGATAAAATTTTTATGAGATTATAAGTACTTTGGAGACAGGGCCTTTTTGGGGGAAGAGGATATGAGGTGGTTTTGTTTCTTTGACAAATAGCAAAAGTCCTAGTATATAACACAGACTTAATCACAGCTTATTAGATTATGATCATCCAGAGGATGGCAAACAAGATAATGGAGGTTCTTGAGTTAAAATAATATGAAGATTGAGTGAAAGAATTGGATTTTTTTCTGGAAAAGAGAAGACTCAGGAGACACATAATTCTACTGACATATTATAAGGTTTGACATATAGAAGAAGACTGTGCAGATGAAAGAAGTTAGAAAAATGTGTAGAATTACAAAGAGGTAAATGTAAGCTTTATGTTAGTGCTTCTTAATATTTAGGGCTCTAAAAAGAGTGTAGGGCATGTTCAGGAAAGACTAGAAGACTAGTACCTTTGATGTGAGACCTACTCAAAACTTTTCAGGGATACTTTTCACCTTTAGTGTCCACCTGATCCACCTAACTCTCACCTATGACTCTAAGAAACTTTAGCATGCACAGCAGGTACACTCCAGTAATCTATGTTGGCAGGTGGGTTAACCTATATTGAGGGTAACCAAAGAGTCTCAAAGCCATTGGTGAATTAGGGGAGTGTCTACCCCAAGTATATGAAGATTCACCCTGGTAGAATTGGCAGATGAGAATGATTTAGTCCAATGACCATGAAAGATGCTGGAACGGTTGTTGTAGAGTGCTTAGAGCTCAATCAAAGTCACCAAGGTGATCCACTGCATCTTGACCAGTCATCTTGACTCTGTCCTGCCACTGGACTCTCATAACTCTAGAAGAGAAGTAAAACCAAAGACTTGGCACAACTCTGCCTTCCTTAAATCCAAGTGATACACTATTCAAAACCATCACCCATATCAAAGTCACGTGATGAAGCAGCAGGTACTGATAAAACTGGGAACTGTAGTAACAACCCTGAACAAAGGCAGCCCAAGCTACAGGATCATCTTCTTACTGGAAGCACCTTTGAGATTTGGCAGCATCCTGGGTGTCTGAGACACCTTCTTAGGATTGTATCGCTCACCTCATGGTGTGAGGAAGGGGCTAGAAAAGGTGCCTTCAAACTTGTCTGCTTACCCACTCTGGCCTGATTATCACCATAGGTGGGAATCCCTCCCTGAACTCAAAAGTCACACACATACACACAGTACAAAAACTTCTACAAAGATGATTCTATTCACCATCTCTATATGGAATATGTACACACTTATAGACAAAACAAAATCCAGAAGCCCTGAAAGATGAACAGTTGAGAGATCTCAACAGGTATCACATACATATAGCCAACCTGAGTAAAACAAAGCTGGCAAATAAAGGTCAGTTTATTGAGGTTGCAACTGGATAATTGGGTTTTTGTTGTTCTTTGTTTCTTTTCTGGAGTGGCTGTAGTGAAGAAGAATGTGTCAAAGATTGTGTAGGTTTTGGAATAAAAACTTATCTAGTCAACAAGCTTATTATATTCCTAATAAAGGAACTGAATGACAGACTCACGACAATGTGATTGCCACTTGCAGAAAAAATACCCCATCATCAGTGCATATGTTCTCATTATGATGAACACTGATAAGGTCCAAGAAAAGTTATGTGAAGACCTCGAGAATTTAGACCCTTATCATCAATGTTCCAAAAGAGGAAAAAACTTATAATTCTGAGTGACTTTAATCCTAGAGGCTCAGACAACCAGACATGGCAGGGAATCCTTCAGAGGAATGGTGTTGGAAACAGCAACATCAAAGGTCATTTACTACTGAAGACTTGTGCATCTCATTACCAACACTGTATTCTGTTTACCCAAATGCAATAAAACTTTATGAATTCATCCTTGCAGAAAACATTCTCATCTAATAGTCTATATGATTATAAGAAGAAGAGACAGACAGGATGTGAGAGTAATGAAAACAATGTGTGGTGCAGAGTGCTGAACTGATCATAGACTTATCCTCTCCAAGCTAAATAGTCACATTAAATAAAAGAAGTCTCAATGTGAAAAAAAATGTCTTCCAGGGGAATTAATGTCAAAAGGTTAAAGCACTTCTCTGAGTGAAACTAGTTTGTTACTAACTTGGAGAAAAAGTTGAACCAATATGCTGTTGAAACAGTGGAGCAGAAAAGGAGTGGGCAGCTTTCAGGGATTTGGTGTACAGCACTACATTTGCTCCTCTGGATCAGAACACTCAGAAAAATCAAGACAATTTGATGAAAATGCTGAGGAAATTCAGAAACTGCTAAATGAAAAACAAGAACCTCACAGGCTTTACCAGCAGGATAATGCATCTCTATCCTAAAAGACACAT
Source organism: Petaurus breviceps papuanus (assembly GCF_028583685.1). Classification (NCBI taxonomy): domain Eukaryota; kingdom Metazoa; phylum Chordata; class Mammalia; order Diprotodontia; family Petauridae; genus Petaurus; species Petaurus breviceps. The sequence goes on along the minus strand of NW_027187341.1, from coordinate 5,265,585 downwards.
TTAATTCCTTCAAATGCAAAGTATAAATGAAGTTTAGAGATATATAAGATTCTTGACAGAGTAAAAAGGCAGATGAAACTCAGTTGTAAGCTGATAGTAGCAATCTCAAGCACTTTTATGATGCCCTAAAGGCTACTTATGGGCCAAAGATCTATGGTACATCTCAACTACTCAGTGCTGATGGAGCCGCATTGATTAGTCATAAGGATAAGATCCTACACAGATGGGCTGAACACTCCCATAGTGTTCTCAACCAACTGTCATCAATCAATGCTGAACCATTGACCATTTATGTCAGGTTGAAGTCAATTCTTACCTAGATGAAGTTCAAACTGAAGAAGATGTTTTGAATGTCATTAGACTCCTTTCATGTGGCAAAAAACCTGGTGTTGATTCTATTACAGGTAAGATTTACAAAGCAGATTGTTCATTGCTCATACAAAGGCTGACAGAAATTTTTCTGGATTAAAAATGGTGAGGAGTTTATCCCCCAGGAGTACAAGGATGTCTCTAGAGTCTGTTTCTATAAAGGTAAAGGAAATAGATTGCCCTGTGACAATCACAGGGAAGGGTCCTTCTTGATAGGTTGAACCTTCACCTGAAAGATGGTCATATACCTGAGAGCAAGTGTGACTTTGGAAAGGACCAACAAACAGTAGATATAATGTTAGACATCTGAAAACTCCAGGAGGAATTCCAAGAGAAGTACAGAGGTCTGTACACAACACTTGTAGATCTGACCAAGGCCTTTCATACTGTCTGTCACTCATGATGGCTTATGAAAAATTATCTCAAAATTTGTTTCCATGGAGAAGTTCATAAGTATTGTATGTCAATTTCATGATAGCATGCTTGTTCAGGTTCTGGATAATGGATAATGCTCTTATGCTTTCCCAGTCATGAATGGAGTGAAACAAAGCTATGCGTTTGCTTTTTAGTATATGTTTTCAGCTATGTTCAATGAGGATGAACACAGCAACAAGGTCAACTACTGCAATGATGGTAAATTCTTCAACTTGAAAAGACTAAAAGCCAAGACCAAAGTGGAGGGAGAGTTGCTGCATGTTTTTGTTTGTTTGTTTGTAGATAATTGTGCACTAAATGCAGCCTCTAAAGCTGAGATGCAACAAAGTATGGATCAATTCTCTGATGTTTATGATAATCTTGGCCTAACAATTAACACCAAGAAAACATAGGTCCTCCATCAGCCAACACCATACTGTTCTTACATGGAACTATCAATTACAGCAAAGGGAGATGTTTTGAATGCTGTGGATAAGCTCACTTAGCTTGGCAGTATACTTTCTAAGGACATACATATTAATAATGAGGTTAATGCAACCATTGCCAGAATAAGTTTAGTATTTGGGATTCTCTGAAGCAAAGTATGTGAGAGAAGAGATATTAGATTAACTGAAGGCCTACAGAACTCTTTTGCTGATTTCATTGTTACATGCTTGGGAAACCTAGACAGTATAACAGTGCCATGAAAGGAAAATGAATCACTTCCATTTTAACAGTGTTAGGAAGATTCTGAAGATTACCTGGCAGGATAAGACACTGAGGTTTTTCTCAAATGAATCTGCTAAGCATTTAAACTCTACTGCAGAGAGTACAGATCTTACCAGTTAGCCATGTTGTTTGAATGCCAAATGTACACTTGACAAAAAAGACTATTTTATGAAGAACTCATGCCAGGAAAATGCTGACATGGTAGTCAGAAAAAGTGATAAAAGAGTATATTTCTCACGGTCTCTTTTAAGAGCTTTGGAATTGATTGTTTGACATGGGAAACTCTGGCACAGGACCACCCAGCATGGCATGCTCTCATCATAGAAGTTTCTGGGCTCTTTGAGCAAAGCAGAACTGAAGCAACTAAAAAGAAATGCATGAGGCTGAGGGAGGCAGGCCAGGACTGCGAGGTACACAGAGGCCTGATCAATGAGGGGGGTAAGTTGTCCCACCAACCACAAAGGTCAGTACCAGGCCTGTCACCAAAGGGCTGGGACTGGAAAGAGGAAGGTAAGAATCAAATGGAGGGCCCTTGTCTTGGAGAACAAAGAATTCTGGGACTACCACTCCATAGCCCAGAAATTTAAAAAGCCCCTATCAGTAAAGTCTTGGGAACCCTAGAGGAAGGGCATGACTAGGGCCCTGCCTCAAAATGGATAGAAAGCAGACTGCAAAGACAAAGACTCTGGAGTCCTACTATCCAGAGAGGGAGGACCAAATTCAGGGGAAGACAATGTTGACTCCACACCCACAGCTGAAACATCAACAGGGAACAGGTCCCAAGCACAGAAAGCTTTCCTAGATGAGCTCAAAAGGAACTTTGAAAACCAAATGAGAGAGATAGAAGACAAAATGAATAATTCTTTTAAAATCAAAATTGCAAAATTAGAAAAATATTATAATGAAGAAAACAACTCCTTAAAAAGAAAAGTGTGTGATATGGAAAAGGAGCTATAAAAATTAACTGAGCAAAATAATTCGCTAAAAACTAGAATCAACCAAAATGAAGCAAATAACTCTATGAGGAACCAAGAATTAGTTAAACAAAACAACAAGAATGAAAAATTACAAAAAGAGATAAAAGATCTCAATGGAAAAATAACTGACTTGGAAAACAGATCCAGGAGAGATAATCTGAGAACCATAGGCCTACCAGGAAATCATGATGAAAAAATGAGTCTTGACAACATTCTCCAAGAGCTCATCAAGGAAAACTGTCCTGAGATACTAGAACCTGAAGGTAGAATAGAAATAGAGAGAATCCACCAAACACCTCCTGAAAGAGATCCCAAAATGAAAAGTCTTGAAAATTTTGTGGCCAAACTCCAGAACTACCAGGTAAAAGAGAAAGTACTTCAAGTGGACAGAAAGAAACAATTCAAATATCTAGGAACCACAATGAGGATTGCACAGGATTTGGCATCCTTTACACTGAAAGATTGGAGGCAGTGGAATACAATTTTTCACAAGGCAAAAGAGCTTGGGTTACAAGCAAGGATCACCTGCCTAGCAAGACTGAACATATTATTCCAGGCAAAGAGATGGTTATTCAATAATGTAACAGAGTTCCAGAACTTCTTGATGAAAAAGCCAGAGATCAATGGAAAATTCAACCTCCAATTATAAGACGCAAGAGTAACATAGAAAGGTAAACAAGGAAAACACACATACACACCTTGTTATTTAATAAGAGCAAATGTTTATAGACAAGTAGAGGGTATTAGTATAAATTACACAAATGACAATAAAATAATCTTATTAAGTGCTACAAAGGGCCTACAATGGAAGAAGAGAAATGAATGAAGTGGGAAAAGGTCAATTATGCCACACAAAGAGGCATAAAAACAATATACCAGAGAAAATGAAGGGAGGGAGATGAGTATTATAGGAGCTTTCCCCTCAATGGTTTTGGTTCAAGGAGGGAATAACACAACCAGTTAAACAATACTCTATGGAGTAGAGATGCAAAATGTATCACAATAGAGGGAAAGAGGGGAAGGAGAGGAGCTTTGCATGAGGTTTGTTCCTGTCACTCTTGGTGCAAAGAAGAAATTACATACTTCATTAAGTATAAAAATATCCTACAGGCAGTAGGAGGGGGAAACGGTTGCAAAATGGGGGTGGTTACAAGGGAGGGAAGAACAAGGGGGAAGGGGAGGACAAGGGAGGGGGGCTGATAAGGGAATACAGATGGAGGCAGTGGTCAAAAGGGAAAACTATTAAGGAGGTGAAGGGAGAAGGGGAGAAACAATATAAGCATTAACAGGGCAGGGATAGGATGGAGGGAAAGAAACAGATAATAATCATAACTGTGAATGTGAATGGAATGAACTCTCCCATAAAACAGAGGCAAATAGCAGAATGGATTAAAAACCAAAATCCTACAGGGATAGCAATCCATATCTGAGATAAAGCAAAAGCAAAAATTTATGTACTAGGACATAAAAACCTCACAATTCAGTGCAGAAAGGCAGAAATAAAAATGCATAATTCTTAGATCATGATGCAATAAAAATCCTATACAATAAAGGGCTATGGAAAGACTGACTAAAAACTCATTGGAAACTAAAAAATTTAATCCTAAAGAATGAATTAGTCAAACAAGAAATCATAGAAACAATCAGTAATTTCATGCAAGAGAATGACAACAATAAGACAACATACCAAAATTTGTGGAATGTAGCAAAGGCAGTTTTTAGGCAAAGTTTAAATCCCTGAGTGCATACATGAATAAATTAGAGAAAAGGGAGGTCAATGAATTGGGCATGCAATTGAAAAAGCTAGAAAAAGCGCAAATTGAAAATCCCCGAATAAATACTAAATTATAAATACTGAAAATCAAAGGAGAGCTTGATAAAATTGAAATTAAGAAAACTATTGAATTAATGAATAAAACTAAGAGATGGTTTTATAAACAAAAAACAACAACAAAATTGATATACCCTTAGTCAATATGACAAAAAAAAAAGGAAAGAAGAAAACCAAATTATGAGTATCAAAAATGTAAAGGGGAAATCTAACACCAAATGAAGAGGAAATTAAAACAATAAGTAGCAATTATTTTGCCCAGTTGTATGCACATAAATTTGACAATCTTAGTGAAATCGATGCATATTTACAAAAATATAAGTTGCCCAAATTAACTGAAGAAGAAGTATATTACTTAAATAACCCCATCTCAGAAAAAGAAACCAAACAATTCATCAGTGAACTACTTAGGAAAAAATCTTCAGGTCCAGATGCATTTACTGCTCAATTCTATCAAACATTTAAAGAAAAATTGATTCCAATACTATACAAACAATTTGGGAAATTTCGTGGAGTCCTACCAAATTCTTTTTATGACACACATATGGTACTGATACCTAAATCAGGAAGAGATAAAACAAAGAAAGAAAATTATAGACCAATTTCCCTCATGAATATATTTGCAAAAATTTAAAATAAAATAATAACAAAAAGACTATAACAACTTATCACAAGAATAATACACTTTGAACAGGTAGGATTTATTCCAGGAATGCAAGGATGCTTTAATATTAGGAAAACAATCAGTATAATTGATCACATCAACAATAAAACTAGCAAAAACCACATGATTATCTCAATAAATGCAGAAAAGGCTTTTGACCAAATACAACATCCATTCCTATTAAAAACACTAGAAAATTTAGGAATACTTGGAGCCTTCTTTGAAATAATAGGTAGCATCTATTTAAAGCCTTCAGCAAGTGTTATATGTAATGGGGATAAGGTAGAAGCATTTCCAATAAGATCAGGGGTGAAACAAGGATGTCCACTATCACCCCTCTTATTCAATCTGGTACTAGAAATGTTAGTAGTAGCAATTAGAGAAGTAAAAGGAATCAAAGGAATCAAATTAGGCAAAGAAGATAACAAGCTATAACTCTTTGCAGATGATATGATGATATACTTAGAGAATCCTAGAGAAGCAAGTCAAAAACTACTTGAGACAATAAATAAATTTGGCAAAGTTGCAGGGTATAAAATAATCCCACATAAATGCTCAGCTTTCTTATATATTTCTAATGAAATTCAACAGCAAGAAATAGAAAGAAAAATCCCATTTAAAGTTATTGTATACATTATAAAATATTTAGTCATCTACCTGCCAAAACAAATCCAAGACCTATATGAACACAACTGCAAAACACTATTCACACAGATAAAGTCAGATCTAACTAACTGGAAAGACATCAATTGCTCATGGCTGGGTTGAGCTAATATAATAAAAATGACAATTTTAACTAAATTATATACATATTTAGTGTCATACCAACAGTTTACCAAAAAAAAAAAAAACCTCCCTTTTAGAGCTAGAAAAAATAGTAACACAATTCATTTGGAAGAACAAAAGCTCCAGAACATGAAAGGAATTAATGAAAAGAAATACTTGGGATGGTGGACTACGTATACTAGATTTTAATCTGTACTGTAAAGTAGCAATCTAAGAAATAGAGCAGTGGATCAATGGAATAGATTGGGTACATGAGACTCAGCAGCCAATGACTATAGTAATCTACTGTTTGATAAACCCCAAGACCCCAGTTTTTGGGATAAGAATTCACTATTTGACAAAAACTGCTGGGAAAACTGGAATATAGTATGGCAGAAACTGGGCACAGACCATTATCTAATAGCATATACCAAAATCAAGTCTAAATGGGTGCATGATCTAGGTATAAAGGCTGATACTGTAAGAAATCTGGGAAAGCAAGGAATAGTTTACCTCTCAGATTTGTGGAGAGGGGAAGACTTTATGACCATGCAATAATTAGAGAGCATTATAAAATGTAAAATGGTTAATTTTGATTACACTAAATTCAAAAGCTTCTGTACAAACAAAGCCAATGTAACCAGAATTAGGAGGGAAGTGGAAAGTTGGGAAAGAATTTTTACAACCTATGTAACTGATAAAGGACTCATTTCTAAAATATGAGAGGATTGAGTCAAATCTCTAAGAATACATGTCATTGTCCAATTGATAAATGGTCAAAGGATATGAATAGGCAATTTTCAGAGGAAGAAATTAAAGATATGTATAAGCATATGAAAAAATGCTCTAAATCACTATTGATTAGAGAATTGCAAATCAAAACCACTTTGAGGTACCACATCTCACCAATCATATTGGCTAAGATGACAAAACAGGAAAATGACAAATGCTGGAGAGGATGTGGACAAATTGGAACACTAATGCATTGCTAGTGGAGCTTTGAACTGATCCAACCATTCTAGAGAGCAATCTGGAATTATGACCAAAGGGCTATAAGTAATTTCACACCCTTTGACCCAGCAATACCACTTCTAGTGTTTTATCCCAAAGACATCATAAAAGTGGGAGGAAGACCCATATGTACAAACATATTTACAGCAGTGCTTTTTGTGGTGGCAAAGAATTGGAAATTAAGGGGATGCACATCAATTGGGGAATGACTGAACAATTTGTGTTATATGCACGTTTTGGAATACTATTGTGCCATAAGAAACAAGGAGCAGATGGACTTCATATATACCTACTTGGCTAGGCTTATGTGAACTGACGCTGAGTGAGAAGAGTAGAGCTAGGAGGAATTTGTACACAATTACAGACACCACATATGTGTGACGACCAACTTTGATAAACTGGACTCTGAGAAGAGTCCAGATTGCTGAGAAGTAATCCACAGTAATAAATCACCCCTAAAAGACCCATGATGGAGAGAGATGCTTACATCCAGAGAAAGAACTGAGTTTGAACCCAGATTGAAGCAAACTAACATGCTCTTTTTCTTGTTTGGTTTTGTTTCCTCTTTCCCATTCTTCATTCCATCGGATAAAATACTTCTTTATAACCTGACTAATGCCTAATGTGAAAGTATTTGCAGATACTTTACTTGACTGCATGCTGCCATGGGGGGGAGGGGGAAGGGAAATTTGAAACTCAAGGAATTGTGGTAATAAATCTTGTAAACTAAAATTAATAAAGACCCCAAAATAAAGGAAATCAGAGATACACAACTTTAGAGAATCGACCCCAAATATTCCCATGGACTATTTGTGCCCAAACTGCAGTAGAGTATTGTGAGCTCTTATTGTTCTAATCAATCACAGTGGGATGCATTATAACTTTACTGCAGCATAGTGATGTCATTTTGATCCTCTTCAAAGATGAAGGACAACAACCATAACCATACCATTCAAAAGCAGAAAGATCTATTTTGGCAAATAATAGGCTCCCCTCTTTGGTTCTTTCAAGCAAAGCTTGGATTACCACTTATTAGCAGAAATTTTTTTTGGGGGGGTATGGTTTGGATTGAATGACAACTAAAGTACCTTCTGAGTCTAAAATTCTTTGATTCTGAATTGAATAACTTATTTACATAATAAGTATATTCTTGACCAAAATATACATAGCAGATCACATGTTCTGAGTCACTCAACTAACAGATGAAGGGAATACACAATTAAATCATGTTTATTATTTTGAAATTATTTTTAAAAATCCTTAGTAAAACAAAATGTAACATTAAAGACTTTCCTTCAGAAATATTTTTCAGCTATGATGAAGTTTGGCCTCTTTGGTGCTAAGTATACAACAGAGTAAAAAAAGCTAGACTCAAGAAAGTTGACTACTGAATTTGGTTGTCACTTTGGCATTAATGGAAATATTCCAAAGCATGTTAGATTCCCAATTTATTCTTGGAATATCTCAGTGAATGTCTCTAGCATTCAAGCTGTGCTTGTGAAAAGGTATGGAAATGGGAAAATGAATGTTGCTATGCCAGCTTGACTGTAATCAAGAGTTCTTAAGAAGAAAATATTGAACTCAGGGCAAAGTACACCATTACAAAATAACAATACATTTATTTAATTGACACGCTCAAGCAATCATCACCATGGTGAACCTGGAAGTCACAGTTCACAGAGCATACAAATTGGAGAGCTGAAGATCTGTACTGTCTGCCTGTTTGGACTATTCAGACAAAAATTTAAAAGCTTCACTATCCACTTTAAAAGACTATATATGTTATTCAAAGTAAAAGATCCAGAGGCAATTTGAAATTTGCATTTTTATCACTAATTATCTTATTGGGCATTTTTCAATTGGCCTATTGTATTTCAGAGAAAAATCTCAAAAACTCTTTAACTTCTTAATTTACTAATAAAATTTTATATTTAATATATGCCATTTCCTATGAATTTTGTTGTTCTGCTTTGAGCATTTATATGGTTTCAATTAAAAAATAAAATGAAACAAAACAAAAACAATACTATTTTTCCCCTTGAGATTGATTTTGTTTAGGCAAGGTCATCAGAGACAATTTTAGCTTAAATTTTTATAAGGTCTTTCCAAGTGACAAGGTTAATGAATGAAATTATTACACTGGAAATTTGTGGTCCATTCAACACTTGGTTTCTCTACATGATTTAGAGGTCAGGAAATACCACTCTGAAATCCAATGTTTATTATAAAATAAAACATAGTAAACATGCAAATAGGGAAAGAATATAGTTAAAATTGTTATTTTTTATTATTGATATTACAAATTAAATATTCATTCCTGAAATGAAGGCCTTCCTTGTGTTTTTATTTCTACCAAAAACTGGATTTTAGCCAAAGTAACTAGTTCATATCTAACATTAAGTGACTTTCATTGTCATGTATTTAAGGTTGAATATTATCAAAAGATAGAGTTGCTATCCTGGCTACTTAGGGTTTGATATTAACATATTTCCTCCTTCATTTTCATTTATCTGTCTTACCTCTCATCCTGTCAGTATTCAAGTTTAAAATTAAACCGCTATTCCTATTCATGCCAAGGGTCAACTGAAAGAGTTGATAAAGTTATAATATTTAGCATTCACATAACTTAAAAGTTTGTAAAAACACTACAAATATGATCTTCTTTGATTCTAGCTAATATACATATATATATACATATACATACATACTCATATTTACTTATGTATGTGTGTATATATAGATGTATTATGTATATGTATATATGTATATGTGTGTATATATACGCTTGTGTGTGTGAAAGATGATTCCCACCCTTTCTACATTTATTGAGTACCTACTATATGCAAGTCACTTTACCCCTAAAGCACATATTTAGCTTGACTTTCAAATTACCTTGTTCTATCTACCTATTCCACCTAAGCCAAAATTTTGAGGAAGCAAATTATGATAAACTTTTAAATCCTGTGCAATTCTGACTGTGATTCCTTGATATTTAAATTGCTTCTTTCTGGCTGCTTGCAGTATTTTCTCCTTCACCTGATAATTCTGGAATTTGGTGACAACATTCCTTGAAGTTTTGATTTCAGTATCTCTTTCAAGAGGAGATCAGTGAATTCTTTCAATGACTATTTTACTCTCTGGTTTTAGGATATCATGGCACTTTTTCTTGATAATTTTTTGAAAGATGCTATCCAGGCTCTTTTTAGGAAAAAATAATGGTTTTCTAATCTAATTATAATGCCAGTCTAATCATGTTAAAATTATCTCTCCTGGATCTAGTTTCCAGGTGAGTTGTTTTTCCAATGAGATATTTTACATTCTTCTTTTTCTTTCTTTTGCTTTTCTTTGACAGATTGTTGATGGCTCATAGACTCATTAGTTTTCATTGGTCCATTTCTAATTGTTAAGGAATTATTTTCTTCAGATGGTTTTTGTGCCTCCTTTTCCATTTGGTCAATTCTACTTTTAGAGGAGTGGTTATCTTCAGTGTTTTTTACCCTGTTTGGCCAATTCTATTTTATAAGGAATTGTTTCCTTCAGTAAACTTTCTTTTGCTTCCTTTTCCAAATTCTTGACCCTTTTTCATACTTTTCCTGCATTATTCTCATTTCTTTCCCTCCTTTTTTTCTTCTTTGTCTCTCACTTGATTTTTTAAAATCCTTTCTAAGATCTTGAAAAAGTACTTTTGGTTTTGAGACCAATTTATATTACACTTTGAGGGTTCACATGTAGGCATTTTGACACTGTTGTCCTCTTCTAAGATTGTGCTATGATCTTCCCTGTCACCATAATAGTTTTATATAGTCAGGGCTCTTTTTCCTTTTTTGTTCATTTTTTTTTTAAGTTTAACTCTGCTCTTGGGGAATAAGCGGCACTGTCCCAAACTTCTTGTGCATGGGGGTCAGGAGCATGGTCACTGGATTTCTACACTGGGGCTTCTGATCCTTTTGGCTTGGGCACTGTACTTGGGTGGCCTGGGTTCATCACATATTTTATGTCAGGGTTCCAGGGCTGGCAATTTGCCTTCTGCACTGGGGCTGAAAGCCCAATAGCTAAACTTCTGTGCCACTAGCTTCCTAAGACAAGACAAAGAGGCTTTGAGTTGTTGATATGGTATGTAACTACGACCTTACCACCCACTGACTTATGTGGACTCAGTCTGTGCTTGACTATGAACTCCTTTTACTCAAGTGAGACAAACCTTTCCTGAAGTCCTTTTAAGTTATTTTGGGCTGTAAAACTGCTTCACTCCATATTTTTGTCAGTTCTGTAACTCCATATTCTGTTTTAGAGACTTGATTTAATATTGCTTCGGAGGGAAACTGAGGAGAGCTCAGGCAATGTCCTGGCTTCTCTTAGCCATCTTGGCTCTACCCCCTAAGCTGTCATCATTTTTAACAAAAGTTTTTAAAATAGAATATGTCCTTTTGCTGAAAAACAAACAAAAACCAAAACAACTTATTTTACATGATAGCATATAATTTCAGATTTCAGCATGTATGTTTTGCTTACATCAGGAAATGATACTTATTATAGTTGATATTAAAGATAATTTTGAAGAATCTTACATTTTTCCATTCATAGACTTAATTATATATGCTGATCAATCCAGAAGCTTTAACCTGATCTGTTTCTGACCTGGGGCAGCTCATCTTTCCTTAAGCAATCTAGTGGTGACCTGTTCCTAGGGCCTTGCCATATTGGTGTTCAACTTAGTATGGACACAATCAATCAATTTTAACCATACCACAGTTTGGAGTTCCTGAACTAAAGCAATCCACCAATGTTATCTTCCTCAGTAGTTAGTACTATGGGCATGTGCCACTATGCCCAGAAAAAAATTTTTCTTCATAGTGTTGATTAGCAATTATTTTTTCATTTTAAAAAATATATTGTTCTTGTTGTTACTCCAACTTCAAGAAATCTATCCTGCATAAGAATTACTTATAATTTTTCCAGCTACCAGTTTTTTGAAGCTCTTTTTTTTCTGAGAATTAATTATACCTTTTGGCCACAGTACTATATCAGTTATTGGAATTGTTTTTCACTTTTGGTCAAATTTTCCTTTGAATTTCCATATGATTGTCCTATTTTATTGGTGTAGTGCCAAGCAAAGGCAACTTCCAAGGTTCAGAATACCAGCATAGTAACTCTCCATTTTATTCAGTGACAAATTAAGGCAAAACATTCACAGAACAGAGAAAATCAAAATACAGCATTCACCAACTATGATTCAATAATTACCAAGTACTACTCCACCCCTGGTGAGTACATTCATTTAGTCAATCACAAAGTATCTCTTTTCAAATGGTGATTAAGATTAGTTTCCAATCACAACATATATTCATTTGGTCAATCACAGAGCACAAAAAAGTCAAATTTCCCACCCCTGGATCACAACTGAGTTACAATTATCATCAGTTAACACCAAGCACCTTTTCAAAAGGGGAAGTGGAGAGCACAAAGATTATCTACCCCTGAGCTACACAGCAAGGTTAAAATATTGTCACAGCATTTAATACCCAAAGAGAGGTATTTTCTTTATCTTGACCCAAGGCAAGTTCTCAGCAATCTCTGTTCTTGGGGAGACAAAGATTAACAAAGCCACAATACACATTGCCAGTGTCCTCATTAATTCACTCTCTGCCTGCAAAAAAGTGTCAGCAACCCTGAAAATTTCAGCAAGATCCTCTTCCAGGATATCTATAAACATACAAGAAAATCCTTCTTCAGGGCTTCTGGACCAATAGCAAGGCTCAAGGACCTCTGCAAGAACAGCACTGTCCTTCACCAGAGGACAAATCTGGCAAAACAACATTAAAACAGATAGACAAAATACTGGCCTCATAGCCATATCTCCTCAGTCTTGGCAGCTCTGGGTGGCAGCTGTCAAAAGTCCTGGGCAGCTCCAACTGGCCCTCAACAATCCTCTCTCTCTCTCTCTGCCTCCATGATGCTGCTCTCAAAAGTTCTTCTGCTTCTTTCTCTTCTTTAGCCTTCTCTAAATCCATGGCACCAGCTCCTCCCAGTTCAGCCCTCTTTTTTCCATCAACACGTCCATCTCACAAGTGGGATTCTGGGTTTCAACATTCAACCCCAAAACCAAGCCAATACTGGAGGATCTTTAAATTCCATTACTATTATGATTAGCCTCTCTGATCCCTGATTTATGTTAAGTTTGACTTCCTCCCCACCAATAAGAGATTCAACATCTTCTTCAGTCATTGAAATGTGCCTTGGGGGAGCTACCACTTCTAAATGTCTTTTGAAATACTATTTTCAAAAATGCAAAATGAAAAAAAAAAAGATGAAAGCAAGAGAATATCCTGGATATCATGAAATCTGGCACTCAACTGTCAAAGAATAAATAAATATTAGGAATCCAGCTCAATTCAAGTTTACTTGGTCAGTATTAGATTCCTGAGTCACTTTAGCATCAGTAGAAACAAACTCTCATGATCACTGATGTCACAAAATGAAACTATATCAAAATTATTTATTTCCAATAATTTGTGAACCTTTATAAGAGAGAAAAGCAAAAACAACAGAAATCTCAAAAGGTACTAATGAATATAAAGTGTCTAATTAAAATGAAATTAATCATTTTTATGACCAATAATTCCTCAGATATCTCTCATATATCATTGGACCATCTTTATATTCAATGTCTACCAGGGTTGTAGGTGTATATACAACTTCTCCTACTACAATGATATTGAAGAACAGTAGAAGAAATGGAGTGGGTTAAAATAGAAAACATTAGTCAAACCTTTCTAAAGCTGTTCATAGTTTTTTTTCTTTTAAGTGAATTTAAAGGTACCTAAAACATTTTAAGGAATTACAATTTAGGAAGGAGTTTATAGTATCCATCTCTGATTGGTATAAAAAGTAAACATTATTTTTTTGCCCTTTGTCTAGAAAAGGGATTCCTAATCCATGGAAGTCTGATGAAGCCTCCTTTACAGAATATATTTTAAAATAAATCATAGTTTAAAGAAATTACAAATTTCACTTATATATACATATATGCATATATATATATATATATATATATATATATTTCAGTAATGTTTAGCATTTCTTTAACTTGTAATCCTTATCAAAGATAACAATGTCATAAGACATGATAAATTGATTGATAGACTGGCTCCAGTATCCACTTTAATTTGTATAACAATACAATGTAAGATTATGGTCTTTTCATAATCAGATGAAGATGGTAAGCTAGATGACAGTAAATTAAGGAAGTGTCAATCACATAACAAAGGTATTCGGTGTTCTTGGCTCTTGTCATACCAAATATGTTGCATAACTAACAACCCCTTATGTGAAATATATGTGTTGCTCCAAATATTAAATAAAAGTATTTTAATTGGTTAAGCTTTTATCTTACTTTTACTAAATATTATGAATATACAAGGTTTTATTATGATATAAGGAATCGGAGAATCCTATCTTGAAGGATATATGCCTCATTCATTCTCCTTTAAGAAGAAATGACATTTGGAAATTAAATTAATTCTACTAGTATCTATGGTCCTTTCCTCTCGAGTGAATTAGTACAAATTAAATTACATGCCTATCAGTGCCAGTAGCTTACATGAAATATTATGATTCTGATGATTGGCTAAAGAAACACAGATTTCTGCAGTGCAGAAACTTACTGAAAATATTTTTGTTTTCATTGTAAATGTATTCTGAGTACCATAATTCCCTAGTGTTTATTGCATACTTAGGTAGGGCCCTTATGAAGCAAGGCTTAGGCAGTAATTGACAATTCACATAAAGGAGGTAATTGCAAGATAAGGCCTAACTGCCCTATATAAGCTCAAATCACCTGGGCCAAAAGGAAAACAACCACAATAAGAACAACAAGAAGATGCTGAGAAGGCTTGCAGAAATGATGGCTGAGCCATCACCAGTTATCTTTAAGAGAAGGATTGGAGAGAAGAGAGAAGATTCTATTGACAAGCAACTGTTCAGATTTTCAAAGAGAAAAAGAATGGATTCACCTACTACTGGTAAGTGCTCTTGATGTCAATCCATGACAAAAATCTATATTGAGCTCTGAAATAAAATGTATATTCCCATTCTAATAAATGAAAGCTAGCATGGATTCATTAAGTAAATTTTGTGTCAGAATGTTATTTCCTTTTTTTTTTAACAAAGTTGTAACAGTATCACCTTTGATATGTTTGGATAGTAGATGGAAAGCTATGAGCTAGACAGTAGTGAATTTAAGCATATTCAGAAATGGTCAAATAGTTTCCACTCAAAAACATAATTCAATGTCAACTTGCAAGGGGATTTCTAGTGGTAAGAAGAGGAATTCTATCCTTATCTCTGCAAAAATTGAATCAGTGAACTGAATGAAAAATAAAACTAAGGCAGAAACACTTCCTATTTATTTAATAATTTACAGTTTACAATATACCTCACAACAATCCTGTGAGGTGTTGTAAGTAGTTTAACAATTTTGTTCTTTTTATTGATGAGAGAAATAATGTTAAGAAAGACTGAATAACTTACTTAAGACTATATAACTAGAATGTTACAAATCTACAACTTAAATCCAGAACAGTTCAAGTATGGTGGAGTTCCAAGAAAACATGATATAATGAACAGAATGCTTAAATTGGATTCTGGATTATGTGGGCTCAAATTCTCACAAAGATACTCAAACTCTCTCTTTCTGTCTCTCTCTCTCTCTCTCTCTCTCTCTCTCTCTCTCTCTCTCTCTCTGTGCGTGTGTCTCTGTCTCTGTCTGTCTGTCAGTCTGTCTGTCTCTCTCTGTGTCTCTGTCTCTGTCTCTGTCATTTTATTGATGAAGAAACTGAAGCCTAGGAAGATTAACTAACTGGAAAGGACATATAGCAAGTAAAGCATCAAAGCTACTAATGTCTATAATACATTAAATAATTAAACAATCAACTATTTATTAAGCACATATTATGGACCAATCCCTCTTCTAGGCAGCAAGAATACAACTAAAAAGAGTGAAACAATCTTTGTTTATAAGATCATATTCTATGACAACCTCTATGTCCTTTAGTTTCTTTGCAACATTCTTGGCTTATGTTTGTTGAGTAGAATGAAATGTTATGACTGATTCTTTTAGAACATACTTATTTGTTAGTTATCTTTGGAAACTAAATACTGTTCTATGTAGGCCATGTAATGATTATGATTGCATGTGTGTGGGGGGAAAAGAAGAGAAAGTGATTAACACATCTTTGGTAATTGTTTTATGCTAGACTTTCTCAGTCTGCTTATCCGCTCCACCCTGCTGTTCCTCCCATCAAGTTTCATCAGTGTCCCATCAGGACACAAGCTCTTTGGAGTAGAAATCCTGCTGCTGCCTCTGCCTCTTAGCTATAATCTCTGTCTCTATGCTTTTCTTCATGGGACGCAAGAATAGTGATGAGTATAGATAAAGACCAAGATGGTGGCCCTTCACATCCAATCCCCTCATGTGTGGCATGATTCTTTGATCCACCCTGCTTCTGTGGCATTATGGGGAAATATACTGGCTTCTAAGACATGGACATTAACTCCGAGAATGAGCTTCCTTGCAGAGTCTGTTTCTTTAAAGTAAAGATCTCAATGTTTCCATTTATTTCCATTGACATTGTTTCAGTCCTTAGGTGGGAATTTTAAGTAGAATTTTCAAGAGTTCACATATGACTTAGAGAAAAAAATAGGGTAATTTTCAGTAGTATCCCAATTGTTTCTCTGCCAATCTATGTCAAGATATTTGAGAAAGTACACTTGGAATTTATCTTCTGTGTTCTATGGATAATGGGCTTCAGTGACAAATTCATTAACTAGATATAAACAGTGTTCTCACAAATGGTTTTCTTGTACCAATTCATTAATTATGCTGATGTTACTCTACTGTTTGTCAAGAGATAGAGAGAAAGTAAAATGACCAAGAACATTAAATAGACAAACTTCTTAAGCTTCAATAGAGTTCACATGTTGGAGCATTTAGTAGATTGTCTTTTTGTTAAAAGACTGTGAAAGTCCAGGTTTGCATAAAACACTATCACTTATTGCTTCAGATGATGAAAAATAAGTCCAAAATATGCAAGAACATTGTTCCATACATGATTATTATTGTAGTTTATCCTTATCAAATATGACTTTTAATTACTATATGTTCTCATTTTTGATAATAGCATTCTGGATGTATACATAACTTGAAAGGAACTTTTAAATAGATTGATCCTAGACTGAAATAGTAAGTAGTTGCTTAATTTCTTTACCATCATTCTTACTTAAAGGAACAAGCTTCCAATTATTTGCTTTCAGATAATGATAGTGAAAGAGAGGGATCTTGCACCATACCAAGAAGCTTTGTAGCATCTCTCAAATAATACAAACTTTGACAAGAATACTAGATTTGGAGTATGAGGATCTGGATTTGAATTCTGGCCGTACCTTGTGGTTAATATTGGACAATCACTAACTGTTTTTATCCATTATAATCAGGTGTTGAATTAGGTGATTTCTAAGATGCTGTCCAGTCCTAAATACATGACTCTATAATGAATTATCACTGATATTTGCCTTTGAAGAGGGCTATAAATTAGCTGTACTTCACATTATCATATCCTTGGCAAACTGATTAATGAAAACAGCAAAATATCTTAAAATCTGTAAAATGAGCATATGTGTTTTATGACTAATTTTGTTACTATTGTTATGAAAAAAATCTTGGGTTTTTAAATGTCCCTATGCATTTTATATGATAAATTCCTCTAGTATCATCTACAGGCTATATTATTCAATCCTACTGCAAAATAATAGATGATATGAAAAGAAAAGAGGAGAAAAGTAGCAAATTCTGAATAAAATTACTTACTAGTTCATACATTATTCCCTGAAAGGCATATTAATTCCCACAAGCCACGAGGGCATCACTTAGTGGACTGCATTGGAGTATATTTCATAAACAGTACTCTGATGAGTTGAGCAAGTTAATGTATTTCTGAAAGGGCTTATTTATTTTCAGGGATTAGTCGACACACTGGCAGAGTCTGGCTAAATGTCAGGTAAACTGAAAAATGACTAAGGAACCAGATTTCACCTATACAGACCCTTCCCCTTCAGCTTATTCGTCATCAGTATTCAGTGAATACCTGCAGCTTGTCCCTGAGACCCTGAAGTTGAGCCCACAATTCAAACTCTCAATACATCTTCCTCTTACAGGGTTAAGCTGTCCTTTTCCCCAGCATGGAGGTGGTGGACCATATGTTACTCTATTCAGCCTCTATTGGGAAGTCAAGCTCCCACTGTTGCATGGAAGATTGTATCACCAGGATATCAAACAGAAGGTATTACCAATTTCATAAAACAAGATTACAGAAGTGAGGCATAAAAGCAAAGGAGTTGAAGAAAAAGCAAAGCAGAACAAATAAATGAAATTTCATCAGAGGGACTTACTTTTGAAATTTACAATGACAGATTGGAAGGCAAAAAACAAGACCAACAATTAATGCTTTGGGCCATAAAATGAAACATAGGGAAGCATAGCCCTGTAATAAACCTCTGAAGACTTCAAGGACGATTTTATTCAAAGAATTAGTTATTGAATGAATTTTGTTTAATGCACAGGCACTGTTTATTACAAAAGTACATTTGGAAATTAGTTGTTTTGATTCCCAGGCAATCCCACAAAACTCATCCATTACCATGTATAACTGGATACTACTAGACACTATATATTTGCATATTAAAACAATAGTAATAATAATAAAAGTAGTAGTAATTAAGTAAAATTAAAACAATGAAATAAAAATAATTTCAAAATTGCTTAGAGAATTGTTACTGCTGCAAACAAAAACAGGTAAAATTTTTGAAGAAATCTGAGACAAGGAGGTTTTTATATATATTTTGGTGACGACTTATGGACACTATCAGTAATATAAAAGTTGCTGTTGCTTTAATATGTCTCTAAGTTTTTAATTATATTTTTATTTCACTTGAAATATATGCCATTTTGATGTAGGTGTTTCAACATTAATATTTAAGCCTTTCAGCACTGTTTCAAGGTTTGTTTGTTTTTGCAACTGCAAAAGAAAAAGAAGGAAAAAAGGAAACAGAAAAAGAGGAAAAAGAGATTTTCCTGATGTTAGTGCCAAAAAAGAGAGAGAAACGAGCAAGGAGACTAAAGATAATGCTTGAGTTTTTATCATAAAAATATTTTCTGACATGGACTGTGAGTGAAGAAAGGGAAAGCTAAAATAAGGTGATGAGAAATATATATGTATATGTATTTGTACATATATATGTATGTGTATGTGCATGGATATGTGTGTGTGTGTGTGTGTGTGGAGATGAGAGAAAAATTGTGCTTAATTTGTTCATTAAATGTTGTTTTGTACAGTGAAAAGATCTTCAACTGCCTTTTTGTAAGTTGAGATATATTTTTTTAAGTTGAATACAGAAACATCATTTTAGTTTTGGAACCAATCTTAGAGTTCATTCAATCCAATGCCTTCTTTTATAGATGATAATTGCTTGTAATTTGAAGAATGTCTATGTAGAACTATCATAATAAAAGCTCTCATTTATGTAGTGCTTTAATACTTACCAAGCATTTTCCTCCTATTACATAAAAACAAAAAATGAGATATGTAGGAGAATATATATATATACCCCCTGCCCCCTTTTACAGAAAAGAAAACTGAGGCTAAAAGATTTTAATTATTTGTCTCAAGTAAGACAGCTGCCATGGTTCAGAGTTGGGATTTAATCTGAGGTATTTCTTGATTCTTTTGCAAGTGTTCTTAAAGTTTTACTAAACTGAATCAACATGCAGCTATTGTAGTATATATACTAACATTGCATAATATATGGCATCTTTTAGGTTTGTAAATGTTACAAAGAGGTCAAATGCAACAGAATGGTTGCAGAAGAGACACTAGAGACAAAAAGAGGTCAACTTAGATGCAAATAAAGATATGATTTCAGTTGTACTTAAATAATTCCAGGTAACTTTCTTATTCACAAGTTATAAGAAACTCACTTTTTAAAAGTAAATATATATTTTACAAGGTCACATTTGGAAGAAGTGGGAGGTACAGGGATATCCTATGTATATTTAAATTCTTTAAGTGATTCTTGTATAATGTAACAAAATGGTACAATTTCTGCCACAAACGAGATGAACTGTGGATGCTATGACAAAATTGTCCATTACTTACATATGTATTTCCCATATATCTTTCCAGATGTGTTAACTTTTTTCTCAAGTCTGACTTACATATGTCTATTCCATGGACCTTCTCTAAAGTCTTAGGCATACATAGTCAGTGTCACCTCAATTAGCACAGGATTATATATATATATATATATATATGTATATATATATATATATATATATACACATATATATATATACATATATAAATTACTTTCCATTTTATAATTGTTAGTTTAATCTCCTCAATTGAAAAGACTAAAAAGGATGAACTATCTGTTAAGCCTTCCTTTAATTTCCCATTGTGTCTATTCCTAGGAATGGATATAATCACTGCTTACTTACTGAATGGAACTGGGAGTTCTTTGTTGTATGGAAGAATGAAGGTGGAATGATATATTAACAGATATTTATTAAATGCCTACTGCATGCCAGGAATGGTGTTATGCCGTGGAGATGCAAAGACAAAAAACAAATCATTCTCTGCTCTCAAGAAGTTTCTCTCCATATCTAAAGTGTATGAACATCTACCCTTCTATCCTGAGCTGATTAATACATCACCATTAATGCCAAATTATCAGGATCCAGTGAGATAATCCAAGTCTATCTGTCCTGTATTGTAATGTATCCTGATTACAGTGATGGATTTCAACCCTTAGCCTCTGTTAGAGCTAAATCTGTAGTTGAAGACAACTTCAGTGCAACAGTACAAAAAAGTATCCTGAGTGAAAAGTATTACTATAAAAAAGAGCAAGAAACAAAAAGTCTCCACAAGAATCAGAGTTCGCTTTGCTTTTTCTTATATCAGGTCTCTACACCTGAATTCAGAACCATTAATATTAGACTTCTGGAACTTCTTAGACACATTTATTCTAGGTAACTTCACTTGACTCATTTCTCCAACTACATAACCCATCTTTTCCCTTGGAATCAATCTCTCATATGCCTAATCTTATAGCTCCTGAAGTCATCTTCAAGATAACCAGTTTACCAACCCTAGCCCCACATGATCAGTCTTGTCCTTTTGCCATCTATAACTCAACATGACAGACACTGAGAAAACCTAGTTAGAACAGCATTTCGTTGGTCACCACATCCTGTTCCATGCTAGAATCTCACTTGTAGTCAAATTGTTAAGGAAAAATATATTTTATGCCAATTATTTCATTTCCTAATCATCAATCTCATGTTCTCATCACAAATAAATGAAATGAAGTCCTCTATTGTAAACAAACAAAAAAAAGATATGACCCTTTTAGAGAAAAATGCTGAGTGTTATATGTCAGGGCTTGACATTAGAAAAAGAAATTAAATACCACTGATGAACTGAAAATGTAATTAAATACAAGTGTTACTATGTTAGGAACCACTACTACTATAATAAAATATATAGCAGTAATAGTAATAATATAGACAATTATATTGGTAATTAGAAATAATTGCAATTATTAGTAATAATAGCAATAAATATAGACAGTTAATATAAATAGTAATAAAATATAGAAGGATAATACAAAATCAAGAGAGTGATGATGAAGAAAAGTGATGAAAGGTGATTTACAGACATCTTATCCTTGATAGAATAAAATTAACTGTACAAAGGGAAAAATATACATATTAGAACCTATAAAAATGCAATAAAAGCAGGCTAAAAAGGATAGCAAGAGAGTGGGCTGGGAAAAGCTCTGTGCTGAGAGTCAGGAAATCTGGGTTATTGTCATCACCCTTGCCCTAACCAACTATGTTTATTAAATAATTATTTGCATATGTTTTGTGTCTTGGGCCATCTCCAGCCATCCTGATGAATATCTCTCCACTAGACAGACCCAGATGGCTCTGGAGGGGAAAATGAGGCTGGTGACCTTGCACAGCCTTCCCTCCCTCAAATCAAAGTCAACTGCAAGTCATGTCATCATGTCCCTGCTGTCATGGTCCTCTTTGAGAATGAAGGGCAAAGACAAGCATAGCCCTAGTTCTTATTTTTTCTCATCTCTAAACTAGCTTTTAATCTTGACAAAAAGATAGCCAAATTTCCTTTCTAGTTCTAAAAAAATGATCAATTCACACTGTGAAAGAACCATGGATTTATAAGATTATATAATAAACTTTCCTTTTATATATGGACCAAGATACTATATTTTCTGATTAAAATGGGGTTATTTCAGTCAAACAGAGAGACTTTTCTTTAAAATTGCCAAGAACTGCCTGTTCTCATTGTTCTGTGATCTAGGAAACTCCCTAACAATACATCAGGTCCTTCCCTTCCCTTGCCAGAGGCTGCATTCCCTCATTGGCTCATTCATTTATTTATTCATTCATTCATTCACTCAACAAACATTGACTTAATTGCCTACTATGACCAATTCATTGTACATGCATTGGAAGGGAGTAAAGAGATGTCAAAACCAATTTAAGCGAGCCTTCCCTCAAGTACCCTTCAGCCTAATAGAGTTGCATTAGAGAACAAAATGCTTTCTGGATATGAGGAAGAAATCATTTTTAATAAGTTCCAAGCTTCCCTGTAATAATCCCTTTTCAAAAGAGTGGGGCCAGAGTTGGCCTTTTAGGAGAATAGGCAGGTGTAAATCAAGACTTCCTTTTTGTTAACCTTTTGGCATGGATACTTTATAAATGTCCATCTCCCTAGTACCTGGATATGTAGAATTTAATGATCATAGTGGTTTTTTAACAATATTTTTTACCCTCTTGTTATGAGAGTTTATAAAAATCTCTCCCATTGCCAAAAGCTGGCTTAACTCACTGTGATTTAAGCATAGTTGGAATATGTCTTATGAGAAGTAATGATGATGATGATGATAATGATGAGGATGATAAAAATGATGGTGATAATAATAATTATAACAAAAGCATTTAGTACTTTTAAAATACTTAAAGGATTACAAAGCATTAACCTTCATGCGTTCTTTGCAGCAACTTTAGGAAGTAGATGCTATTGTTATTCCCATTTTATATATGAGCACACTGAGACTGAAAAAGACTAGATGACTTGCTAGGGTAATAATTCAAACTTAGACCGTTGTTTTGAAGTCTAGCCCTGTTCTATGAACCATGACACTTAGCTGCAATTACAGGCACCTTTGCCTTCATCATCCTCATACCCATTACTGTTTTCATCAGAGTAGACATTTATATGGTGTGTCAAGATACATAGATGCATTATTTAATTCATTAAAATGAACACTAGGGGCAGTCTTCTAGAAGAGTGAGTTTGAATGGCAATTAACAACCAATGTTGATTTTACATACTTACATCTTCTTGATCTCAAAATAACCATTCACTTCAGCCAACTAATATGAGTTAAAAATCAGTAACACTATTCAGTGGAACACTTCTCATGATTCCCACATGAGGGTAAAATAACAAGCTTATTTCATTATAAGACTACTTAAAAACAGGATAAATTCTTCTCTACCTGAACGATTTAGAAAAAATTACTTCATGGAGGACAATAGACAGACAATATGACTTCTTAAAGCATGCTCCAAATCAATCATTTCATAATAAAAAAGGAAGAAATCCTATGTATGTATGTATGTATGTATGTATGTATGTATGTATACACCCAAATGCAGTCTATGTTAACCAATCACTTAACCTCCTGGTAATTAGAATCTTTTAATGGTTCAAGGTAAGGTATACAGGACAGGACAAGTGTTTGTACACTGATTGGTGTTCAATTGCTTTGTGAGCTATTAGAGTTTTACTTTGATCCTTCCAGAAAGAGGTCTTCCTGAGAATTATGTTCAATATTCTAAGGTGCCAACTCTAGGTGAAATATTTGCAGCCCATCTCTGGGGTCTCCTCTACCTTTTTGGTCCTGTTTTGATTTTCTAATAGTTTGAAAATCATTTTGCGGTATGTATTTAATTTTTCATCTATCTTCATACATAAAAAATTAGGTTGACCCAGGATTACCTCTTTGGAGAGTTAGCTTTTCAGTTTTAACCTTGATCAGCTGTGAATTCAAGTTATTTTATTTTCTATATGCATTAAATATTTTGTATCTTGGTTCTAGAGGAAATATTTCACCTCTGTTTCTCCCCACATGAACATAGATAATGGGTGACATTCAAAATAAAAGCCATCTAAGGCACTTACTCTCCCAACTCAAATTTCCATATAATAACATTTTATCAGCATACTTTAGCACTTTTTTTAAAGATAGCCTAATGATCAGTTACAATAGTCAAACTTTTCTTTCCCAAACTTTAGACAACCATTCAAATTTTTGGTATAGGTTTATATGACAAAAAAAAAGAATCAATTTTTCGACTAGTCCCATTACTGTTTTTTTTTGGGGGGGTAGGGAATTCAAGTTAACATTTTATGAATGACTCACATTTAAAGGCATCCCTGCAATATAATTTGAATTGTATATTGTACTTTACAACAAACAAAAAACATTCTAAATGCCTCTAAGCCTATATTTAGCTTTTTTACAATTTATTTTTACATGACTCAACTTTAAAACATTGGGGAAAAAAACATCTTTCACACAACCTTTATCTTAGACTTATTGACTCACACTAATCTTGCTTCAATTTTCTCAATTAAAATATGTGTTCAAGTGTATGTATTTTCCAACCACACTATATCCTGGTATATGCATGTTTATATGTGCATGTATATTTTCTCATATATATGTGTGTGTATCTATCTATATCTGTCTATCTACATGTGTATGCATTTATTTACACATATTTGTGTTGTAAGGATGAGGATTTGCTTTGCCCTGATTATTTTGATGTAAATATGCAATGTATCCAAAGAGACAGTCACACTGTAATTGAGATACCAAATGCTACTGAGATACCAAAGAAAGGACAGTCCATCTTAGTGTGGGATATGTGTGTAGATTTATAAGAGTTTAATAAGATAATTGGAGGGGTGTAGGGAGTTTACCTATGTGACTGGCTCTTGGCAACAGGAGGGCTGAATAGTAGATATCCAACACACTCTTAGGTCAGGTCACATATTATATAAAAATAGAACGAAGTAGGCATAGTGCCAGGGATGGCTCAGAATTATCTGCAATCTATACCATTGAATAGTTACAGCTTCTTTTTGCTATTTACATTCATGCAAGGTATTTTCTATTAACTGTGGATTCATAGGCCAGATTCCCATACTCTGGCTCCACTGTATATATGTACATTCTAACAATATATTAGTTTATAGATATATCTACATATAAACTAACTCAATGGACTACCTAGACAGCTGAATATTGTTGTGATTCAAAAATAGTAATTTGTATTATTATTCAGTTGGTTTTTCCAAATAGATGATTAAGCCGATCTCTTTCATATCATTAGATTTCAATGGGAAGGCTTTGTTGTGTTCAGGAATCAATGCAGTTAGACAATGACAAGTAAGATACCTTATTTAAACACTTTCTTTAAATCAGTTTTATTGCATAATAAATAACTTCTCATTGATTAGGTTGTGATACTCATGAACCACTTTATAGGTTTTGAAACACTTGATGATTAAGAAAATAGTAAATATATGACAAAATAAAACATGTAAGATTCTGTGAGGAATTCACAGGGTATTTTGTTAACTGACTGTAAATCAGACTATAAATCCAAGTCTGCTAAATTAGTGATGTGAAAATAACTAAGTAGTTCCACTTATGTAGTCATACAATAGATGCCCCACAAATGTTTTGAATATTGCTCCACTGGAGTTTCTTTAAGGAATAGCTTAAACAGAAGTACAGTTTTCTCATTTTGTTTCAATTCAGGTCATACAAGAATACACATACACATATGTGTATATGTTTATACACATATTTGTATGTATATATGTGTATGTATGTGTATATATGTGCTTGTGTATATATCTATATCTCTGTGTATATGTGTGTGTGTGTGTATATATATATATATATATATATATATATGTCTGTGTCTATCTACACACACACACATCTGAAGTCTGGTGTCAAATTATCTTCACCTCCCTTCTTTTTGCCTCCTATTTTAGACTCAAACAGTATGTGCCCTTAGGAATTAATGTTAAAAGTAAAGAATTGATTTTAAAGTTTTCTGAATCATGATAGGATATATATTGCCTCTACTATTAGATTCAGGGTATGATTACAAGAGTTGAAATATGCTGCCATTTTCTTGCCTTGGAACACACACATGCACACACACATATTGAAGGCATTTTTCTATTTCTAAAACAACCATGAAGATCTTTTCTGAAGATAAATTTTAATAAAATCAATGTCTTCAACTATGCAGCTTTTTTTGCTTGTGTTTAATGATTAATTACATTCCTCTGAGAATTTGTATTGGTAGACTTAACCCAACTCTTATTCCCTGATTGGGTAACTTGACCACCAAATACATATAGGAAGGTCTTTTTCTCTTGAAGAATCTTTTTTTGGACATAATGGGTCCCTATGTGACCACTACCTGTCTTGCTAACTTTCAGTAACACCCAGAGTATTCTTGTCTTCCTTTCCTGGTATGTCCAAATGTTTTTGACAATTCAGTGTCAGTCCTCTAGTTTAGTCATCCTGTTGCTGTTTCAGGGCCATTTCATAGGAAGAACATCTTATTAAAAAGAAGGTACCCAAAGTTATATTCAGGCTGTTGATTGAAACCTATCATTGCTTGGCATCTCTAGCCTAAGGCAAAGTTCTAAAAAATTTTTGAGTAGGTATAATTTCAGAGCAAGTAGAAACGTAGGCCCTTCATCCATACCTTCCTCTGCAAAAGATGCAAAAATTGTTTGTTCCTCACCAATAAAACATTGGCCCATATTCAGTTAGATTACAGGTAGGAAGAGTCTCTTAAATAAAATATCCAGGATAGAGTTCAGTGATATTTTTACAACCTCCTAAACTATAGGATCCCATGTGGATAAATATTGTGCAACAAAACCAGAATTTGTGCCAGTTTCATAAAAAAGATTTGGCCAGTTTGCAAGAAATTTTTTTTGTTTTTTTTTTTTCCTTTTTTGTAGTAAACTTGTGCTGCGTTCTAGATTAATCTGTTTTGATTTGAAATTTCAGATGGAAACCATAAGGAGTTAATGTATTATAATGCAAATCAAAAACATTGGAAAAATTTTGAGCTTAAAATACTTTTAGTTTCTTAATGTCATACACATTCACAATAAAATGGGTCAGATATGGGAACCAAAAATGTCAATGAAAGGAGATTCACACTAGAAAACAAGCTTTTTTTGGGGGGGGTGTTTCAAGACTTTCCATGTTTCCCTTTATAAAATAATTATAGCATTATGTTCAGCTTCATTATTTTTCAATTTTTCAGTTCAAATTTTCTTGGCATCAAAATATATTAATTGGACAGACTTGCACCCATTGTCAGGGACTTTAAATAATTAACACACCTCAATTATCAAGAAGATAGATTTTGATGATTGTATATTCAAATTGGGGCCTCAAAACTATTTTATAAACAGCCATATTCTTTCATATTTTCACTTATTATTTCATTGTTAGGTTCTCTGGAAGAACAGAAAAAAAGAAAAAATAGAAAAAATTATTACAATTTTTATAACCATAATGCAATGAAATACTGCTATTTTGGGAGTCTTCACACCTGGGCATGAAACCTGACTCTGCCACTTCTTCCTATCATTGTGATGGTACTGAAACCATTTAAACTCCCTGGAGATCATTCTAAGAGCCCTGGGGAAAGCAGCACTATCTACACCACTTACCTTGATTTCAGCACAACCCCAAAAGATATAATCCAGGGGAGCAACCTCTGGGGAAAGGGACCAGTCATCCCCAATAATTGTCATCTGAAGGACAGATAATCCAGCTTAACTAAAGCAGCATGGCAAACTGTGGGAGAGACAGGAAGTAGTATGTGGCAGAATGGAAATAGCTTAGCACCCGAACTCATAAACAACACCACCACCACTACCTCACCCCTACCTACCCACACATTCCAATCACCATAACTCAAGTCTATGCACACCGCCCTCATTCAGGGAATCAACTGTTATAGGAATATATCCTGAAATCTATTTCTATTCGAGTTTTAGCCCGTGCCACTTAAGCAGATACAAGAAATGAAGATCTGAAAAAAAAAAACAGCTTCTTTTTTTCCTCCCAGTTTATTAAATTATTTATTTTTAGTATACAACATTCACTTCTATAAGTTTTCAATTTTCTCCCCCTCCCTTTTACTTTGCTCCCCAAGACAGCTTGCATTCTGATATGGGCTCTACACATACATTCCTATTATATACATTTTCACGTTAGTCATGGTGCATAGAAGACATAACAAATGGGAGAAACTATGAGAAAGAAAAACAAAATAAAACAAAACAAAAGAGAAAATAGTCTGCTTCATTCTGCATTCTGACTCCACAATTCTTTCTCTGAATGTGACTGGCATTTTCCATCATGAGTCCTTTGGAATTGTTTTAGGTCCTTGCATTGCTGAGAAGGGCTAAAGTCTATCAAAATCAGTCCTCACACACTATTATCTGTTACTGTGTACAATGTTTTCCTGGTTCTGCTCCTTCCCCTCACTCAGCATCAGTTCATAAAAGTCTTTCCTGGTTTTTCTGAAGTCCACCTCTTCATTTCTTTTTTTTTTTAAAGCAATTGGGGTTAAGTAACTTGCTCAAGGTTACACGGCCAGTTATTATTTCTGGGTGTGCTGCTGAGTATCTGAGCCCGGATTTGATCCAGGTCATCCCAACACTGGAGCCGGTGCTCTTACTCGCTGAGCCACCTGGCCGCCCCGACCTCTTCATTTCTTAAAGCACACTAGTATTCCATTACATTCATATACCATAATCTGTTTAGCCATTCCCTAAATGATGGGCCTCTTTTTAATTGCCAGTTCTTGGCCACCACAAAAAGAGGGGTTATAAATATTTTTGTACATGGGTCTTTTTCCCATTTTTTGATCTCTGAAAAAGCAACTTCTAACCACCACAGGTCTCAATATTTTCAAATAGTTCAAAATCAGAACTCAATATTATCTTAAAAGTGGAAATAGCATCTAAGATGAAGCATTAATCTTTTCATGGAAAGACCATCTAATCTTTCCATCTGACTTGCAGCTGAAAATTCTCCATTCATTGTCTGAGCTTCTTGAGAGCAGAGACTGTATTGCTTTTCTGTTTGTAAACCAAGCTTTTAGAACAATGCTTCTGCACATAGTAAGCACTTTTAAATGTTCTTTTTGAAACATATGCTTTTCCATCCATTCATACATGTGCTCTCTTCCTCTAAAAAAAGCTGGTAAATGAAATAATTTCTAAGATCACTGCTGATTCCAAAGCTGTGATATAATTCTTTCTTTTTTTTCCAGCACACAATATGTAATATTTATTATATAGGCTTTCTTGGAATGGAAATTTATTACTGTATACTTTGAATCCTCTCTTTTTTTAATTGAAAACTTCTTCATTGAGGTCAAACTCTAATTTTACCCTTGTTGTAGAACTCTGAGGTAACAAGTCACAAGGGAAAGAGAACTACCTATGAAGTGAGAGGATCCCACCACTCCTACTTACTGCCTGTGTTACCTTGGACAATTAACTTACAATGTCCAGGTTTCAGTTTTCTCATCCATAAAATGAAGTGACTGTGTTAGATGACCTTTCTAGTCACTTCTCTTTCTAGCTCTAGAATCCTGTGACTTTTTTCTTTCTTTTCCTCATTTGCCTTTTTAATTTTTTTAATAAATGAATTTAGTTATTTTTAGTTTTTAACATTCCCTTCCATACACTTTAAATCCTCCCCGCCTCTCATTCCTCTTTCCCAAGACAGTGTGTAATCCAATGTAGGTTCTACATATATATTCTGATTAAATGTATTGTCACATTATTCGTGTTGTATAGAAGAATTAGAATGAATGGGAGGAACCATGAGAAAGAAAAATAAAGCAAAACAAAAAAAGAGAGCAAATAATATGCTTTGATCTGTATGGAGACTCCATATTCTTTCTGTGGATGTGGATGGCATTTTTTGTCATGAATCTTTTGGAGTTGTTTTACGTCCTTGCACCACTGAGAAAAGTTCATTCTATCAAAGTCAGTCATAGCACAATGTGGCTGTTACTGGGATCAGTTCTTAAGACAGATATCCCAACTCCATCACCTTATAGATACAGGTATCAGTTCTTGACTCCATTGTCTTTACAAGTTCATAGAATTTTTGAGACTATCTCACCTAACTCCCTCAACTCTATATTTTACCTTCATATCAAGAATATTCCTTTTTGTGTCATGGAAGTTGATATACAAGCTAAGAGAAGTTAAATAAGCCTCTTTGAGCATCACTTTCCTTGTGCATAAAATAAATATAAGAAAAGCACCTACTAATTTCCCTTATATGATTGTTGCTCATGTTAAATGACAAAGTTCATGCAATACACTTTGAAAATCTTAGTCTTATTATTATTATTGCTACCATCATCATCCTTACACATTGAACTCTGAGTATTGAGAAAATAGAACAGAATCCTTCTACAAATATAATTATTAATATTCCCTATTATGATTTATATAATCTTTACATACATTTTGTGCTTTCTTAATCTAGATACATCTTTTCTCTCAGGAGAATGTAAGCCTTTTGAGAGAGTTATTGCTTTCAATTCTTTTGTCTTTATATTTCTCTAGCCTAGCACATTTCTGGGTACAGAGCAATCCTGTAAGAAATATTTGTTGAATTTAATTAAAATTTTGTTGTATATTAGAAAAGGCTTTAGTGGTAATAGATGGGGAGGACGGTTATAGGAGAAGATGGAAGAGAAGGAGGAAATGGAGGAGGAAGTAAAAAGAGAAAAACCAGGATGTTCCTGTTTCAGGGTATTTGGATACTTGATCTTGATTAGAAATGGGTCACATAACACTGTTCCAGTCACTCTTTCATGGTTTTAAAGAAGATACCGTCCTTGACTCACATCTTAAAGAGGTCTATTCACTGAATGGGCATTACCTTACTTTAAGTGAGCACCTGAAAAGTACTAAGGGCCAGAGTCTCCCATTGCATCCTGAGTTGTCTCCAGTCATCCTAATGAATATCTGGTGACTGGACCCAGATGACTCTGGAGGAGAAAATGAGACTGGAGTTCTTGCACTGCCCTCGCTCAAATCAAAATCAAATGCAAGTCATGTCATCCTTTCCCCGATGCCATGTTCCTCTTCAAAAAACAAGGACAAACATAATAGCAACAACAGCCAGTTCTACATCAAATAGTCTACTTCTACCTTGCATGCCTTTATATGGCCAGAGAGACCAGGACAGTAAAAGCATTTTCTTTCCCTCGCTAATGGCAAACTAACTGGGACCATCCCTATCTTTTCAACTATGAATTACTTGAAAGTCTGCTATTTTGATCAAAGTTTGCGTTTCAATGAGCTAACTGCATATGTTTCCAGTTGATAGACCTAATTTATCACACTTTGCTGATCAAGCTGCATGTTTCAGCAGTCAGATTCTCAGTTTTCCAACTGAGCTACACACACTTCCCAGACAGAGAGCATAACTCAACTGTCTCTTTTTATTTTTCACAAATTTTACTGATTAGTCTTCAGCGTACTTCAAGGAGCTACATTATCACATACCTGCTGGCAAAACTAAAATGCTCCGCTTTGGAATCCCTAGCAGCTAAAGTCTATACTTCAGCAAGTGAGGTTTTTTTTGAAAGTTTGCTGATTTAAAAGCACGTTTCACTAGCCAAAATGTTCCTACTCCTTGCTAATAGAGTTGCATGCTTTACTGATCATAAGTTGTATGGTGTATTTCATTTATGCCCATTTACATAATTTGCTGATTAAACTACATATTTAATCTGTTGACCTTTACATTGCACTTATCTCACTTGTACAGAAATCTAATCAAGGCACATACTTGGCTGAATTAAGTTTATATCTCAGAATTGTACATTACATCTGAACCTCACAGACTTTCTGCTGTGCTAGAGGACAAACAGGAGCCTTTGGACCACACTGAAACCTACAAGATTTTGCTCATTTAAATACTAGAACTTTTATATCTTATGTAGTCTCCTTTTTACAATCCATTCTTTAGTTATTTTCCTTATGTTTCTGTTTCTTGGTCTCTCTTTCTTCCTCCTAGCCCTTCCTTTATTTCTTCTCTCAAGTGTTCCTTATTGTATTATTTTAATTCTTATTTTTTTTTTAACATTTTCTTTGTTCCAAGCCCTTGACCAGTCAAAATAGCCCCACCATAACTCTATGAAATATCAGTACTTCAATAATTAAAGGCTCTGTGACTTAACAGAAGTAGACCCTCACCCCACAAAATAGGCAGCTTGCCTATAATTCAGTAGTTAAGTCTTAGGGAAATTTGCTAGGATGTTAAACAACATTCCCAGTATCATACAGCTACTGAAGAGCCAAAGAGGGCCTTTAATTTAGAGCTTCCTGGCTTGCCATAATACAGCACTTGATATTTCAATTCAATTCAATAAATATTTATTGAAAAATAGCATATGTATAGAAAGTTGTCTTTAGAGTCAAGAATACCAGGGTTCAAATCCTCCCTCTGAAACATTTTCCCTATATTACTGTCAGCAAGTCACTTAACCTCTTTATATGCCCAGACAACACCTAAGGGTACATTTAAAGGAATAGTTGGTATTACATTGGTAGAGGGAATTTCTTCAACAAAGTATTTCTATCCCTGTGAAAACAAAAGTCCCAATAAAAATAAACTAAACTAATGTATTATAAATAAAACAAGAAAAAGCATGCATTTAGTATGCTTTGCAAGACATATGATAGTTTCACAAAATATTTTTCAGTTAAAAAAAAAAAAAAACTAAAATTAGCAGCAGCTAGGTGGCACTGGCCCCAGAATCAGGACAACCTGAGTTTGGATCCGTCCTCAGACACTTCACACACACACACACACACACACACACACACACACACACACACACACACACACACACACACACTAGCCGTGTGACCTTGGGCAAGTTACTTAACCCTAACTGCCCTCCAAAAAAGCAAAAAAAAAAAAAACCTAAAATTATGAAAAAAATTAAAAAAAATATGCCCTCAGGGAAATGACATTCTATTGGAGAATTCTTTGTGGTAAGATATAAGGATATCTTTGTGACTCTAGAAATATTGGGTGAGGGTGATGAAAATGAAACAATGGTGAATTTAATGGCAAATATTTTTTATTAAGATAAATATTCATTCATGGAGAATGCATGATGTAGCTTCAATAAAACAGACAAATGTGTATTATAATCTTCAAGTTTCTAATCAAGTCCATAGTTAATAGGACTGATCTGCAGGTGTGGGGTACCCCCATTTAGATGATAATTTTAAAGGAAATTATCTATGTAAATGAATGTCTTAAATTCAAATACCCTGGATGCCTTTAACCACACTGCTCTTCCTAACCAACAACAACAACAATCACAGAAACACCAGCAAGCATTTGTATAGCATTTTTAAGGTTTGTAAAGCACTTAACAGATATTCTCTCATTTGATTCTCACAACAATCCTGGAAGATAGGTGCTATTATGATTCCAATATTTTTTTTTGTACAGGTAATTGTCAGTCATATCCAAGTATTCCTGAACCCATTTGGGGTTTTCTTAGCAAAAGAAATATGTGAGTGCTTTGTCATTTCCTTTTCCAACTCATTTTACAGATGAAGAAACTGAGGCAAATAGGGTTCAGTGACTTACCAAGGGTTACATTGCCAGCTAGTGTTTATGGTCACATGAACTTAACAAGATGAGTCTTCTTGACTCCAGGTCCAACATTCTATCCACTGTGCCTCCTAGCAGACCCATTCCAGTTTTGCAAATGAGGAAACTAAAGGAGACAAGGGTCAAGTGACTTGCCCAGGATTCCATAGTCAGTAACTTCTTGAGGCAGATTTTGAACTCACATTTTTCTGACTCCAGGTCCAGCATTCTATCAAGCATGCCAAGACTGGGAACTCAGACATTTAGGGAGAAATGCTCAATAGGATTACATTCTTATTGCCATCTTTGGATAAATCTCTTATCTCAAATTGCTTTCACTAAGTGATTTGTATAGTCCCCTGTATTGGTAAAGGAATAGTTGTTTAGGCATGAAAACTTGAAAGATGAAGAGTCTCTAGAAACCACAAAACCACACCAGTATTTATATAAAATTATAAATAGTTTTACTCAGAGTAACAGGATCAATGGAGTAGTTTCCTCACATTACACATGAGAATAAATAAAATAATAGCTATTTTATATATTACTTTAAGGTATGCAATGAACCTTAAAAACTTCCTTATTTGATACTTGCAATAACTTTGTGAAGTAGTGCCAATATTATCTTATTTTACAGAGGAGGAAACTGAGACTGAGAATACTTATGTTATCTATTCAGGGTCACATAGACAATAAATGCTTAAACAGAGTAAGGTCTCAGATCTTCCTGTGTATCATGCACTGCATTAACTAAATTATGCAGCTGGTTCAATTTGTATACACACATGTCCATATGTGTACACATATATAATTATATGCATAGATGAATGGATAGATTGATATGTGTACATGCATTTGTCAGTTGCTATCAACCATAATGTCTGGAATTCACCTCACCTGAGTCTTTTTCTTTTAAAATTCCTGGTTCTTGCTTCATTTCAAGAATGAAAAAGAATCATACAGTTTTAAAGTTGGAGCAGAAAAATAACATTTAGCAAGTCCAAACTCTTATCCTTTGTAAAAATCCCCTGCTGTAGCATCCCTGTTAGGCAATAGTTTTCCTTCGCTGAGCAATTTTTCTCTGCTCTTCCTAGTGCAACCATCATTGAAACAGCCTGAAGCAAACTCCCTCTCCCTCTGGCATATCTCTGCCTTTTATAACATATGAAGTACACTATCTCCATTATTTTTAGTTAACTTCCACTCTCTCTTGATGTTCCTTACTCTCAATAAGCAACTTGATTCAAGTTGACCTGACTATTCGAAGGGGTTATTCTAATTTTAATTGCAATAAACATATATTGGTTAAAATTAAACCATGTGTCATCAGAATTAAAAAAAATGTTTTTTTTTTCCGTAATAAAGACTAGTTCCATCTTTACTGTGGCTCTTATCTTCTCAGAATTTTTGAGGCATACAGCAGATCATCTGACCTCTTTGATCTTCAGATTTGTTATCTTTAAAATGGGCATAATAATACTTGTACCAGATATATCACTTTTATGTTAATGATCAAATTTAAGTTGTGTGAATCATTATACTAAAATAACCATGATTATAATTATCATTGCTTTATTTTTCTTACCTTTATGAATGACTGAAACACCATGTACTAAATGCTTACTCTGTACTAAGTGCTAGAGATATAAATAAAAAGAGCAAGACCACTCCTGATCTCAAGACATTCTTATTTTAATTAGAGGAGGCAAAAATATTCATGAGGGTGCAGCAGCTCCCTGGATGGAAAAGCAGGATGGGTCCTTAGAATACAGATAGAATAGATCTCAGGCCTTAGGGCAAATATGGAATCCACACAGCAATTCATGGGGGTCTGGAGGTCATAATGTCAGGAAAATTGTAAAGTCTATATTGAAGTATTTGAAGTTGTCACAAGAAAGATAGGTTAGACTTTTTTTTTTGCTTGTCCCCAGAAGACAGGAGTAGGAGTACTAGAGAAATTGCAAGGAAACAAATTTAACTTTGATATAAGGAAAGAGTTCTTTAAAAAAATAAGAGCTATATTCAAGTGATATGGTTTGAGTGAAAAGGCAGTAGTTTCAACTTCACATGTAACCTTCAAGCAACGGCAGTATACCTTGGATTAAATTAGATGGTTTCTGAGGAACCTTTCCACTTTGAGATTCTGCAGTTCGGTGATCATCCATATTCTACCCTGCCAAGTCCCTCCAAATTTGCACCTGTCCCTTCCTCTTTTGTCCAGTCTCTCAAGAAGATGTGATCTTTCTCCTGGTCAAAATTATATACTGGCTCTTTACCAAGAGACTACCACTATCCTTAGGCAACTATCTTTAAATAACAACAATAATTTCAAAAAACACACCTTTTTTTGACCTTGCCATTCATTCCCTATAGCTATGATGCTGTTTTCCTTCCTTTACATATCTAACCTACCACAAATGGCCATCTGTACTCTTTGCTTCCATTTTTTTCCAAGACTTATAAACTTCTGAACCCTTTGTTATCTGTCTTCCAATCTCAGAGCTTCTATGATTCTTCCTCTAAGGTTATCTATTAATTTTGTCAATTGTTATACCTAATTTCTTCTTAGCCGGGCATCCTGCTTGACTTTTATGCACCATTTAATAATGTTGTACATTCACTTTTTCTCCTGCATGCTCTCTCCTCATTTTGGTATCAGATCCTACAAAGAGAATTTTTTAGAAGTTATGATTTAGCTGAGATCTGAAAAAAATCAGGAAATATCGGAGGAAGAAATAATGCATATTCTACACATGGAAAATAGCCAAGGAAAAATGCTCAAAGAGAACAAATGGAATGTTATGGATGAGGGATAGAAAGGGTGCCAGAATCACTCTATTGGTTACCTGGAGGGAAGGAATTGTAAGTATATAAAAAGATCTGAAAGGTAAGTAGAGGTCAGGTTATGATGGGATTTAAAGGACAAACAGAAGATTTTATATTTGATCACTGAAATAATGAGGAGCCACTGGATTTTACTGAATAGAGGGAAGATGGCTAAATCTATGCTTTAGGAAAATCAATGACTGCTGAATTGTGGAAGAATTAGAGTGGGGAGAGACTTGGATCAAGGAGAGCAAACCTAAGGCAATTACGGCAGTCCAAACATGATGTAATGAGGGCTTAAATCATAGTGGTGGCAATGTTAGAGGAGAGGAGATCATATACAACAGGTCTTATTTACAAAGGTGGAAATTATAAGACTCAAAAATTAATTATAATACAGGTTGAAAGGAATTGAGGCCTTGATGAAGGCATCTAGATTGTGAGCCTGAATAACTATGAGTGTAGTGGTGGTACCCTTGAGAGTAATAGAAAAGTTGAATAGGAGTGAATTCTAGGAGAAATATATGGAGTTAAGTTTTAGACACATTGCATTTAAGATTTCCATGGTACACCAAGTTTGAGATATCTAATTGGCAATTGAAGAAATGAAACTGGAAATCAACTAAGATGTTAGAGTTGGATAAGTAGATTTAAAAATCATGGGCTAGGAAATGATAGTTCATTCTATGGGAGTTGATAAGATGACCATGTGAAATAGTATAGAGGAAGAAGAAAACAAAACCAGGACAGAGGCTTTGGGAATACTCACCATCTACTGGCATAACCTAGATAAAGATCCAGTAAAGAACATAGATAGGGAAGCAACCTGAAAAGTACAGTTTCATGATAACCTAGAAATTGGCAGATATCAAGAAAAGGGTGGCTGAAAGTGTCAATGGCTTCAGACATAACAAGGATGAGGATTGAGTTGACTTTAGTTTTGGCATTAAAGAGTAAATTAGTAACTTTGGAGAGAGCAGTTTTGGTCAAATGGTGAAGTCTGAAACCAGACAAAATAAATATAAGGTAGTTTAATACAATGTAGATAGTCACTATTAGTTGGAGTAATCAAGAAAAAAAAACTTAATATAAAAGGTGGTGCTTAGTCAGAGTCTTAAAAGGATTTAAGGATTTATAAGAAAGTAAAGACAGAATGCGTTTCATGAATAAGGGATATCTTCTGCAAAGGCAAAGAAATGGAAGATGGAATGTTGTTTGTGAAAAAGATCAAAATGTCTAATTTAGCTGCATCAGAGAGTACAGAAGGGGAATAAGGAATAATGAGTTTGGAAGATAAGTGAGGATAAGTTTGTGAGGAATTTGAAAGGCCAATAAGGCTATATGCTGCCTTGGAAGCAATAGCAAGCAGGGACAGTTTATTTGACTCAAAGGCCTATTACTCATGCCATATTCAATAGATTGGCATTTATGTGAGTATTAATAATACTGAAGAGTGATGAGGAAGGGGATCAAATAGGATGTCATTTCAATAACTCATCTCTATGAAGATAACTCCCCACTCTACATAGCTAGTCTTAATCTTTTTCCTGAACACTAGTCCTGATTGACTGTTAAATAGTGCCACTTCTGTGTTCTATCAGCACTTCACAATCAATATGTCCAAAACAAAACTCATTACCCTTTTCTCTAAATGTACCTCTTCTCAAAATATCTGTATTTCTCTTATATACACTACCAGTTGCCTAGTCAACCAGTTTTATAACTTGAGTCTTATTTCCCTCTTCCCTATCCCTCACTCTCTGTATCCAACATACTGTCAATTCCTGTCAATTTTATCTCCATATTTTTCACAACAATACCTTCCACTCCATTTGAATGACTACCATATTAACTTAGCTACTGGGGACAGAGTAAAATGGCGGAGTAGAAACAGGACTTCCACGTGACTCTGGCTTCTACCTCCACTAATTCATGTAAAAAAATTACTCTAGACAAACTTTGGAGCTACAGAACCCACAAAATGACAGAGAGAAACCAACCTCCCACTGAAGACAATCCAACAGGCTGGCAGGAAGGGGCCAGGAACAGCACTTGGGGAGCCCAACCCAGTCCCACATGAGCCCAAGGTTTTAGCCTCAGGGAGGCCACAAAGAGCAGGCAGTTGGACCGACTTCAGATCACCAGGATCTGAGGTTGTTTCCAGAAATATCAACACATAGATGCTAAGGACAAAGTGACAGGTCAGTGCAGTGTGGACTTTGGGATGCAATAGTTCAGGAGTGAGGTCTGGCCTTTATGCCCTGGAGGGAGAAAAGCTGCTGAGGTGCCATGGCTGTGCAGCCACCACCATGTGGCAGCTTCAGCCCCATGTGTTGAAGATTGTAGGGAGACAAGTGACCAGTTTAAGGGGTAACTGCTCTTGCTTTAACCTGCTTGGATCTGGATTGGCAGTATAGGGTAGAGGTCCTGGGGGGGGGGGGTGATTGGCTTGCAACAGCATGTGGAGGTTCAGAGAGGGCACCCACCTAACAGTTTCAGCAGCTGTGAAAACCCCAGAATTTGGGACAAAGCTCCACAAAGCAGAGCCCTACGGTGGCAAAAAGCTCAAAAGTCAAGTAATTCAGTGGCAACATGAGCAAGCAAAGGAAGCAAAGCAAGCAGAGAAATCCAAATTTACACTCTTATTTTGGGGACAAAAAGGATCAAAGCATGGAACAAGAGGAATACAACAAAGTCAGAACTCCTGCACCAAAAGCTTCCAAAAAAAATATGAGTTGGTTACAGGACAGAGAGAAGCTTAAGAAGAATTTTGAAAACTGAATAAGAGAAGTGGAGGGAAAATTGGGAAGGGAAATGAGGATGATGTAAGAAAATTGTAAAATGAGAGTCAACAACCTGACTGAAGAAACTAACACCTTAAAAATAGACTAACTCAAAATAGTGAAAGAGACTCAAAAAGGCAATGAGGAGAAGAATGCCTGAAAAAGCAAAATTTGCCAGAAGGAAAAAGAATCTAAAAATCTCACTGAAGAGAATCATTCTTTCAGAATTAGATTGGACCAAATGGAAGCTAGTTACTTTATGAGAAATCAAGATACAATTAAATAGATCCAAACAAGTGAATTCATAGAAGGCAATGTGAAATATCTCATTTGAAAAACCACTGACCTGGAAAATAGATCCAGGAGAAATAATTTCAAAAATTATTGGACTAAATGAAAGCCATGATCAAAAAAAGATCCTAGAAATCATCCTCCAAGAAATTATAAAGGAAAATTCCTCTGATGTTTTAGAATCAGAGGGAAAAATAGAGGTGGAGAGGATCCACTAATCATCTCCTGAAAAAGATCCCCCCCAAAAAAACTCCTAGGAATATTATAGCCAGGTTCTGGAGTTCCCAGATCAAAGAGAAAATATTACATGCAGCCAGGAGGAAGCAATTTGAATGCTGTGGAAACACAATCACAATAACACAGGATGTGGCAGCTTCTTCACTGAGAGATTGAAAAGCTTGGAATATGACATCCCAGAGGTAAATGGAGCTGGGATTAAACCCAAGAATCACCTAACCAGCAAAACTGAGTATCATGCTTCAGGGGAAAATATGGTCATTCAATGGAATGGCAGACTATCAAGCATTCTTGATGAAAAAACTCAGAGTTGAATAGAAAATATGACATTCAGATAAAAGAAGTAAGAAAAGCATGGGAATGTGAACAGGGAAAAGAAATTATAAGGAACTTATCAAAGTTGAACTATTTACATTACTACATGGAAAAATGGTAATTGTAACCTATGAAACTTTTCTCAGTATGAGAACAGTTGAAGGGAAAAGAAATGTATACACACACATATATACATACATATGTCTGTATATCAGGGTATATGGGCATATGAATATATATATATATATGTGAGTGTGTGTATATATGTGTGTACAGGTATACATAGATAGAGGGCACAGGACAAATTCAATAGGAAGGGATGATACTTAAAAGGTGATATTAAGAGGTGAGAAAGGAATATAATGAGAGGAGATGGGGAAAGTCAGAAGGAGCTAAACTATCTCACATCGAAGAAGCAAGGGAAAACTTGTTACAATAGAGAGGAAGAAAAAGAAGGCAAAAGGGAATGGGTCAACCTTATTCTCATTGAATTTAGCTTAGGAAGGGAATAACATACACACTAAATAGGGTATCTCACCCTACAGCACAGTAGGGGGCGGTGATGAGAGGAGTGATCATGGATGGGACAGTAGAGGGGGGGATTGAAAGCACACAGTTTTGAAAAGGGCAAGGTCAAATTAGAGATTAGAACAAGTGGAAGGTGGGATAGGATGGAGGGAAATATCGTCAGTCTTTTACAGTATATACACTATGGAAATGTTTTTCATAGGTACAAATGTACAACATATATTGAATTGCTTATCTTCCCAGTAAGGGTGGCTGACAAGTTAGGAAAGGAATGAATCTGGAATTCAACATTTTAAAATCAAATGATATATATATATATATATATATATATATATATATATATATATATATA
>NW_027187341.1:5195051-5224570 GCF_028583685.1 Petaurus breviceps papuanus | reverse complement strand
ATATATATATATATATATATATATATATATATATATATATATATATAGTATTATTAATATTATTTTACATGTAACTGGGAAATTAGATATACAGACACTGGGGCATAGAGATCCACAATGCCCTACTGGAAAATTGGAGGCAGGATGTAAGAAGATATAAGAGAGCAGATTGGAGGAGGGGATATCCAGTAGGATCACTATTTTGGGGTGGTGGGTAGGGAAAAATGGGAAAAATATTGTAACTCAAATTCTTGTGGAAATGAATGATGTAAACAGAAAATGTTTGGAAAACTGGAAAATAGTATGATATAAACTAGGCATAGATCAACATCTTATAATCTATACCATGATAAAGTCAAAATGGGTACATGATTTTGATGTAAAGACTGATAGTATAAGCAAACTGGGAGAGGAAGGAATAGTTTACCTGTCAGATCTATGGAGAAAGGAAGAATTTATTACAAAACAAGAGATAGAGAACATTATGAAATGAAAAATGGATAATTTTGATTACATAAAATAGAAAAGTTTTTGCATAAACAAAGTCAATGCATCCAAGATTAGAAGGAAAGAAAAAAGCTGGGAAGCAATTTTTATAGCCAGTGTCTCTGATAAAAGCTTCATCTATAAAATATATAGAGAACTGAATCAAATTTATAAGAATGCATTTCATTCTCCAATTGAAAAATGGTCAAATGATATGCACAGGTAGTTTCCAAAGGAAGAAATTAAAGCTATCTATAGTTATATGAAAAAAAAATGCTCTAAACCACTATTGATTAGAGAATCAAATCAATGCCATGATATGCAATGCAATTCAATTACAAATCAATGCAGTGCAATCCAATTGCAAATCAAAATGACTCTGATATACCACATCACAGCTATCAGATTGGCTAACGTGGCAAAACAGGAAAGTGGCA
Source organism: Petaurus breviceps papuanus (assembly GCF_028583685.1). Lineage (NCBI taxonomy): Eukaryota > Metazoa > Chordata > Mammalia > Diprotodontia > Petauridae > Petaurus > Petaurus breviceps. The sequence goes on along the minus strand of NW_027187341.1, from coordinate 5,223,647 downwards.
AATGTTGTAGAAGATGTGGTAAAATTGGAGCGTTAATGCCTTGTTGGTCAAATTATGAATTGATCCCACCATTCTTGAGAGCAATTTGGAGCTATGCCCAAAGACCTATAAAATGGTGCATACCCTTTGACACAGTAAAACCACTGCTATGTCTGTATCGCAAAGAGATCATAAAAAAGGAAAAAGACCCACATTTACAAAAATATTTAGAGTACATATTTTTGTGGTGGCAAAGTAATGGAAATTGAGGGAATGTTTACCATTTGGGGAATTTTTGAACAAGTTGTAGCATGTGAATAGAATGAAATACCATTGCTCTATAAGAAATGAGGGACAGGTGGACATCAGAAGAACTTGGAAAGATTTATATGAACTGATACAGAATGAAATGAGCAGTAGCAGGAGAACATTGTTCACAGTAACAGCCACATTTTACTATGAGTGACTTTGACAGACTTAGTCCATCTCAATAATGCAAGGATCTAAGACAACTCCAAAAGATTAATGATGGAAAATACTATCCACATTCAGAGAAATAACTTTGGAGTACAAATGCCAATGGAACCATTATATTTGTCTTCTTTTCATTTATTTCTTCATTATTGTGGTTCCTCCCATTAATTCTAACTCTTCTTTACATCATGACTAATGTGAAAATGTTTAATATGAATGTGTCAGTAGAACCTATATCAGATTGCATGTCATCTTGTGGAAAGTAGAGAAAATACAAAACTCAAAATCTTCACTATGGAAGTGAATGTTAAAAACTAAAAATAAATTAACTATTAAAACTCTTCAACATTTCTTTATTGCCTATAGATTAATATATAAACTCCTTGATGTGAGACTTAAAGTCCTCCAAAATCTGATTCCTACATATTTTCAGGTTTATTTCCAATTATTTCCACTTCTGTATTCTAACTTTCAGTTAATTGAGACCATTAGATACCTTTTTTTTAAAGCAATCAGGGTTAAGTAACTTGCTCAAGGTTACACAGCCAGTTATTTCTGGGTGTGGTGCTGAGTATCTGAGCCCATACTTGATCCCCAGGTCATCCCGACACTGGAACTGATGCTCTTACACGCTGAGCCACCTGGCCACCCTAAGCAACTGGGGTTAAGTAACCTATGCTGGTATTTTGAACCTTGGGAAGTTGCCTTTCTTTTGGCATTACATTACAGCGCCCCTACTAGATACTTCTTAAACTCAACATTCCTTATCACACACATATAAACCATGTACATCCCTCATTTCCACCTACTTAGAACATGTAATTTCAGAATAGAAATGGTTCATTCAGAATTCAGCTAGTACAGAAGTTAGCCCAACATCCTGTCTGAAAACTTACTTTCTGTGCAGTTAGTACAACATACCAGAAATAGAATCCCTTCTGGGGAAGAAAATGAGACAACCATTTTCACACATGTCTGATATGTTGCTTGGGTTTGCTTGTTCTTCTTATTTCTTACAAGGGATTCCTTCTGTTGGGGTGCTGGTGATATTAGGTGACAATGATTGGAATGCCAAAAATACAACTTCAATAAAATTGTTCAAATATATTGGTCAACATAACCAACAAAATACACCAATTAAATAAAATACACTGAAAAAGTGAACAAAAAATCTTTGAAAGAAAATAATGAGAGTAATTTTGTTACTGTCTTGATAAATTTAACATTCACTTAAAAAGGCATATAATAGGGGTGGCTAGGTGGCACCATGAACAGAGCACCGGACCTTGAGTCAGGCGGACCTGAGTTTCAATCTGGCCTGAGGCACTTAACACAAAAACTAGCCATGTGACCTTGGGCAAGTCATTTAACCCCAATTGCCCACCAAAAAGCAAAATAATAATAATAATAATAAAATGGCATATAACAGCACATAGATTCCCAGATATTATTTTTCCTTCAAGTATATTTAAATATTTGTTACACACATACTTACATGTATATGTATCTATGTATATATACATATACAAAATACATATCCATACATGTATACACACAAGACTGTCAGAAAGTTCTGAAGGATGATGTTTTGCCTTAACCTATTTATTCACCTTCCAATATTCTGGGAAAAATAAAAAAAAACAAGTATGTAGGGTATAGTTGAGGAAAAAAATGCTCCAATTGGACTCAAGAAGTACTGAGTTCAAATCCTATCTCAACACTTATTGACTGTAATCATAAGCAAGCTCTTTATAAACTGGAATATTGTTAGTAACTGACTCACAGGACTCCTGTAATGTTCAAATGAGATAATATACATATATCTTCCATCAAAGCTCAGGTTTATTGTTGCTTTTATGACACGTTCTCTGTCTCCTTTGAGAAAAGTACTCTTTCCTTCTTCAAATTACCTAGTTTGCTTGTTATATCTCTCCAGTAAAATTAAAGGTCTTTGAGGACAAAGGATTTATATTGGAGGCAGCTTGTTGGCACATTGGATAGAGCAAAAGTACCTGGAGACAGGAAGATCTGAGTCCTAATCCATATACTGACTATCTTTATGAACATGGGCATGTAATTCAACTTTAGTTTTCATTCTGTGTAAAGTGGGAATAATAGTAGCACCTAGCTTCTAGTATTGTTGTGGAAATAAAGTGAATCCATATTTGTGAAGTGCTTTGCAAATCTTAAAGTACCATAGAAATACTTGCTTTAATAATCATAATTATTAACATTATTTTTGTTATATAATTTATTTAGATATGATTGTACATAATTTTATATAATTAGGTGCACATACAATTGCATATATTAGTTAAACATGTACATTATTTTTATTAGCTGATATCATATCTTATACTTTTAAATTAATTAAATAAGATTTATTGAATTAACTTGAATAGAAGTATGAGACTTCTCAGCATATGTTTCCAAGACTCACAAATTGCACTTGCTGACAACCCAACCTGAATATTGTGGGGTCTCTTAGCTTGGATTTGAAATGTTTTATGCCTAGATAATATAAATAAATTACTAAAAAGTGAGGGGCAAGAACAAAGGGGAGTGAGGGAATGATTTATCGTACAGTTACTGAGTGATGAGCACTGCACTGAGAACTTCCCAAATATCTCATTTGATGCTCAAAAGAACTCTGGGAGGGGGTATCTGAGTGTCTAACATCACTGCTAAGCAGAGTTAGTGAAGCATTCAGATTTGTGTTAATATATCAACTAACTGCATAGATAAAATTGCATCACTTAGTTTATAAACTTCAAAAGGTAAGGGAACTTTCATTTTGTAAAATACCCATCTCAATGTCCACATGAATTGCCTATATTATTTTCTGATTATCACAATGGTCCATGTGAATAAGGAAAAAAATATTTTCTGTAATTAAGAATTATAGAATTATTTTTGATAATGAACTATAATCTTTGCTTAAAACAAAAATATATAAATAGATACACTTGTGTCTCATTACATTTGTAAAGAGAGCTCACAATTCAATTCTATTTTTGTTCTGTTTGCTCCTTTTGAAACATATTTCAGTTTCTCTTATTGACAATAAGATTTTCCCCCTTTTATGTTGATGAACTATGGAACAATCTTCTCCTAGATCTCCAGCTGTGAAAACTTCATTCCAGATTTCTATTCTGTTTAAAAGATCTCTTATTTAAAGATGTCTTTAATGTGTGAATTTTGCTGGCTTGTATTAACTTGTAATATGGAGTGAGGCATGTTCAGATCTTTGGATCAAAGATGCTGAAAATGTTATTAAAATGGATTTTTGAAGGTAAGATAAATAGCTCCACACTTTGGAGCATTGTCATCAACTTTTAAAAATGTAATTAACTATTCACTAATATATTGATAATATATCTTTTAAGTATACCTACATTCTGACATTCTATTTATGGGGATATATATATATATATATATATATATATTTTAATTCCTTTGCTACTATGCCATCAAATAGCTCTCTGCGCCTCTTTACAGATAATATAAAAAATGAGTTCACATTCAAAAATTATTTGCATATACAAGTAGATAAAATTTTATCTACGAAAATATCATACTAATGCAAATTTATAAATCTATTAGTCTCCTGACTTAATAGGTAGTCTTAGACAGAGCCTAGGGTTAAAATTTTGACCATAATTGTATCAATGTGATAAAATTCTGTACTCAGCCAGGCTGTTCTTTAGACAACAGTCAGAGAATCTCTAACCAGTTCATATTTCCAGCTTTTTATAAGGAGTAGGAGAAGCCAGAGGTCTTGATCTGTTAATATGCCCATTTACTGCACAGTCATTTACAAACGATGATAAAATTCAGAATAGAAGAATTTTTCTGGCTTTATACAAATCCATATGACATAAATGAATTTAAAGGAAATATTAATATTTTGAACATTACCAAAGCAATATATTTACACACACTCACACCATCCACATACACATATGTATGAATATATACATATATGTATATTGATATAGATATCACAACTTTTAATTCTATTCCTTCAAATTATTACTCTAGCAAGAAATTCTATAATCAAAGACAATTTAACTATATTATCTGCATGAATATTTATTATATGAAAAGCTTTATAGTCATAATCTCAAATGGTGTGTTTTTATTTAGTTTTTTTGTTTGCATTCTCACGTAAAACTACCATAATGACATGTTTGAATTTTAGTAAAATTTTCCCTTTATCTTCTATTTTTAATCTTTCATTTATTTATTTTTAGTATTCAAAATTCATTTACACAAGACTTTGAGTTATAAATTTTCTCTGCATCTATACCCTATCCCCCACCCTAAGATAGAGAGCCTACTTAATACCCCTTCTCCAATCTACTCTCTCTCATATACTCACTCCCCAATTTTATAGTAGGGCAAGATGGATTTCTGTATCCCAGTGCCTGTATATCTTATTTCCCAGTTGCATTTTTTAAATATTTTTGTTATTTAAAGCTTTTATGTCCAGATTCTTTCCCTTATTTCCTCCTCACCCACTTCCACCAGGAAGACAAACAATTCAATATAGATTTTACATATGTAGTTACATAAAACATTTCCATAGTGGTTATAATGTGAAAGACTAATTATATTTCCATTGATGCTATCATACCCTCCATTTATCTTATTTTCTATTTTGACCCTGTGCCAATTTTTTTTTTGCTTTTTGGAGGGAGGAAGGTAGGGAAATTGGGGTTAAGTGACTTGCCCAACATCACATGCTAGTTTTGTGTTAAGTGTCTGAGGCCAGATTTGAACTCAGGTCCTCCTGACTACAGGGCTGGTGCTCTATTCACTGCCACCTAGCTGCCCTGAACCTGTGCCTTTTCAAAAGTGTTTGCTTCTAACTGCCTCTACCCCAATCTGTCCTCTCTTCTATCATTCCCACTCCTTTTCCCTTCCTCCCTACTTTCCTGTAGGGTAAGATACCCAGTTGAGTGTGTATGTTATACCCTCCTTAAGCCAAATTCAATGAGAGTAAGGTTAACCCATTCCCTTTCACCTCCTTGCTCTTCCCCTCCATTGTAACAGTTTTCTCTTTCATCTTTTCTATGAGATAATTTACCCTAATCTATCTCTCCCTTTCTCCTTCTCCCATTATATTCCTCTTTCTCCTTTTAATTTTATTTTTTAGATATCATCCCATCCTATTCAACTGATCCTGTGTCCTCTGTCTATGTATAGATGTTCACACATACACACACCCATATATTTATACACACATGTACAGACCTATAGATGCATATATAAGTATGTACACACACATATATCGCCTTCAACTATCCTCATACTGAGAAAAGTCTTCAGAATTACAATTATCATTTTTCCATGTAGGAAAGTAAATAGTTCAAATTTAATAAGTTCCTTATTATTTCTTTTGCCTGTTTACCTTCTCATGCTTCTCTTACTTCTTTAAATTTAAATTCAAAGTCAAATTTTCTGTTCAGCTCTAGTTTTTTCATCAAGAATGTCTGAAAGTTCTCTATTTCATTGAATGACTATATTTTTCCCTGATGCTTTATACTTAGTTTTGCTGGGTAGGATATTCTTGGTTTTAATCCTTGCTCCTCTGACCTTGGGAATATCATATTCAAAGCCCTTCAATCCCTTAATGTAGAAGATGCTAGGTCTTGTGTCATCTTGATTGTGTTTCCACAATAGTGAAATTGTTCCTTCCTGGCTGCTTATAATATTTTCTCCTTGACCTGGGAACTCTGGAATTTGGCTGTGATATTCCTAGGAGTTTTCTTTTGGGGATTATTTTCAAGAGGTGATTGTTGAATACTTTCAATTTCTGTTTTGCTCCCTGGTTCTAGAATATTAGGGCAATTTTGCTTGACAATTTCTTGAAGGTTGATTTCTATGTTGTTTTTTTTTGATCATAGCTTTCAGGTAGTCCAATAATTTTTAAATGATCTCTCCTGGATCTATTTTCAAGGTCAGTGTTTTTTTCCACTGAAATATTTCTAATTACCTTCTATTTTTTCATTTTTTTCTATTTGTTTTATAGTATCTTGATTTTTCATAAAGTCATTAGCTTTCAATTGTTCCAATATAATTTTGAAGAAATTATTCTCTTCATGTTTTTAAAATTCATTTTCCATCTGACCAAATCTGCTTTTTAAGGCATTCTTCTCATTGGCTTTTTGGACCTCTTTCAAGGTGTTATTTTCTTCACTATTATTTGAGTCTCCTTTAGCAGGCTATTGACTCACTTCTCCTGATTTTCTTGAATTATTCTCATTTATTTTCCCAATTTTTTCCTCCACTTCTTACTTGATTTTCAGAATCCTTCTTGAGCTCCTCTATGGCCTGTAGTCAATTCATATTTTTCTTGGAAGCTTTTGTTGCAGGAGTTTTGACTTCATTGTTTTCTTCTGGTTCCATGTTTTGATCTTTTTTTGTCCTCCAAAAATAATTCTGTAGTCTGATTGCACTTCCTCTGCTTACTCATTTTGCCAACCAATTACTTGCCTTTTGAGTTCTTTGCCATGGTAGAATTCTGCTTCCAGATTGGAGAGAGCTGTGTTCCAAATTGCTAGCATTTTAGCAGTTGTCAAAGGTTTGAGAAGGGTTTCCTCTCTACAGCCATCACAAATTCTGGCACACTAGCCACATACCCCAGGATCACCAACCAAGACTGGGACCAAAGATCCAAGCAGGTCAAAGCAAAATCAATTACCCTCTGAATGTTTACTTGGTCCCCTACATTGAGCAGTCCAAATGCTCTGGATGGAAGCCATGCAGCAGCAGCTTCAGGCACAATGCCTCCACCACTTCTCAACTCTGGGGCAAGTGCTGGACTCTGTCACCTGGTTCGAAAAGAGTTCCCTATTGACCTTTTACTTTCTTTTTGCCATTTATGTGTGGACAAGTCTAGAAATCACCACAGGTGCTGGTGATTCACTCCTGAAATCTGCACTGGCTTTTCTGTGCCACTAGTCAGGGCCACTGTGGCTCTGTTCTACTCCCACTGGACTAGGAGCTGGACCTGGCTTCCAGCTCAGTGTGATAGACCCTTTCTTTCAGCCTACCAGGCTGCCTTCAGTGGGAGATTTGTTTCTCTCCGTCACTTTGAGGGTTCTGTAGCTCTAAAATTGGTTTAATGTCATGTTTTACAGGTCTTGTTGGTGATTGGTGAGGGAGCTCAGCCAAGTTCTTGCTTTTGCTCCACCACCTTGGCTCTGCCCCCAAGTAATTTTTGAATTAGTGCATATTCTACTTACTCATTTGGCAACATAACAGTTTTCAGAAGAATAAATGATTTAAAGTGATTGTCATAGTACATGTACAAAATATTAACTTCAAAGCAAATCTTGTTTAAATAGTTTATTTAGAAGTTAATTTTTTGTATTGTGGAAAAGATTTCTATATTTAATTCCATAAATGCAGTTTAGGTTTCCAGACTAGCCAAAAGTCACCAAAAAGTCATTCTGGATTTGTGGGAAGCAAGATGGCAGAGTAAATAGTAAATCACTTATAACTCTCCCATATTCATCTCCAAATTACCATAAAATAGAACCTCAAAAGAAATCCTAGAGAACCGAAACCAGCAAACAGATGAGAGTGAAACAATTTTTTAGACAAAGAAACTTGAAAAATCAGTAAGAAAAGCACATTTCACTCTAGTTAAAGGGGAGCACAGTTAATGACAGAAAGCATCTCAGAAACCTAGGAGCAAGCCCTACCTCAGCAAGTCAGCAGAAGATCCAGAGTCTCAGTGTTGTGGAGTAGGAAAATGCCAAGATCAGGAAACACATCTCCCCCTTCCCTCCCCCAGCACACAGACATACCTACTTGCCTCAGCATAACTGGAGGAAATGGTAGACTCTAGATCTGAAAACCACCATGTGCCTCAGTCACCAAGACAAACAGGAACACAACAACACTATGGGTGCCTAAGCAAACATGACTGCTCTTCCCCTACCATATGATTTAGTTTAGCCCCAGGGAAATACAGAAAAACCCCACTGTCCTCAGCATATACCATACACCAGATCTAGGATTCTAGGCCAGCATTAGGTAAGCTGTACAACCCCTACAGCCTACAGCAGCACCAGCCACCCTACACCTCACCCCTCAGCATAGGACCAGACATGATATTCCCCTGTGGGCCTGAGGTAACATCGGCAAATTACCAGGTAAACATCCAGGGCCTTCAGTCATTGACAGAAGAAGTCTGAGACAGTATCCCTTCCACTCCAGGAACAGAGCTCAAATTTAAAAGAGGACAAAGAGCAAAAAAAAGAGTAAAAAAATCTGATCATAGAAAGTTAATATGGTGACACAAACTCAGAAGAGAACAACGATGTTAAAACACCAAAGAAAAATTGGAAGTGGCCTCAAACCCAGAAAGAACTCATGGAACAGCTCAAAGAGGAGTTTAAAAATCATATAAGGGTGGAAGAAGAAAAATTGGAAATGATGCAAGAAACTTATCAAAAATAATCAATAGCCTGGAAAAATAAAACAATTGTTTTAAAATGTAGAATTGGCCAAATGTTAAGGGAAACACAGAAATCAACTGAAGAAAATAACTCTCTTAAAATAAAATTGGACATATAGAAAAGGAAGTACAAAAGTTAACTGAGGAAAACAACTCCTTAAAAGTTAGAATTCAGCAAGTGGAAGTTAATGACTCTATGAGACATCAAGAATCAATTAAACAAAATCAAAAGAATTTTTAAAAAAAATATAAGAAAATGTAAAATACCTCATGAGGAAAACAAGTTACCTGGAAAATAGATCCAGGAGACACAATGTCAAAAACATTTGACTATGTGAAACTTTAGACTAATCAGAAGGAGGAGCTAAGGAATATCTTACAAGAAAATATGAAGGAAAATTGTCCTGATACCCCAGAACAAGAGGGCAAAATAGGTTTTGAAAGAATCCAATGATCACCTCAGGAAAAAGATTTCAAAATCAAAACTCCAAAGAACATTATAGCTAAGTTAGAGAATTATTATGTCAAGGAAAAGATAGTGCAAGTTCCCAGAAAGAATTAATTTAATCATTGGAGAGTCACAATCAGGATCACCCAGGACCTAGCAGCTGTAAAATGAAAAGATAAGAGGTCATGGTACACGATATTCTGGAGGCCAGAGGAATTAGGACTACAACTAAGAATCTCCTACCCAGTAAAAGTAAGCAAAATACTCCAAGGGAAAAATGGCCATTCAATGAAATAGAAAGATTTCAAACTTTCACAAGAAAACAAGAATTGAACAAAAAATTGATCTATAATAATAAGAATCAGGAGAAGCCCCCCAAAAAAGGTTAAAAAAGAGAAAGAAAAAAAATGAAAACGTAAGGATTCAATGGAGCTGAACTGTTTATATCCCCACATGGAAAGATGGTACTTGTTATTCCTAAAATTTGTACTACCCAGGGATAGCTAGATAGGTGGTGCAGTGAATAGAGTACTGGCCCTGGAATCAGGAGGACCTGAGTTCAAAACTGGCCTCAGATACTTCACACACTAGCTATGTGAACTTAGGCAAGTCACTTAACCCCACTTGACTTGCTTTCTCACCTCCAAAAAAAATTGTACTTCTAAAAGTACATCTAGAAGGAATACATACTAACAGAGGGTATAGGTATAAGGTGATTTTGAAGGAATGACAAAAATAATTAAGGAATGAACAAGAGGAGTACACTGAGTGGAGAAGGAAGGAGAGGTAGAATGAGGTAAGTTATTTCACAAGAAGAGGTGAGAAAAACCTATTATAGTAGAGGGAAAGATGGGAGGGTGGGTGATGGGCATTGTATAAAGCTTACTCGGATCAGTATTTGCAAAGAAGAAATCATATACACAATCAGTTGGATATATAAACCTATTTTACCTGATAGAAAAATAGTAGGGGGGGAGATTACGGAAAGGCAGGGTGGTCAGGGCACTGGGAGAAGAGAAGACAGACCGGGGAGGTGGTAGACAGAAGCAAAACACTGTCAAGGAGAAAAAGGTTAAAGGAGAGAGAGGACAAACAGGAAAAAAAAAACAAATGGAGAGAAATACACAATTAGTAATCATAATTTTGAATGTGAATGGGATGAAATCTCCCATAAAAATGATATTGATTACAGACTGGAAAACTGTCATGATCCTACAATATGTTTTTTACAAGAAACACAGTTGAACATGGCAGAAACTAGGCTAGACCAATATCTTACATTTTATACCAAAATAAAGTCAAAATGGGTTCATGATTTATATATAAAGGCTGAAACTATAAGCAATCTGAGAGAGCAAGGAACAGTTTACCTGTCAGATTTATGGAGAAGGAAAGAATTTATGGCCAAACAAGAGATAGAGGGCATTGCAAAATGAAAAAAAGGATAATTTTGATTGCATTAAATGAAAAAGTATTTGTACAAAAAAAGCCAATGTAACCAAGATTAGGAGGGATGCAAAAACCTGGGAAATAATTTTTATAATCAGCTTCTCTGATAAAGGTCTCATTCCTAAAATATACAGAGAATGGAGTCAAATTTTTAAAAATACAAGTCATTCCCCAATTGATAAATGGTCAATGGATATGAACAGACAGTTGTCATAGGAAGAAATTAAAGATTTCTATAATCATATAAAAATGCTGTAAATCACTATTGATGAGGAAAAGGCAAATCAGAACATCACTTAGATACCACATCTCACTGGTCAGATTGAGAACATGCCAAAACAGAAATATAATAAATGCTTGATAAGATATAGGACAATTGGAACACTAATGCATTGTAAGTGGAGTTGTGAACTAATCCAAACATTCTGAAGAGTAAATTGGAACTATGCCAAAAGAGCATAAAAATATATATACTTTTTGATGCAGCAATACCACTTCTAGGGTTGTATACCAAAGAGATCATACAAGTGGGAAAAATACATGTATATATATATATAACTATTTAAAGCAGCACTTTTTGTGGTGGCAAAGTATTGGAAATCAAGGGGATGCCCATCAATTGGGGAAATGGAAAACAAGTTGTGGGATATAAATGTAATCGGATTCTATTGTTCTATAAGAAATGAGAAGCAGATGAACTTCAGAGAAACCTGGAAAGACATATGAATTGATGCTGAGACAGGGGAGCAGAGCCAGGAAACATTGTACACAATTACAAACACATTATATCTATTATAACTAACGTTGATAGACTCGGCTTTTCTCAGCAATTCAAGGTTCTTGAATAGGTCCAAAAGACTCATGAAGGAAAAACCTATCCACATGCAGAGAGAGACAGAATTATGGAGTCTGAATGCAGATTGAAGCAAACTATTTGTGCTCTCTCTCTCTCTCTGTCTCTCTCTCTCTCTCTCTGTCTCTCTCTGTCTCTCTCTCTCTCTCTCTGTCTCTCTCTCTCTTTCTCATTTTGTTTCTTCTTTCTTGTGTTTCATTCCATTGATTATAAGTCTTCTTTAAAACTTGACTGTTGTAAAAATATGTTTAATGTGAAGGTATATATAGAGCCTATTTTGGATTACATGCTATCTTGAGGAGGGGGGAGGAGAGGAAGGAGGATAATACTTGGAGCTCAAAAACTTGTGGAACTGAAAGTTGTAAACTAAAAACAAATTTAAAAAAATAAAAAGAAACACACTTGAAGCAGATACACACACAAAGTAAAGGTAAGATAAGGGACTGGGGCAGAATTTATCATGCTGTAGATGAAGTAAAAAAGAAAATAAAATATAGGGGTACAATCCTGATCTCAGATGAAGCAAAAACAAAAATAGACTTCATTAAAAGAGATAAGGAAGGAAACTATATCTTGCTAAAAGTTATGAAAGATAATAAACTAATATCATTACTAAACATATATACACCAAGTGGTATGGCATCCAAATTCTTAAAGGAGAACATGACTATCTACAGGCTCATGACCAAGGAATAGAGAAAGAGCATTATGAAATGTAAAATGGATAATTTTGATTATATTAAATTAAAAAGCTTTTGCATAAGCAAAACGAATGCAGCTAAGATGAGAAGGAAAGCATAAAGCTAGGAAAACATATTTATAGCAAGTTCTTTGAGAAAAACCTCATTTCTGAGAGGGGCATAGTCAAATGTCATAGTAGAAACAGGACCTCCCCGTGGCTCCGGCTCCCACCACCTCCAATTCATGTAAAAGGGGACTCTAAAAAAAACCTTTGGAGCTACAGAACCCACAAAATGACATAGTGAAGCTAACCTCCCACTGAGGACAGCCCAGCAGACTGGCAGGAATCAACCAGCCCAGTGCTCTGGGAACCAAGCGCAGCCCCACATCGAGGCTATAGCCCCAGGGCAGGCCTGATCAACCACCAGCTGGAGGGACTCCAGATCACCAGCAGCTGTGATGGTCCAGAATTATCAACACATATGTTAAACATATATGTTAAGCCACTATGCTAAGGACAAAGTGAGAGGTCAGTGTACTGTGGACTTTGGGATCCAGTAGTTGGGATTGCATCGATTTTGACCCCAGGATGAGAAGCCACTGAGGGCTGCAGCACAGCTACAGCCACGTGGCAGCTTCAGCTCCTGGCCTGCAGAGTGTGGGAGGACCAAGCAACCAATCTGAGGGGTTATCGCTCTTGCTTTAACCTGTTTGGATCTGGATTGCCATCTAGGGTGGAGGTCCTGGGGAGTGTGACCAGCTTGCCAGAGTGTGTGGAGGCTTCAGAGCGGGCACCCAACTAATAATTCCTACAACTGAGAAAACCCCAGCATTGTAATGTCTGGTGGCAGAGTCCTAATGTGGCAAAAATCATAAATGTCAAGTAATTGAGTGGCAACATGAGCAGGAAAAGGAATCAAAGCAAGCAAAGCAATCCAAAATTAGTCTCCTATTTTGGGGACATAAAGGATCAAAGCATGGAACAGGAGGAAGACAGTTAAATCAGAACTCCTACACCAAAAGCTTCCAAGAAAAATATGAGCTGGTTACAGGCCATAAAGGACCTTAAGAAGCAGATAAGATAAGTGGAGGAAAAATTGGGAAAAGAAATGAGAACAATGCAAGAAAATTTTGAAAAGAGAGTCAACAACCTGACTCAGGAAGATAACACCTTAAAAAATAGACTAACTCATATGGCAAAAGTGGCTAAAAAAGGCAATGAGGAGAAGAATGCCTTAAAAAGCCAAATTTGCCAGATGGAAAAAGAATCTCAAAAACTCACTGAGAAGAATCATATCTTCAGAATTAGATTGGTGCCAATGGAAGCTAATCACTTTATGAGAAATCAACATGTTGTTAAACAGATCCAAACAAATGAAAAAATAGAAGGCAAAGTGAAATATCTCATTGGAAAAACCACTGACCTGGAAAATAGATCCAAGAGAGATAATTTTGAAATTATTGGACTACCTGAAAGCCACAATCAAAGAAAGAACCTAGAAATCATCCTGCAAGAAATTCTCAAAGAAAACTGCCTTGATGTTTTAGAACCAGAGGGAAAAATAGAGGTTGAAAGAATCCACCGATCACCTCCTGAAAAAGATCCCAAAAAGAAAACTCCTAGGAAGATTATACCCAGGCTCCGAAATTTCTAGATCAAGGAGAGACTATTACAAGCAGCCAGGAAGAAACAATTTGAATATTGTGGAAAAACAATCAGGATAACATGGCATCTGGCAGCTTCTACATTGAGGGATTGAAGGGCTCGGAATATGATATTCCGGAGGTCAAAGGACCTGGGATTAAAATCAAGAATCACCTACCCAGTAAAACCTAGTACCATGTGTCAGGGGAAAATATGGTCATTCAGTGGAATAGAGGACTTTCAAGTATTCTTGATGAAAAACCAGAGTTGAATAGAAAATTTGACATTCAGATACTAGAAGCAAGAGAAGCATGAGAATGTAAACAAGGAAAAGGAATCATAAAGAACTTTCTAAAGTTGAACTATTTATATCCCTACATGGAAAAAAGGTAATTATAAGTGATGAAACTTCTTTTCTCTGTATGAAAATAGTTGAAATGAATATATATATATATATATATACATATATATGTATATATATAATGTCTATATATGAGGGTATATGGGTGTATATGTGAATGTGTGTATACATATTTACAGGTATACATAGATAGAGGACACAGGATTAATTTAACAGGAGGGGATGATACTTTAAAGGTGAAATTACGAGGTGAGAGAGAAATATAATGAGAGGAGATGGGGAAAGACAAAATGGGGTAAACTATCTCATATAGAAGAGGCAAGGGAAAATGGTTACTATGGAGGGGAAGAATAGGAAGGCAAAATGGAATGGGTCAACCCTATTTTCATTGATTTTGGCTCAGGGAAGGAATGACATACACACTAATTAGGGTATCTCACCCTATAAGAGAGTAGGGGGGAAGGGGATGAGAGGGGGGATGATGGAAAGGAGGGCAGGCTTGGCGGGAGGGAAGATGGAAGCAACCACTTTTGTAAAGGGATGGGATCAAAGTAGAGAATAGAACAACTGGGAAGTGGGATGAGAGGGAGGGAAATACAGTCAGTCTTTTACAATATATCTACTATGGCAATGTTTTGCATTAGCTACACATATATAACCTATACTGAATTGTTTATCTTCCCAGTAAGGTTGGGTGACAAGAGAGAAAGGGAATGAATCTGGAATTCAAAGTTTTAAAACCAAATGTTTAAATATAAATATATATATATATATATATATATATATATATATATATATACACACACACACACACACACACACACATAATATTATTTTACATGCAATTGGGAAATAAGATATACAGGCACTGGGGCATAGAGATCCACCATGCCCTTCTGGAAAAGTTAAAGGGGGTGTGGGAGAAGATATGGGAGAGAGCAGATTGGAGGAGGGGATATCCTGTGGGACTGCTATTTTGGGGCAGTGGGTAGGAGAAAAAAGGGGAAAAAATTTGTAACTCAAAATCGGGCAGAAATGAATGATGTAAGTCAGAAGTTAATAAAGCATTAAAAAAAACCTCATTTCTCAAATATATAGAGAATTGTGTCAAATGTATAAGAATACAAGACATTCATTATTCAATTGATCAATGGCCAAAGGATATGAACAGGCAGTTTTCAGATGAAGAAATCAGAACTATCAATAGGTATATGAAGAACTCCACTAAATCACTTTTGATTAGAAAAATGCAAATTAGAAACAACCTCATATCTATCAGATTGTTTAATATGACAAAAAAGGAAAGTATTAAATGTTGGAAAGAATGTGGCAAAATTGGCACACTCTTGCACTGTTGGCGGAGTTTTGAAGTGATCTAAACATTCTGGGGAGCAATTTGAAACTATGCCCAAAGGATAACCAAACTATGCATATCCTTTGATCCAGCAATACCACTATTAGGTTTGCATTCCAAAGAGATCAAAGAAAAGAGAAAAGGACCCACATGTGCAAGAAATATTTGTAGCAGTCTTTTTCATGGTGGAAAAATATTAGAAATTGAGGGGATTCCCATCAATTGGGAAACGGTTGAACAAGTTGTGGCGTATTAATGTAATGGAATACTATTGTTCAATAAGAAATGATGAAAATTCCGAAATAGATGAAATTGAAATGAGCAGAACCTGGAAACATTGTACATAATATCTAGGCACTCAAGTATGGCCCTTTGACTGAATTCAAACCTCACACAATGAGTCCCTTTAATAAAAGGATTTGTTGTGTAAAAGTTAGGCTCAATCAAAAGGCTACACCCAAGAACCTAGAATACCACATGTGGTATTGAGATCTCAGGTTCCCCACCCCTGACCTAAGCTCTCAGTGTCCTAGCAAGCCCTCCAAGACTGTAAATTAAAAGAATAGATGATGATTTGCATTGGTAGGAGGGGTGTTCTCAATATGAATTCCCACCTAAACTCTAATGAAATCATAGGTCTTGATTAATAAATGTATATATTTTACCTGTATATAGTACCCTATACACATACATATGTACATATGTATGATATACATACTCATACCCATACACCTTACTGCCCTCCACATCATCTATGATTGAGTGATATTTTCCTATTTACTATACCTTATAAAGGACATCCTATCTTCTGTCACTGTGTATTTTCATTGGTTGTCCCCTGTGCCTTTTGTATACCTCTTAACATCCCTGGCTTCCTTCAATTATTAACTAAAATTGCACCTTCTGCAAGAATCCTTTCCTATTCCTTTTTAATGTTAGTTCCTTCCCTTTGAGTTTATCCCAAATTTATACGAATGAAGTTCTTAAGGGGAGAGATTGTTTTTACCTTTGTATCAATAGTGCTTAACATAGTGCTGGATACACTATTCTAGTAAGTCCTGAGCAGATTTTAATTTTAAATTAATTTTATACATGGATACAAACATATATACACAAACAAAATCATTAATTAAATCTAATTTGCATTTGGGTGGACTAAATCTTTTATAATGAAAGTATGGAATGTTCCTAAAATATTTTTAATTTATTTTAAAATATGTATAAAGTATTCTATATGGAGCATTTTAACATTTTACTTTACTTCCATCTTTTCCTTGTAAGATCTATGTGTTCACTCTCAGTGATCTTAATAAGTATATTTTTTCAATATATGGTAATAATTCCACATATGATAAAGGTATAATGCTTAACTAGCTAAAGGTATTTTGTCACCAAAGAATCATAGTGAATGTGAAGGTCTGAGAAGACCTTAATTCCTGCTTACCTGCTGACAGACGCAAATTATACTCCTTATTTCATTTATGCCATATTCTCCAGTGGAGACTGCCTTGAGTGAAATTTAACTCCTATCTCAGTAACTTTTTACCTAGAGACTTCCTTGAACTTGACAGAATATTTTCCCCCATTACTCATAAAATAGCAAATCAATAATCATCCCCTCCATTGGAGCTGGGAATAGCATTGAACATTTAAATTTATCTAGGGGGTTTCTTATTTCAGGAATCAGCTTTTCCTGTTATCTTGTAGCCCAAATGATTGTAGTCTTTACTTCTATTTACTGCCACTGGTACCATCTTCGCCCAAACACTGTTTGACAGAAGACAGTGTTACCTCTAAACAGAACAGCACAAAAGAATTTTCATTTAGGGTCTTTGTTTCCAACCATCCTAAGATTGTTGGTGGTTTGTCCAAATGGAAAACATGGTTTAATGTCTACATTTTGTGAAAATAAATATGAATTCATTAGAATAAATAAATATGAGTTTTCCTGTGAAATGTGTTGGGCTCAATATTTAGAAGTGGCTGCTATGGAGGTACTAATTCAAAATGCATTTTTGAAAAATTGGTCTGTTTCTGAGGCCTGGGAAATTTTAGTCATTTTGTATAGTGAATAATGATAGCATAATAATATGATGTAAAACACGAGGATCCAAAAACACTATACAAAAACCTAATTACTCTTAACAACACCCTTGAAAGATAATGAGGTAGTCATCATACACACTTGTGTGAGTATGCATACACTACTCACAGAGAAGCAAACCAAATGTCCTTTATATGGCATCAAAAGCTCTAGAGAGCTTACAGCTTGTGCCAAACATATCTCTCTTCCAACTCAATAGGGCAAGTAACTATGGTCTCATTCCATTGATCCTCTCCTCTCTCTGATGCCAACTGATATAAAAGATAGGCCAGGTCTATTGTCACATCTTCACTCTAAAGGCCTCAGTTGGCTTCTGAATCACACAGAGAGTAATGAAGAGCCTCTGAAGAAAGGTATGATACTGGGTTTTTAAAAGCCTCAGTCTCATAAAATGAGACTTAGAAGTAACTATGCAGTAACCAACAAGTATGTGGGAAGAGTTTTGTGAAAAGAGAGTTAAGTAGATGATGTAGTGAAGAATATGAAAAATTGTAGGTTATGTTTTGATTAAAGACAGTAATACTTCCTTCCTCTATACATAAACTTCCTTGAATTGACATAGTGAATGAGACACTGAGGAATTTATATCATGATTTGGAAACTGTGTCTCGGCACAAAATGGCAAAGGACTTAGGAAAGAAAGGGGGCCACGTACATTATCTGCCTCAATCAAATTATTTTTATTTCCTAACTCCTCTTAATTCTATTGTCTTCTTTCTGTAAATTATTCCCTATTCAACTTGTATATAGATTGCTTTGTTTCTATTTTTTTTTGCATGTTGTGTCCCCCATTAGATTTTAAGTTCCTTGTGGGTAGGGCCTGTTTCTTGCCTCTTTTTGTATTCCCAATGCTTAACCCAATACAATAAATGTTTATCAAATAACCAGTTGCTTAAGTCACAGGCATGAAAGAATCATGGAAGAAATATTCACCAAAGATATAAATATATGGATGCTCATGGTAGAAAGGACTGTGATGTCAAATTGTCTTTTTGCAGTGACATCAAAATATTAGAGAAAAAATTGGAAACAGTAAATCTTGTAATTTATCTACAACTATTCATAAAATCATAGACAAGACTGGAAGGAACTTCATGGGTTCTCTCTACATCATCCACCAATGTGGTCACATGACTTCTGTTTGAAAACTGTGAACAATACAATATTTACTGTTCCCTGAAGAAATATGTGGTTTGTTTAGGCAGGTCTAAATATTGGAAGTTTTTCTTTTTCTGAAACTGCTTTTTATTAGACCTACTTCCACTATCTAGAGATATACAGAGTGAGCATGTCTGATTTTTCTTCCACATAATAAACATTTCAAATATTTGAAGCCAGTTATCAGATGGAAGTCTTTTTTTTTCAAATTATAGAACTCCACTTCTTTTCACTGGGTGTAGATGACATGATATCTTGACCAGTCACCTTTCTGGTTTCCCTCCTTTGGATAAAGTCTTGTTCATGTGCATTACTGTTGATGTCTGTACATGATATTCTCATAAGGTCTGATAAGTGCACAGAACAATTATCTGCCGTGATATCTTGAACTAGACATATAGATTTAATAATATAGTATTTTAGTGGGTCATATGTTGGGATTAGAGACCAGACTTAAGATTTCATTGGTAGTAAATCTTAATAGGGAAAGTTTGTTCATCCATTCTGGTCAACATCTTCCCTGGAACTTATATTCTTAGAGAATTACCTAGAACATTTTGTGGTTGTGACATATCCATGCCTAAACTGAATGACAGGTATTTCTGCCTCTAAGGCCAACTTTCTAAAAATTATAGCCTTTTATTTGGCATCCATGATTTACTTAATTCAACGAATTATTTATCAACTTTCTATTATCATGTTTTTTTTCCCTGGGGAACATTCCAAGTAGAGGTAAGACACTATCCCTGACATTATGGCCTTTACAATCTATTAAGAGGATAAAAAACATATGCAACATTATTACACATTATTTGAATGATACGGAACAAATTGTCATATGAGGTTAGTAAAGAAAAAGAAGGGATATTTCACAGAGGAGGGAATATTAGAATTGGGCTTTAAAGAATACTTAAGGTTTCTGTAGGTAAAAATGGGAAGAAGAGACATTCAAGGCACCATGTATGAATGGAAAGGGGAAAGCACCAACTGTGTACATTGAAAGGAAAGCAATCCTTCCTGACTGAATAAGAGAAAGTAAGGAGGAGTAATATGAAATAAGGCTATAAAAATGTGATGGTGGCAGGTTTTGGAGAATCTTGCATGCCCTGAAAATGAAAGTGAATTTAGTTCACAATACTGATTAGTTAACTACAGTGTCATCATGAAGTACCTACTTTGTATGGGAACTATGATAAACTCTGTGTTTACACATTTTAAATGATGTTGACTCAAAACCATCAAGAAAGTTATCATTTTACTGAAAATACAATATTTGGGCTTATATCTACATAGAGATCAATTAAAATGCTTATTTAAAAATGGTAACTGCTGTCAATCAGTTGTCCTTCATCTGTGGATTTTTTTTTATAAAAAGCAAAAGGGAGAGCACAATACTGATCACAGTTAAATTTCTACATCATATTTTGGGTCATCATTCTAGCCTTTCAGGATTATTTGGAATGTCAGCTCCCTAATACATTGCAGAAGTCCTTTCCAGATTCAAGTAAGCTTATAACTTACCATGTATGTATTTTAGATTTAATATTATCTGCCCTAGAAATATGTCATAGAGTACAAGGTTAGAGATTAACACTATAATAGTGGTTAACACATGAGCCCTCTCCCCCAGGTAAATTGCAAATTCATTGAGGGTAGGGGCTTTAAAAAATATATATACCCATTTTAAGCTTTCACCATATCTAACATAGTATATTCTACATAGATAGTACTAAGTATTTAATTTTTAATATAAAATTAGGAAAATGGGAATATAAATTACTTTTGCAGAATGTTATTGATCCCTTTTAATCTAGTGTGTATATCACACACATGCACATATGTAGACACATATCCTCACATATACTTGCATATAAACATCTATGTGTGTATGCACATACATATACATATGCAATATGTACATATATAAATATACATGCTGTGATAGTAATGGAATATAAAGATTCCCCTGTATTGGCTTGGTTTTCAAATTGATTGTGTTAAAACCCAATGCTTGTTAATCCCACCTGTGGGATGCACTTGTTGACTTGAAAAGAGAGACAGGAACTTGGAGGAACTGGGAGGAGCTGGTGATGTAGATTTGGAGAGACAAGAGAGAGGCAGAAGAACTTTTTGGAAGCAGCACCCTCGTGGAGGCAGAGAAAGACTGAGAGGTTTGCTGAGGGCCACTTGGAATTGCCCTGGACTTTTGAGACCTGCCCCTGGAGCTGCCAAGGACTGAGGAGACATGGCTGTTTTGCTGGTACTTTGTCTGTCTGTTTTGATGTTGTTTTGCCAGATTTGTCCACTGGTGAAAGACAGTCCTTTTGTTGAAGAAGTCCTGGAACCTGGCTGTAGGCTAAGAGCTCCTGACACTGTCCTGCAGACAGAGAGTGAATACTGTCCACTGGTGAAGGACAGTGCTGTTGTTGCAGGGGTCTGGGAACCTTTCTGTTGGTTCAGAGCTCCTGAGACTGTCCTGCAGACAGAGAGTGAATGCTGTCCACTGGTGAAGGGCAGTGCTGTTGTTGCAGGGGTCTGGGAACTTTCCTGTTGGTTCAGAAGCCCTGAAGAAGTATTTTCTTGTTTTATGTTTACAGAAATCCTGGGAGAAGGTTTTGCTAATGTTTTCAGGGGTTCTAGGACTGTTTTGCAGACAGAGGATGAATCAATGAAGAGACTGGCAATGTATCTTGTGGCCTTGCTAAGCCTTGTCTCCCCAGGAACAAAGATTGCTGAGAACTTGCTTCAGTGTCAAGATGAAGAAAAGACCTCCATTTGGGTATTAAGTGCTCTGCTTAAACTTGATGTAACTCTGGGGTAGATTCAATTGTGATCCAGGGGTGGGGAACTTTTGACCTTTTTGTGTTCTATGGTTGAACAAATGAATGTACTACTTATGTTTGGAAACTAATCTTCACTTGAGAAGAGGGGCTTTGTGATGGACCAAATGAAGGTACAGCCTAGGGGTGGAGTAGTATTTAGAACAGGGACTTTGTAATTGATTGAATGAATGTAAGGTCCTGGGGTGGGGTAGTACTTGGAGATTATTTAATCACACTTAGTAAATGCTGTATTTTGAATGATGTCATGTTTTGATCTTCTCTGTTCTTAATTTGTCACTGGATAAAATGGAGAGCACCTATGCTGGTATTCTGAACCTTGAGAAGTTGCCTTTCCTTGGCATTACATTACACATGCTTATTCATACATGCATACATACATATATGTATGTGTATATACATATCCACAAAGTTTAGATTCTCCATAATGAAATTTCCTGCTACCTGTAATTGCTCCTCTCTAATTGCTTCATGACACTATTCCATCTTCAGATGGCCTTTCTTTGTATTGCATTCTTCAGACATTACATTTCTTCCAGGTATACTTCTTATATCATTGCTATAGCATCTTTCTAATGTAGACTCCCTTGCTTAACATTCAGCTGCAATACCTAAAAACAACAAACAAAACCCACAAAAATTAGAAAAGAAGGGTGAGGTATATGTTAAAGAATTTATAATATCCTTAAGTATTTTCCATTAATTAATAGAATAGCAGATCTCAGCTTAACATTCAACTTTCCAGATTTTCAACATTTTGTCTAATAAATTCAATATATCAGTGAGTTTGGAGAGGTGGAAGACTCCGTAGTTCATACAACTATAATAAGGAGATTGAGTACTGAGAAAAATATTTTTGAAGTGTAAAGCATTTTTTTTAAGTAATCAGGGTTACGTAACTTGCTTAAGTTTACACGGCCAGTTATTTCTGGGTGTGGTGCTGAGTATCTGAGCCCGGGATTCGATCTCCAGGTCATCTCAACACTGGAGCCAGTGCTCTTACTTGCTGAACCACCTGGCCGCCCCTAAGCAACTGGGGTTAAGTAACTTGCTCAAGGTTACATGGCCAGGTGTTTCTGGGTGGGTGCTAAGTGTCTGAGCCCGGGATTCGATCTCCAGGTCATCCCGACACTGGGGCTGGTGCTCTTACTCGCTGTGCTACCTGGCTGCCCCTGTGAAAAGCATTTTTAAGGGAAAATGAGTGGAAGACTTTCATGTGCAGAAAAAAAAAAGGATTTAAGAAAAAGTTGGAAATAACTAGACTAGGAAGTCTGGACTAATAATACCACACACAAAATGATTTCTTTCTCTTCTGTATGTAATTTGTTTGTTTAATTTTTCTTTTTGGAGGGGGGAAGGCAGGGTAATTAGGGTTAAGTGACTCACCCAAGGTCACATGGCTAGTAAGTGTTAAGTGTCTGAGGCCACATTTGAACTCAAGTCCTCTTAACTCCAAGACTCTATTCACTCTATTCACAAGGCTCTATTCACTGTGCGACCTAGCTGACCCTTCTGCATATAACTTTATGATTTAATTGGATCAGATGTGAGTGTTTTCAGGTGGTGCCTAATAGGACAGTAATTGGGGAGCTAGACATGAAGTTGGGAAGATTTATGTTCACATTTATTTTCAGACACATATCAGTTGGGTGAGCCTAGGAAACCTCCATAAGACTCTATTTATCATTTGAAAATAAGGGGTAATACTAGAACCTACCTAATCAAGATTTTTGCAAGGATAGAATGAAATATCTTAAATGTGCTACATAAATGCTATCATTAAAAAAGGAAAGACAAGAAAAGTGTAATATTCCCCACATCTAAATGGGAATGAATGAAATCTTTTCTATTTCTCCTCTTCCCCCAAAACCTCTATTTCACATACATATAAGAACAGATTCCATCATTGGACCTCAGAAAACTTGTATCTCCTAATGTATGTTTAAATGAACTAAATATGATGTTATATTTTCATTATATTGTAATTAATTCAGTAAATGTGTCATAAATAAATTCTTAAGAGTTACAATGTGCATATCTTTGACAGATTCAAAATTGTAATAGACACACTCTAAAATACAGAAAGTGCTCTCACATATTTGTCTCAGTAGTGATCAACTTTCTGCCATGGTATATTTCATCTTGTCAGTTAATGCTTATTAATTGTCATTTTACAGAATAGTGGAAATAATAATAGTTCACTTTCATATTACACTTCCTAGATTACAAAGTACCTCACATGTAATATTTCATCTGAACTTCATAACAACATTGTTACATAGGTAATGCAAATATTATTAGCCCCATTTCACAGAATAATAATTGAAAATACAGAAGAGTAAAGCAGGTTGTCTAAGATCACATGATTAGTACATGGAAGAAGCAGAATTCATACCGAAATCTTTTTTTGTTTGTTTGTTTTAATTGTTGTTGTTGTTGATGATTGCATGTTTTCATTCAAAGAATACTGGAGGCAGCAGTCAAGTATCCTAGGATGCATCTAATAACAAGTCTGCCACTCAAAGGCATTAACCTTAGAAAGAAATTCCTGACCTATTTCCTCATATGTAAAATAATTACTGCAAAATACATGCTCTCTGCTGTACATTCTATCTATAATACTTCATATTTCTACTTATTTACTAGAGAAATACTGCAAATTTGAAATGACAATTAGCTTCTTTGAGGCTACTTCTTAGTCTCTATTCCCAATCAAAGCCAACATCCTTGGGGAAAGAGATGTTTTTCTTACAGAATAATTTTAGAATTAGTCTACATCAGATTATTTATTGTGCAGCGCAAATTTGTCCTGATTTATGATTGTCTTAAATATTTATGCCTTCTATAATTGTGATGGGTATACAGTTTTCTTCTCTATTTTCCCATATGCATGTGTATTTGTTTATATCTATAAATAATCCTACAGATAAAAAATAAACATGCAGTACTGAATACTGTAATAAGCAAAGAATGAAAAATGTCTGCTGAATAGCAGCAACGGATGGGAATGCACTCAAGTTTCTGAAAGAAATGAAAAGATTTAGAAATCTTAATGATCTCATCTATCGTCTATTCTCTTCTTTAGAAAGGACATTATGAGCTTGCAGAGAAGGAAAAGCATCAATACTTGAGTCATGAATCTAGATTCTCCCCATTTTCTTATGTTTGGTTCTCATTGTTAGGAAGACTGGCACCTATGGAGCCAATTCATAGTACATCTTAGGGGGTTGTCTACTTTTTGTGTTAGTCAACAGACATAACTTTGTTGAGCTCTTCAGGAGATAGACATTCCTTTCTAAAAGATACATAAAATGTTTTGCTCTCAATAACACAGGCTGGACAAAATCACTACATAAAAGAAGTTTATCTTTGACTTATTCCCACTTCCTGATGCAGAACCATTTTTCCTTCTTGTTAACTTCCTCAGATACAGTCAGAAAACCAAGTTAGAATCCTGTCTTTCTTGCTTATGGCCTTGGGCAATACACAAATACATATGTACATGCATGTGCATACATATATATTACACATATAATACATATATATATATGTGTGGGTGTATATGTATGTGGGTGCACAGAGCAAAAGAGCCTTGCATTATATTAATAATATCTATATTTATAACTTATAAACTTAAGTAGAGAAAATATTAATTGAGTCCAAAAGATTTAAAAGCTTAAAAAAATAATTGTCAAGAAATATCCCCCCTTATATACATAGAAGATATACTTTGATAAATGTCAATACATGATTTTATGGGGAAGGGATATGTACAGGGAACATTCATGATGAGAGAACATACTTTGAGGGGGAACAACATATTTAACACATGTCCAGGAAATATATAGAGGGAGACAAATAAGTAGGGGAACATTTGTAACTGGAAAATATACATTCTCTACTGGGGCAACATATGTTTCTGATACTACAGAGTAATTAAGGACCTCTGATGACTTCATTGAACAAACTTATCTCCCATGAGATGTAGCCATTATCAGCTCTTTTCTTTTTGTTGAGTATCTCTGTTGTCCGTTGGATATTTTCCACGAACTACTCTCTCCTTCTCTCTGCTAGGTTTTCCATTGTTGTTATTGAGCTCTGTTACCATCTACTGACTTTCAGCTCCCTCCGTACTTTTAGATTCTACTTGTTATACAGTTTCTTTTCAGTAGAAGGGAATGTCTAAAACAACTTTCACTTATGGAAGCAGTCTATCTTTATCTTTTTTGTGAAGTAGAAAAGACTCAAACAGCTACTTGAGCATTTTAAGTCTATCCATTGAATTCCATTCTGCTATTGCTTAGGATCTCTTAGTTAAAACGATTTTTTTCCCCTGAATTTTGGTCCTAAGTTCCTTTTAACTCCTATAATATCCTTGAGTTAGAAGCGTATATCCCCTTCAAATAAAATTAGAGACTCAATTTAGCAAGATTGCAAAGAAATTTGGTGGAACCCTATTTAGATGTTACATTGCAATTCCCTTAATATCCCTGATTTCCATTCTGGAGCAAATAACTCACCAAAATAACACAATGAAATGTGGGCAGGTAAATCTGATGGAGATGGACATCTTTACTCAACTTATAATTCATGACTAAAATAACTAAATTTCTAAATTCTTTAATAAAGTGAGGTTCATACTTCAATTAGAGGTTGGATTAATGTTTTATTTGATTCCTTATAACACTTAGATGGTATGACTTATATACTTATTTTTTAGTCCATGATGTCCAGCACAGTATTAGTCAAATAGTAGGTATACAGTATATAGAAGCTATATGCTGATTTATTGAAATCAAATTACCTAAATGAATAAGTTGGTAAAAGCTGTGCTATGTACCTTAAGATGTTGTAATAAATTTATTTTTGCAAAGCTTCAAGCTGTGCATTTCTTGAAGAATATGTGAACTTGTTTGTACTACTTGAGTTTTTATTCCTGTTCTAATATTCCTATACTTTTTATATCACTTAATTATCATCATCATCATCTCCATTTTCATTATTATTATATGTACAGAACATGAATCTAATTTCTCTGATTTCATTAAGTGGATATAAAATTCTTGAACTTATTGTGTTCAAGACACAGTGGTATATACTGGGAATACAAAACCAAACAAAATGAAGTGGTAATTGCCATCATAGAGCTTTTATCCTTTTTGGGTGGGATTATAAAATGTGTGCACAGACAAGTGTGCACATAAGTAATTAGAGGAGACAGCAATAGTAACTAAAGGGATTTATAAAGGCTTCTGGAAATTGATCTGCACCTTGAAGAAAAATAAATATTGAATGAATTGGAACTGAGGGAAGAAAAAAATGTATTATTGGGAGGTCTTCTGCAAATCTCAAGAGGAAAATATGGAATATCAAGTCCAGCTAATGATTTCGTTTGGCTAAACACAAAATTCAATAGGAGGAGGAGTGGGAAAGAAATCCAGAAAAATCATTTTGAGCCACAGTATAGAAAGATTCAATGCCAGAATGAGAAATTAAATTCAAGGGGAAATAAGGAATCACAGAAGGTTGGTGAACAGTGGAGTGGCATCATCAAAGATGCCTTGGACAGACTATTGTGGAAGCTCTGATGACTGGAAAGAGAATAGACAAGATGCAATGAGAACAATTGAGAAACTTCTCTAAGAGTCCATGTGAGAGATAATGAGAGTCTCAAATAGTGATATTTTGTGAATAGACAGAAGGGTATGTATATGAGAGATAACATGAAGGTATATTTGGAAGGACTTAGTAATTGAATTGATATGAGGGTATAAGGGAGAGACAGAGACAGAAGAGAAAGACAAGAGACAAAGTCAGGGAAAAAAGAATGAAGATGATTTTATGGTTATAGATCTAAACAAATTGTAGGAAAATAGTACTCTCAATTGAAATAAGGATGTTTTCATAAGGAGTACATTAAGAGCAGAAGATAATGATCTCCATTTTGTACATATTAAGTTCAGAAATTAAATCAACTTCATCAAGTGGTGATAAAAGTTCCCTTTCAATGTAAATTGCCAAGAAAAACTTGCTTGAAGAAGGCTACATATAAAAGAATATAGAGCTTTCTGCTTAAGGTGAGAAGTTTTTAAAGCTTCACAAAATATATAATTCTATAAGGGCATATAGGGGGAGAATGAACTAAAAAAATCAGTGACATTCCAGGAGTTTTCAGTCTTTTTCATTACTACATCATCTTGAGTCATCATTTTAAGGAATACCAGTTATGACAAGTCATATATAAGTAAAGAGATTACTCACTTATGGTTACTGTATAAGATAACATTAGGATTTATCCTAGTATATTTTTAACAAACAAATGGTTATTAGGCAAAAATTAATATATTCTTACTAATAAAATTCGACAATAAATTAAAATGATTTTAAGTAGAGTGTGATATCCAATAAGATGTATGTTGGATACCAATATTTGAAAAAAATATTTTTGACTGGTTTTGTGCCACCACTACTTCAAATAGCCTGGGTTTTAAATGTCTATAAGCATGACTTCTTGTCAAAAGTCACAGTTTACAGTGTCTCAAGCTATGCAGCATCTGCATAGGAAATGGTTAGATCTTACAAAAGAAAAGCAAGTCACATATATTGTAACTGTTATGATCTATGAAATACAAAATTAAAATATTTCTGCAGCATTGGATGAAGGGCCTATTTTTGGAACAATAGATATGAGAGGCCTCTTATTCTTCCATTCATCTTGGTTCTTTTTTTAAATAATGTATCAGCAATGCCATATTCACAATGCCTATAGAGATTACAAAT
>NW_027187341.1:4986145-5195041 GCF_028583685.1 Petaurus breviceps papuanus | reverse complement strand
CGTCAGCAAGTCCAACGGGGCATGGAAGATCTTTAAATCCCATAACCATTACAAATAACAATGTAGTAATTGAGACTTGTGATTCTATAATGATCACATACAGACAGACACCTGGGGAAAAGGGTGTCTCATGCTCAGATTCAAGAGAACACGAATAAGCCCATGGATGGCCCCAGAGAAAACCTAAAATACTATCCTCCTTAGATAAAATTCACATGCAGTCATTCCATCAAGCAAAAAAAAAATGAATATTTTATTTGTAGTTCGTATTTATGAAAATATTGTCCTGTATTTAGTTCTCCAGGGGACACATACTAAAAGTACAACTAATTTTAAATAATGTGTGTCATTCTGTTCTGTTTTTTTTTCTCTTCAGTCCCATGTAAAATTCTATTAAATAGCATAAAGACAGTTTGTGTAAAAAGTGTCAGAAGAAAAGAAAATATAAAAATTCTCTAATTGAAAAAAATGTCCTCAAAATATCATGAATAGTCTTTGGTAGAAGGTTAGTATGAAAAGATGGCTTTATTGATTTTTATTATTAAATATTATATATTAATTTTTAAATATTACAGATTTGTAATAGAGAGGGATCATAAAAGCTTTGCCCCAGGGGACCCCGAAATTTAGAGAGCAAGCAGAAGTCATTGAATCCAGCAAAGTGAAAACAAGAAGCAACCAGAAGACACACACATAATGTTTTACCTGCTACATTCTAGATAAGATGTGTTTCACACTTACGTTCATATCAACTCTCATTTCCTCATCCCATGCTAGTTTGCAAGCATCTTGGAGGCAGAAACATTTGCCTCTAAGGTTACCTTTCATCTACTTTGGAATGGTACTATATACCTCTCTATATGTACATACTATCTCCTTCATTAGAATGTAAACTCTCAATGACTGTGGTTTTTTTTTTTTTACTTTTTCTTTATATCCTCAGCACTTAGCACATAAGAAGGGTATAATGAATGGTTGATAGATTTTCATCATTTCACTTCAATTCTCGGAATCATTTCTTAAACATTTGTCCAATTTGAAATATTAATATGACCTCAGTATACAACACTTGTCATTGAGAGTAGAGCAATAAATATCCTTGGCCCCAGTAGTTGGTTTTCCTACTTCCCTATTGTGAATTTCTCCTTATGAAAATCTAGTTTGGTTGGAGAAGAGTGAGTAAAAAGGTGAAAGAGATAGACATAGACTTATCAGATTCAAAAAGAACCCTCCCCCCATTTATTTATTTGTTTTTCAACATTCATTTCCACAAGATTTTGAGTTCAAAATTTTTTCGTCATCTCTGCCCTTCCCTCTCCCAGTGATGGCATAGATTCTGATTACCCCTTCACCCAATCTGCCTTCCCTTTCTATCCTCCACTTCTTTCTCTTATCCCCTTTCTTATCTATTTTCTTGTAGGGTCAACTAGATTTCTATACCCCAATGCCTGTGTATCTTATTTACAAGTTGCATGTCATAATGTTCATGGAATCTGAAGATCTTTCATACCTCTTTGTATTGGCAAGTAAGCAGGTACTTAGCACCTTGTTTCAAGGTAATGCCTTGTTTAAGCTACTTAATTAACACAGAAGTAGTTAACACCTTGGGAGGAAGCTGCTGATGTAACAGGAAGGGGCAGAACAGGGAGGATTTATACCATATATAAGGAAGAGCACAAGCTGGAAAGACAGAATTTCCTGATATAAGCATCATGGAAGCAGGACGGTTGCTGCTGGACTGAAGAGTGAACTGAGAACTGAGAAGAACTATGGAGAGGAATGAGAACTGAGAAATGACACAGAACTCGGACTTGTGGTGGCAAGACTTTCAAGGGCCAGATGGAGCTGCTGAAGACTGAGGAAGCATGACTGTGGTGCCAGTATTTTGTACAAATGCTGTTGTGGCTTTGTTAATGTGCATTAATGTTTTTGTGGCCTTGTCTTTCCAGGAACAGAGTCTGTGAAGGGTTTGAGATGGACCGGACACTGTGAGCTCCAATGTGGAGCAGGAACTGCACAGAGAGCTGGAAAAGGAGCTGGGAGCTATATGCCTTTGAACTCAGGTGGCAGTTGGTTAGATATGGGCAGGAACTGGCACCATGGAAGAGGAACCATGGAAGATTAAAGCCTGCCCCAAGTCAAGATGAAAAGACTTCTCCATGGGTACTGAGTAGTGACTGAAGAAAATGTAATTTACTTGTGACCTAGGGGTGGATGGCTCTTGTACTTTCCACTACCTCTTAAAAGGATATTGAGTAGTGACTATTGAAGTTGTAACTTAATTGCATTCCATGGGTGGAGGATTTTGACTTTTGTACTTTGTGTCCCTTAAGCAGGCAAACCTCCTTAAGGATGATTGAGTGATTGAGTTACTAAATGATTGTACTTTGTTGAAAACTAGGTGACCACTTTGGCGAAAACTATCTGGCAATTTTAGTAATAAGTTGTTGAGTTGTGACATGATGAATGCTATATTTTTATTTTCTGGGATAAGTTGTAGCATTGTGAATGCTGCACCTTGATTTTCTGTGAATGTTTTGCTATGATTTACTATTGAATAAATAGAGAGTTCACTGTACTATGTAATTGAAATTTTTTTTTTACTTTTGGGAGGCCAGTTGGGATTAAGTGACTTGCCCAAGGTCACATGACTAGGTTTTGTGTTAAGTGTCTGAGGTCAGAATTGAACTCAAGTCCTCCTGACTATAGGGCCGGTGCTCTATTCACTGTACCATGTAGCTGCCCGTAAATGGAATCTTAAAAGCTGTTCACAGCAGCAGTTCTCTGGAAAGCTGCTTATGCTTGGATTTACATTATGGCATAGTTGGCAGGATTACAAAATATAGTGCCTTTATTTGTTCCAGGATCCATGGCCATTAACATTGAGATTGTAAGACCAAGGATCCTGGGATGGGGGAGTGGGTGGAATGACCATTGGAAATCCTCAGCAGATCCTCAACAGCTCCAGGTCAAGCAAGCTGCTAACTTGACAATACAAAGGGGCATGGAAGATCTTCAGATTTCATTAATATTAGATATGTAAAAGCAATTTTTAACATTTGTTTTCTAAAACTTTGAGGTTTAAATTCTCTCTCTCCCTCACCACACACTCTCATTGGGAGGGCAAGCAATTCAATAGGTTATGTATTTTTAGTTATGCAAAACACGTCCATAATAGTCATGTTGTTAAAGACTGACTATATTCCCCTCCATCATATAACTCACCCATTTATTCTATTCTATTCTTTGACCCTCTCCCTTTTCCAAAGTGTTTACTTCTGATAACCCCCTCCCCTAATTTGTCTTCCTTTCTATTCTCCCCTCTTATCAACTTCACCCATACTTTCTTGTAGGGATAGATTTCCATACCCAATTGATGTGTATGTTTTTACATCCTTAAGCCAAATATGATGAGGGTAAGGTTCATTCATTCTGTCTCACCTTTTCCACTATAAAAGCTTTTTCTTACCTATTTTATGTAAGATAATTTAAAACATTCTCTCTCTCCCTT
Organism: Petaurus breviceps papuanus; assembly: GCF_028583685.1. NCBI lineage: Eukaryota > Metazoa > Chordata > Mammalia > Diprotodontia > Petauridae > Petaurus > Petaurus breviceps. The sequence continues at coordinate 5,191,530 of NW_027187341.1, read as the reverse complement.
TCTCCATCTCCCAGTTCATTTTTTCCCCTCCTTGAATTTTATTTTTTTTGATATAATACCTTCATATTTAACTCATCCTTTGCTCTACAACTATACTAATATTTAAAAAGTCTCATGAGTTACAAATAATATCTTTCCATGTAGGAATGTAAACAGTTCAACTTTAATAAGTCCCTTCTGATTTTTCTTTCTTGTTTACCTTTTCATACTTCTCTTGAATCATGTATTTTAAAGTCAGTTTTTCTCTTTAGCTCTGGCTTCTCAAGAACACTTTAAATAGGGGTAGGTAGGTGGTGCCATGAATAGAACACTTGTCCTGGAGTCAGGAGTACCTGAGTTCAAAGCCAACCCCAAACACTTAACACAAATACTAGCCCTGTGACCTTGGGCAAATCATTTATTCCCAATTGCCACACCTTACCACCTCCAAAAACAAAACAAAACAAATAAAAAAAAACCCTCATTGAATCCCTCAATGTCATTGAACATCCTATTTTTTCCCCTCATAGTTTACACTCAGTTTTTTTGGGTAGATGATCTTTGTTGTTAATCCTAGCTCCTTTGACCTCCAGAATATCATATTCTAAGCCCTCCAATTCCTTAATGTAGAAGCAGCTAAATCTTGTGTTATCCTGATTGTATTCCCATAATACTTGAATTGTTTCTTACTGGCTGCTTGCAGTATTTTCTCCTTGACCTAGGAACTCTGGAATTTATAATATCTTTAGGTGTTTACCTTTTGGGATCTCTTTCAAGAGGTGATTGGTGGATTCTTTCCATTTCTATTTTACACTATGGGGCTAGAATATTAGGGAAGTTTTCCTTAATATTTTCTTGAAAGTTGATGTCAAGGCTCTTTTTTTGATCATGCCTTTCAGGTAGCCCAAAATTTTTTAAAATATCTCCCCTTGTTCTATTTTCCATGTCAGTTGGCTTTTTTTTTTCCCAATGTAATAGTTCATTTTGCCTTCTATTTTTTTTTCATTCTTTTTTTTTTAAAGCAGTCAGGGTTAAGTAACTTGCTCAAGGTTACATGGCCAGTTATTTTTGTGTGGGTGCCAAGTGTCTGAGGCCGGAACCGATACTAGGTCTCCCGACTCTGGGGCCAGCGCTCTTACTCATTGTGCCACCTCGTGCCCCTATTTTTTTTTCATTCTTTTGGTTTTGTTTTATAATTTCTTGATTGGTCATACATAGAGTCATTAGCTTCCATTTTCTCCATTCTAATTTTTAAGGATTTATTTTCTTCAGTAAGTTTTAGAAGGTCCTTTTCTGGTGGACCAATTCTGATTTTTAAGGCATTTTCCTCCTCATTGATTTTTTGGACCTATTTTTCCATTTGGGTTAGTCTATTTTATAAGGTTATTTTCTTCAGCATTTTGGGGACTTTCCTTTAGCAAGCTGTTGACTCATTTTTAAAAAGAATGTTTTCTTTGCATCACACTCATTTTTCTTCTACTTCTCTTACTTGATTTTCTTTTATTAAAATAAATTATATATTTTTAGGGGCAGCCAGGTAGCACAGCGAGTAAGAGCTCCAGCCCCAGTGTTGGGATGACCTGGGGATCAAATCCAGGCTCAGATATTTAGCACCACACCCAAAAATAACTGGCTGTGTAACCTTTAGCAAGTTACTTAACCCCAATTACTTTAAAAAAAATTTTTAGTTTTCAACATTCACTTTCATAAGTTTTAATTTTTTTCCCTCTTTCCTGCCCTACCCCCCCCCCCCAAAGATGGCTTGCATTTTGATATGGCCTCTATATAGTCTTTCCTCAATTGACGGGCATTCCCTCAATTTCCAGTTCTTGGCCACCACAAAAAGAGGTGCTATAAATATTTTGTACATGTGGGTACTTTGCCCATTTTTATGATGTTTTTGGAATATAACCCTAGAAATGGTATTGCTGATTCTTTCTGGATTTTCAAAATCCTTCTTGAGCTCTTCCATGGTGTAACACCAATTCATATTTTTTCTTGGAGGCTTTGGATAAAGGTACTTTGACTTTGTTTCCTTCTTCTAAGTGTATGTTTTGATCTTCTTTATCACCAAAGTAAGTTTCTATAATCTGATTTCCCCCTGCTATTTGCTCATTTTCTCCATCAATTACTTGACTTTTTAACTCCTTGTTAATGTAGGGTTCTGTTTACAGTGTGGAGCACATATTGTCTCAAACTTCAGGGCTTTTGAACAGTTGTTTTCAGAGATACTCTTAGAGATCTGTAAGTTTTCAGTTCTCCCGATGTGGTATGATCTAAAGAGAGGTGTTTACTCCTCTCTTGGCCTGTTCTTTTGTCAGTGAGTGACCACAAGAAGCTTTTCTCTCCTAGAACTATGAGGAGGGTTCCCTCTCCACTGATGCCCCAAGCTCTTCTATGCCAGTGCTCCTGCTTGCCCCAGGATTGCCACCCAGGGCTCAGCTCCAGATTCAAGTATGGCAAAGCAACAGAACCCTGCCTCAGTGGCAGCAAATAGAGCCCTGTAATCTCCTTCTGATCAGTTGTTCAATCCCCTTTCTGTCTATGGACTTAGAGTTCTGAAAGCAACCTCTGCCACTATTACCATTGCTGCTACCACCACCGCCACTGCTGACACAACCACTACAGACACTGGCACGAGGCTATATTGTGGCCAGGGCTGGTCTGCAATCTTCTCACCCAGGTCTTAGTGATCTTTCCCACTTACTAAGTTATCTTTGACATTTGTGGTTTGAGAAGTCTGGAAATCAATTCAGCTACCAGTGATTCAGTTCCCTGAGGCCTGCTCTGGCTTTTCTGGGACCTGGTTTGTGCCACCTATCCTATTGACTACCCAGGTTGTCTGGAGGTGGATACTTATTTCACTCTGTCTGTTTGTGGGTTCTGCTGCTCTAGAATTTTTTAGAGTAATTTTTATAGGTATTTGGAAGTGTTTGGAGAGCTCAAGCAATTCCTGCTTTTGCTCCATCATCTTGGCTGTAGTGGAAAAAAAAAGAATCCCAAATATTCCAGCTTAGATCACTAAATCCTTTCCTAAAAGATAAACAAAGGATGTCAACCCTATGATAGAGTTCTTGTCTGGGAAAAAATGAAGAAGCCTTTCTTTTAAAAAAAGTGGAAAACTATGTTGAATCATGACAAGAAAATAACTAAAATGCTCCTAGCCTTTGACCCAGATCTCAAAGTGCTCAATGATAAAAAAACTGAAATTTTATGTAAAACACACATACATATGTACATATGCATACACACTATGTGTGTGTTTGTGTGTGCACATGTACATATATAAGTAAAACAATACACACAGTGACTGTAACAATATAAATGTAAAGAAGAGAAAAAAAGATAAATCAGTCAAATTAACCAATACATCAACAAACTCCTAGATGATATACAGTGTTCCTTACACATCGTCTTCTGCCTCTACAAGGAAAGAAGTGAATTCTCAAATGGTGTATTGAAAGCCTTATTTCAGTATTTATTCTTTTGCTATTTTTCATTCATATGGTTATAGTCATGTCATTGTGTATATAATTTGACTATTTTGCTTACTTCATTCTGCATCAGTTTAACCATTTTCCTACATTTATCCTCTCTCACCCAGGTGTGAGTGACCTTTCCCACTGACTAAGTTATCTTTGACATTTGTGGGTTGAGAAGTCTGGAAACCAATTCAGCTGCCAGTGATTCAGTTCCCTGAAGCCAGTGTTTATCATACAACAGTTATATCCATTACATTGATGTATCATATATGTGTCTGTATGTGTGTATATATCCCCATATGTATATACATGTACACATGTAAAGTAGGTGTAAATATGTGTGTTATACTTATATATGTGTGTATACACATTTACATATATAGTTATACCCCAATATGTGTGTATGTAATATTGATGAAACAGGAAGATCCTCTCTGTCCATTAATAGGCCTATGTGGCCAGCTGTGATACATTCTGAATCACATGGAGCCCACTGGGGGAGGAACTTACTTAAAGAGAAACCTGCATAGGCGAAACTTGCTTATAGGAAGGCTTTCACAACTTTTGCTACTAAATTCATTTGTTAGGCACTAAGTTACAAGGGTTGGGGTGTCATTTGGCTCTGAGAACTGTATATGTATTTTGAGTTGGTATTTTTTTGGGGGGTATTCGCTCATGAGAAGCATATTTCAATTTCCTGTTCAAGACTCTGAGTAACTACGTGTTCGGAGTCACCCAATTGCTTAGATTTCTGTGCTCCATCGACCCACTGATATGTGAAAAGAATATAGCAATATTGCTTTATTAAGATTGTTAGAGCCCTGTCTGTTGATATTTGTGCTAATTTCTCCACTTGTATTTTCTCTGCCTGTATTTTCTCCATGTTCAGGGTGCTGACCTTTCCCTTGAACCAGTGAATGTAATACAAAGTAGGACTGTGAACCCCCTTTTATGCAGTATTTCCTTTAAAAGCAAATCAAAGAACCTGTGCTAGCAGGCCATCCTGAGTATGCTAGGGTTGTTGCTTTTACAATGTATGTATGTATATGTACAGAAACATGTACATGTATATGTAAGTGTGCATGTGTATATCTGTGAATACACACATATCTGTATTGCATATGTATATGTGTGTGTGTGTGTGTGTGTGTGTGTATATAAATTTTTACATACGCACACATACGTATGTTTGTCCCTCTCTCTGTATGAGCAAAAAATTTGTTTTAGATTTGTGTTATTTAAAAAAAATGTTGATTGGGCGGGTAGGTGGTACAGTGAATAGAGTACTGGCCTTGGAGTCTGGAGGACCTGAATTCAAATCCGGCCTCAGACAATTAACACTTAGTAGCCGTGTGACCTTGGGCAAGTCACTTAACCCCAATTGCCCTGCCCTCCAAAAAAAAAAGTTCTGATTACACATGCACACACATGCACACATGACATTTTATATGACTCCTTTATTATTTATAATAATTGACGTATTTAAAGTATATATCTGCTAGTGGGATCTCAGGATCAAAGAGTATGGACATTTTAATCATTGGCTTGGCATAATTCAATTTGCAAAAGCCCAATATAACCTTTGTACAATATAGACTTTAAAGATAGTATGATATAGTAGATGACACTTTTTTTTTCATTTTACAGGAAAGAAAGGGGCATTTATAACTTTGGAGCCCATAAAACTTAGGTGCATTGAGACTATTCAACTATTCCAAATACAAAATAAAAGAAAAATAGCATCGGCAAAACCATATTTACTCTTTTTTTTCCCCTATTTACTTTGTGTTACTGATATGATATATTGAAGTGCCAGGTCAATCACCTATCAGTTTACATAGAGTTCTCATTATTTACATATCTTTCGGTTTGGGGATACCTGTGTTGCCTGTTTTCCATTGAAAACTCAAAGATATGTTGATTATTTCTCTGCTATGATTAAAGAACATCAGTGATTCCACATTGCCTCTAGGATCAAACACAAACTCTCCAAATTCGTATTTAAAACCTTTCCCAGTCAAGCTCTAGTCTATCTTCATTCATTGGGTCATTGAATATTATACTTCTTTTTTCCAACTTATTTATTTATTTTTAGGTTTTGACATTCATTTCCACAAGATTTTGAGTTACTCATTTTCTCCCCATATCTCCCTTACACTCCACCCTGAAATAGCCAGCCTACTGAATACCCCTTCTGCCAATCTGTTGTCTCTTAAATCCTTCCCCATAACCCCCCCAACTTTCTAGTAGGGCAAGATGGATTTCTATACCCCAGTGCCTGTATATTTTTAATTGACAGGTGCATGTAATGTGCATTAACATTTGTTTTTTGAAACTTTGAGTTCCAGAGATTTTCCCTTCTTACCCCTCACACATCCCCACTGGGAAGACAAGCAATTCACCATAAGTTGTACACGTGGAGTTATGCAAAACGTTTCCATAGTAGTTATACTGAAAAAGACTAACTATATTTGCCTCCCTCCTATCCCACCCCCCAATTATTCTATTCCCTACTTTGACCCTGTCCCTTTTCAAAATTGTTTGCTTCTAAATACCCTCTCCCCCAATCTGCCCTCCCTTTTATCACTCCCCTATTCCCTTCCCCCTGCTTTTCCAGAGGGTAAGATACCCAGCTGAATGTGTATGTTACTTCATCCTTAAGCCAAATTCAATGAGAGTAAGTTTGAGCCATTCCCTTTCACCTTCCTGTTCTTCCCCTCCATTGTAACAGTGTCCTCTTGCCTCTTTTATATGAGATAATTTACTCTAATATATCTTTCCCTTTCTCCTTATCCTAATATATTCCTCTCTCATCTCTTTATTTTATTTTTATGGTATCATCCCTTCATATTCAACCCATCCTGTTCTCTTTGTCTATGTATACATGTACACACATTTGCACACAATCACATATATATTTATAGATACATACACCATCCTATACATACATATATATGTGTATATATATATATATTCCCTTCAACTATCCTCATATTGAGAAAAGTTTCATGAATTACAATTATTATTTTTCTATGTAAGAATGTAAGTAGTTCAACTTTAATAAGTTAGTTATGATTTCTTTTTCCTGTTTACCTTCTCATGCTTCTTGTAATTTAAAATTAAATTTTCTGTTCAGCTCTGGTTTTTCATCAAGAATGCCTGAAAGTCCTCTATTTCATTGAGTGACTGTATTTTCCCCTGAAGAATTATATGCAGATTTTCTGGGTAGGCAATTCTTGTTTTTAAACCATGCTCCTTTGACCTCCAGAGTATCATAATCCAAGCCCTCTGATTCCTTAAGGTAGAAGGCGCAAGGTCTTGTGCCATCATGATTGTATTTCCACAGTAGTAAAAGTGTTCCTTCCTGGCTGCTTGTAATATTTTCTCCTTGACCTGGGAACTCTGGAATTTGGCTGTGATATTCCTAAGAGTTTTCTTTTTAGGAACTTTTTCAAGAAGTGAAAAGTGAATTCTTTCCATCTCTATTTTGCCCCCTGGTTCTAGAATATCAAGGAAATTTTGCTTGATAATTTCTTGAAGGATGATTTATAGGTTCTTTTTTTCATCCTGCCTTTCAGGTAGTCCAATAATGTTTAAATTATCTCTCTTGAATCTATTTTCCAGGTCAGTGGTTTTTCCAATGAGATATTTCACATTGCCTTTTATTTTGCTATTTTGTTTGCATCTATTTTATAGTATCTTGATTTCTCATGAAGTCATTAGCTTCCGATTGCTCCAATCTAATTTTGAAAAAATATATATTTTCTTCAGTGAGTTTTTGAAATTCCTTTTCCATCTGGCTAATTTGACTTTTTAAGGTATTCTTCTCCTCACTGGCTTTTTGTACCTCTTTTGCCATTTGAGCTAGTCTACTTTTTAAGGTCTTGAATATTTGGTGGGTGGGAGGTCACATTTAGCCCGCTATTGACTTGCTTTTCATGATTTTCTTGCATCATTCTCATTTCTTTTCCCAGTTTTTCCTCAACTTTTCTTACCTGATTTTCAAAATCCTTCTTGAGCTCCTCTTTGGCCTGTGACCAATTCATATTTTTCTTGGAAGCTTTGGATGCAGGCGTCTTGACTTCATTGTTCTCCTCCAGTTCCATACTTTGATCCTTTTTGCCCCGAGAAAAGGATTGCTTGTCCTTCCTCATCTTGCCAATTAATTACTTGCCTTTTGAGCTCTTTGCCATAGTAGAACTCTGCTTATAGAATGGAGAGAGCTTTGTGCCAAATTGCTAGGGTTTTCATAGCTGCTGGAGCTCTTAGTTGGGTACCCTCTCTACAGCCTCCAAAGGTTCTGACTCACTGGCCACATACCCCAGGACCACTACTCAAGACCATGAACCAGATCCAGGCAGGTCAAAGCCAGAGTGATTACCCTCTGAATGGTTCATTGGTCCCCCTACAATCTATAGGCCAAGAGCTCTGAAAGCAGCCATGCTGCACTGCCACACATCCTGCCACTTCTTACCACTGCAGGAGGGGCTGGACCATACTGTTCCTTTGCCCTTAAAACAGAGTTCCCATCTGACCTTTCATTCTCTCTTTGGTGTTTATGTGTTAAGTAGTCTGGAAACCTCCACAGCTGCTGGTGATTCACTCTCCTGAAATCTGCTTCTGGCCAGTCTGGGCACTGGTTGGGCGGGCCCTGGGGCTGGAATCACGGCTCACTAGGGCCTACATTCAGCTCTCATTTCACTGTGAGAGACTTTTCCTTTTGACCTGCCAGGTTGCCTTCAGAGGGAGATTTGTTTCTCTCTGTCTCTTTGTGGGTTCTGTATCTTTAAAATTTGTTTAGAGTCATTTTTTTACAGGTATTGGAGATGGTTGAAGCCAGAGCCAACACCAAGTTTGTGCTTTTACTCCACCATCTTGGCTCTGCCCCCTAAATACTGTACTTGTAACTACTGTATTTCTTCATCCCTGTGAATTAATGTGATTGTTAACATCCATCAATGTATGTATGTATGTACGTATGTATGTATGTATGTATGTATGTATGAGTTCTCTCCCCATTTAAAATATAAGCTTCTTGAAAGCAGGATTTTTCTTTCCTTCCTTCCTTCCTTCCTTCCTTCCTTCCTTCCTTCCTTCCTTCCTTCCTTCCTTCCTTCCTTCCTTCCTTCCTTCCTTCCCTTATATCTTTCTTTATTTTTACTTCTATCTGACACCTAACACATTGTCTGGCATTGTTGCTTAAAAAAATTATTGTTGATGGATTGACTCTATTCATCTCATGTTTTATATTCATTACTTTGCTCCAGTTGTCCCCATGCCTAGAATGCATACACTTCTCACTTCCAGCTTTTAGAATACCTAACATAGCATGGAAAGTCTATTCTTATCCCCTTAGTTTTTAATGCTCTCTATCTTTGCAGAATATCATCTGTGCTGGTTTAATTCAATTCATTTGAATATAGTATATATCATCCTTAATAGAAGGTAAATTTCTTGAGGGTATAAAGTTTTCCCTCTTTTACTATGTACCGCACCATATTTGTATGGCACCTTACACATAGTATGCACTTAATAAATATTTGCTGAATTACATTGGTTGCCTAAAAGGAAAGATGTAGCACCTGCTATGCTCATTTCCTATAGAGCATTCCTCATTATCATGTACATATGCAGATTTAATATTTGTCATTTAATAAATATTAAGTGACTACTGGATGATACAGAGGTTTGGTTAATATTTTATATTTATTCAATTAGTAAGTATTTATTAAGTGCCTCCTAGGTGCTGACACTGTGCTTGCACACCCCTATTTAATATTTTATGCTTGCTCTATTAGACAATAAATATTTAAGTGCCTAATATGTGCAGATACTATATGAGACCCTGTAGATACAAGTATGGAGAATGAAACACTTTCTAATGAAAAATGAGTTTTCTTGTTTTTGCTTCTTTTGGAGGGGGGGAAGGCTGGGCAATTGGTGTTAAGTGACTTACCCAAGGTCACACAGCTAGTAAGTATTAAGTGTCTGAAGTCGAATTTGAACTCAGGTCCTTCTGATTTCAGGGCCAGTGCTCTATTTACTTTGCCGCCTAGATGCCCCAAGAGTTTTCTTTGTAATGCAAGTGAAAACAAGTATAAATACAATACATAAATACATAGCCTAAATACAAAATGAAGAAATACTAATAAATAAAAAAATAGGTAAGTAAAAGGTAGTTTTTGCAGAAGACCATTATCCTTTGGAGATTCAAGAAAGACATCATGAAGCAGATAGTTTTGGAGCTGCATCTTACAGAAAAGCAGGACTCTGAGGTGGAAGTAGTGAGGAAGTATATTACAGACACTTAGGACATCCAAGGCAAAAGTATAAATGAGAGAAATTCAAAATACTGTGTGAGAAACAGAGAGAAGATAAGTTTGGCTGGATTGGAGAGTAAAGGAAGGGAAGGTACCATATAATGATAGGTTTTTGTCAGGTTATAAATGGCTTTAAAAACTAAACAGTGATCCTAGAGGCATTAGGGAGTTACTGAAGTTTATTGAGTGAGTAAATGATGCAACCAGATATGACCTTAGGGAAAACCATGGAGGATAGATTGGAGTGGAAGAAATCAATTAGTAAACTATTTAAAAAAATACATTAGATAGGATGAGAGCCTAAACTAAGGTGTTGGCCACACGAGTAGAGAGAAACCATTGGATGGGAGAATTATTGTGAAGGTATTAAAACAAATAGATGTGACAAATGTTTGCATACTTGGGGTGAGGGAATATAGTAGAATATTAAGTTTGCAAACCTGGGAAACTGGAAGGATGTGCCTTCTGTAGAACTGTTTTGTTTTGAACTTCATTTTCAAAAAGGACCAATGCCATCACAGGGTGATGTCTTGATTCCTGCATGGATTGGATTTAAGTGAGACAATTGCACAAAGTGATGAACTTCACTCTGTCTTCCAGAGTCATTTAAGTACAATGGCAAGACAAAAGTCAGGATAACTGATGATAGTCCAGGATGAAATAGCATCTTTGATGTCTGACAAAGCTCTAAGCACTCCACAATGCCTGCTTCAGCTGCCTTCGTGGCCTTTGAAACAAATCGTTCTCACGCACCTTTTTCCAGTGAGGGAAGTCTCACATATTTAGGATAGACACCCTCTAATTCACTGACCACTTTGTGGCCTGTCAGTTACCTTCAACCTGGTTGAGGCCATTTGCTGAAACAGTTTACGAATGTGTTGCTGCTGTGCATTCTACAGCTTTTTGGATCCACAGGTGAAAGTTGAGTTTCAGGTGGACACCAAAGGTGGATAAGTAGACCTGAAAAGGGCTTGGCAAGCCCTCACACCAGAGGTACTAATCCTCCTTGAATACTCATACACTCTAGAAACAGGAAAATTTGGAAGAGGAGACAGTCTTTTGATTGCTTTTAACTTTTGATTACAAAGATGATAATGTTAGCAATTAAAGAAGGGGATTTCCCTGGCATGCCCAGATTGTGCAACAGGGAAGAACTCTGTATTCTACATTTTCCTACCAGGTGGGTGGCCTCCTTTGATCGTCTGTGTATTTGGAACAGGCAGCATCTTTAAAATTGATTTAGACAGCTTGAGATTTAGACAGTCTCTTTCCTGTGGGCTATTTCTTGCTATTTCAATAGGGTAAAGATCATACTATGCCCACAGCATTGCTGCCATTAACTGAACTGGGAGAAAGTAAGCATTCTACCTCTCTTTATCTACAGCTGTAAGAAATGAGACTGGAGTCCTTGTTCTGTGTTATTTGTTATTGTCATTTTCACGTGCCAGCAATGACCCTCCTCTGAACCTGGGAGTTTTGAGCCATGGCAACCTTGGACCCAGAATTGCAGATGTGATAGTATAGCTAGTCAACCCTGTAGAAAGCCAGGAAAAGTCAGGATGCCAAGACTTAACCACGAGGGGACCTTTGGACTTGGATCTGGGACTGTGTGCTCTATAAAACTGAGCTAAGCAATGAACCTAAACCCCTTGCCAACTCAGGAGACTGAAGTGGGGGGCGGGAGGAGGCTTATGTTTTCCAAGTAATGAGGAACAAGTTTATATATTTGTGATTATGTTTTCTGAAAGAAATATTCCTTTGTAAAAACTAAACTATTAGTGGATAAATAAAATGGGCATGCAAGGGAACCCCCTAAACTTGGAGGAACGCCATCAGTAGGGACTGGAGCCATGGACAGAGTTGAAACACCCTAAACCCTCTTAAGGGAGTCAGAACTCTGGGGGAAGGGTGAGATGTAACATATCTGGCTTTCTAGGAGGTAGAGGCCAAGGTAGCCAAGTGTTATAGAAGAGAGGAAAAATAAGCAAGTCCCGCTCTGATTCCCTTATTTGCATTCCTTCCACCAAAAGTGTGATTTCTCCCTTGCATTTGGCTTTGCATGTTGTTGTGTGTTGACTTTGTAGAGTTACTGTAGCAAGTTCTGAATGATGATCTATGTAATCACAACTCCCTGATCAGTGCACAGAGAGAATGTAAGCAGTGTTCGGAAACTACTGCTGTCTGCTCCATATGCTAGATACAGAAGCACTCCTCAGAAGCAGCCAAAACTGCTGAGCATTCAAAGACGCCCACATTCCAACCAGGAAAGTCAAATCCCTTTCAAGCACTTCAGCACTCTGTCGTTCCCTTCAAAAGGCTGGCTTCTGTGAGAAGGCTCGGGGAGAGAGTATGTACTATCTCTTTAATTTATTCTGAAGCAAAAAGTAAAACTCTTTATTTATCATGTGAGTTGAGGCCGAATCCTTTTGTGGTGGGTTCCTTTCATAGACCATGTCCTTGATGGCACCTTGAAGGTCACATGCAGACTGAAGTGAGTTTGAGAGAAGTGCATGGAATACCACACCCTCAGGCTGAACTCCACAGTGGGCTAGTTTAATTGGCTCTTCTGGTTATGTGTTTGGCATCTCTAGGCTATTTCCTTAGGCAAAGGGTAATTGACTGTTGATTTCAGTAAATATTTTTTCAACCAGTTCAGCTCAATATGATTCAACAAGTATTCATTAAGTGCCTACTATGCACTATGTACTGAGCTGAGGATACAAAACCAGACAAATTACATAGTACCAGCAATAAAAGAATTTACATTTTAGGTAGTGAAATTAAAAATAAATAATTCTCTTACCTGAAGTTATGTTTGAAAGTTTAATAATTGAAATAATTACTTTAGCTAGTTAATTTCTTTTGATTCTCAGAAAATAATAAATGCTTAATATTTTTTTGTTGTTGTTGTTGTTAAACAGCAGACAAAAAACAAGATTGGAAGACAATGCCTGACCTTGAATCCAGGTGCTGCCCCTCACTGGCTATGTAACTATAGCTAAGTTAGAACCCCAGGTCCTTCATCTATAAAGTACAACTGAGATTTAGAAAATCTTTCCATTTTAACAACACTCTTTGTAAGAGAATATAGAAATAGGTTCATAGATTTGACCTGGATGTGACTGTAATGGGAATGTAAATTTTTAAGATCTTCCCTGCCCCTCCGCTAAAATGCACCTGAAGCCTGGGGTGGGAGGCTTGTTTTTCAGTAGATACTTCTTGATTGGCCAGTGGGTCCAGAAGGTTGTTACATTCTCTGTGCCAGGAGAAGGTTATATAAGCCCTGATGTGTAGCTTTGTTTTGGGGCTCACTTTGAGAAATATTCTGCGATTTGATCAGATGAAACTCTGGGAAGCCGTTGTCCAGAGCCCCCTGGCTTTGAAACCCAGATGTTGTTTGGTATGAATGTAATGGTTGGACAGTTTAGAAATCTGTCTACTTGATCTGTTTCTGTCTTGATAATTCTTTCTGTATATTCTGAAGTTCGGGGTGCTGACCTCTTTCCCCTGAACTAGGTAAACGATACATATTTGACTGATTAAAGTAAGCTTGTTAACCCATTTTGAGTCGCTTTCCTTTAACAAAGTAGATCTAAGAACCTGTGTTGGCAGACACCCTGGGGTGCTTGCTGCTACAGTGACCTCAGGTAAAAACTAGTAAAAAAAAAAATCCTCATTTTACAGATGCTAAAACTGAGTCCTAAGGCAGTTGTGACTTGCCCAAAGTACTATAGGTAGTAAAAAACAAGAACAAAATTTGAAGCCAACTATTCTAATTCCAAAGTTATTGTCCTTTCCTCTGTAGCATGGTCTCACATATGCTATCTCCTACAATCCTCATAAAATTTTTGTGCAATAGATGTTATTATTAACTCAAGTTTAAGAGTTTAAATCATGTTTTCATGGTTAGATAGCTAGTAAATATCAAAGGCAAGGTTTGACCCCAAGTCTTCCAGACACCATGCCTAATATTTTATCTTCTATGTCAACTATGATTAAAAACACCCATATCACAGCATTTTAGATAAGAATGCATTTTGTAAATCATAAATTCATGTGTAAATGTCAGCTATAATTACTAAAAGCAATACTACTAAGCCTACTACTTCTACTAAAGCTGTCAATGAATCAGAAATTCATGTTTAGGTTATATAATATCAGATATGTAAACAAGCCCACAGAGGAAAAGGGAAAATATGTTTTTTTTTTCTTCTCTCAAAAACTTCCCAAGAAAGCCAATCTATATTTTAATAACATTTCAGAGTAGTTAATTTGGCTTTTGTGTTTGATAATAGTAAGTTAATTTTTAAATTAGGAGTATTTTTGTCTAAAATATGTGAAGAATAAATTATTTTTATACTTTTTATTATACCCGAATGACAGCTTCTTATAAATGATAGTACTACAGAAAAGCATAATAGTTGTTCTTTTATGTGAGATTTAATTAGTGGAGTCTCAATTCTGTGATATATAGCTTCCCAAACTGTTCTCTCACTGATGTTCCATAGGCCTCCTGGGTTCTGCAGCTGTACAAATCTGGATCGTTTAGAAAGAACTTTGCAACCTTCTCAGATCCTTAAGGGTTACTCTAACTGGCTATGGGAAATACTGGATTCTGTGACCTCAATCTGATTATATGCCACATTACAAGTGGATAACTATCACATATCTTGAAAATGATTTCAAAAGATTCCAAAGAGCATGAGTGCATTGTCTCAATCAGAATAAGCTCACCCTTTTGCGGCCTGCCTGACAGCACAGCTCCTGAAGACAGAAGGGGAAGACTATAGACCATTAGTTAGTTTAGTATGCTTTTTGTAAGACAGAGGTGTCTGGTACTATTAGTTATACTTGGTCCATGCCAAAAATATTAAAAAAATTTTAAAAAGGAAGATAATCACTGAGGGAAGTATGCAAAATAGACTATACTGCAAGTGATAAATTAAGAGGGTATGTTGTTGTTGAAAGTGAGAACTAGGACTTTCAGCTTTTCAGTTCTTAGAAAGTGTGTACCTGTAAAAACACCAGAGTTCCTGGAGAATAGAAATTGAAAGCAACGGAGAGTTAGCAAGGGGAGGGCAAGGTTTGATCAGGATGTACCACAATTTAATTGAAGAATTCTGCAGAATAATTTGTATTAAAATATAAATAAATGAAGAGAAAAAAGAATGGATAATACCATTGAAAGAGCCAGTGAAAGGGGGAGGCTAGGAGGTGCAGTGAGTAAAGAGCCAGCTCAGAATCAGGAGGACCCAAGTTTGGTTCTGGCCTCAGACACTTAACACCCACACAAAAAAAGTAGACTGGTAACCTTGGGCAAGTTACTTAACCCCAATTGCCCTCCAAAAGGAAAAAAAAGAGCGAGTGAAAATAACTTAACAGTTTGGTATCTATGGAAACACAGGAAAGCAAGGTCCCTAGCAGTTGGGAGTTCCCCTTGTGACAAATTTGCCAGAGGGCTTTGTCAAGAGTTTCTCAGAATGGGGTAATCATGGATGGGTGGTGATTTATCTGTATCATTTAAGAGGGCTACCCACAAAGACATCATAGTTATATTAGAGCATTGAAATAATATGATTACATTGATATTCAAATATGGTCATTTTAGAGGAATGAATATAGTACTAATATAGAAACTCTTTGGGAGCAAGGATTTTTTTTAAGTTTTGTTTTTATATCCATAGCACCTAGTACACTGTTTAATATATAATAGACATTTAACAAGTATGTACTAATTGATTATATAAAGTCAACTTGTTTTTAGAATTGTTTTAAGTTTGCAAACTCATAACAGCTCATTATTATAATTAAAGTAAATTCCATAATAGTTTATAATTTAAAAAAATATCCATCAGACTTGGTGTTCTAAAAAAAAATAATTCACTTGTTTAATTGGAGCAATTTTTAGTTGCTGGGTCTTGGTAAACTGGATAAATCCTCAGGAATAATGCGTGTAATACATTACTTTTTCAGAAACTGCCTCAAAAAAGTAGCCTATACACAATGATCCCAAAGTCTAAGCACAGTTTTGAACTACTAAGGATTAAATATCCATGTATCCTAATGTTTAAATACACAATGTATCACTATATCCATAATATTCCCTAAAGTCTTAGTGAAATTTGAAAACTGCACTTAGACTTTGGGGATGCAATGGATATTGAAATACTTTAGACAAACTGTAGATTAGCTCAAACAAGTATTCAGTAGTATTATCATCCCACCCACTCAAATACATTTTAATAGTCTAAAGCAACAAAGCATGCTCTCAATGCATGTGTATAGTATTTTTTATAAAAGTTTACCTTCTGAGAAGTTAGTTGACTTGCCATGATCACAGAACTGATGAGGTGGGAAGTGGGATTCAAATCCCAGTATCCTGAATACAGCTTCAGGATCTTGTAGAAATATTTCTGATCTATTCATCAAGACCCTTGGGTTCTATATTTTGCACTGAAACTAAGTATAAGCCCCAGGGCAAGTTACTTATCCTCTCTAGATTTTAGTTTCTTCCCTTGTAAAATAAATGTGTGTGTGTGTGTGTGTGTGCAATTTCTATAAAATCTGTGTCAGTTCCAAACATTGTAATGATTTTTTTTAATGAACAGTGTATTGAGAGGGGTGTAAAAATGGAGATAAGTGGTTCAAGTTGAGAAGATACATTTATTATTATTTAATTTTTTATAAAGATTCTCTTTTTTAAAAAATGTTGAAACATGCAAAGATAGAACGGAATGCTTGGTTTGGGAGAAACCCTGTTAAGAGCTCAACAATACCTCTGCCTTTCTTATCAGAGAACCAATAATATATGGTTCTTAGTAACCTGTCAGAATATATGCAGAAAAAATAGTCTAAAATTAAAGCTGGCTAAGAGGCTCCCAAAGAAGAACTCATGAAAGAAAAAAAAAATTAAACGTAGAGACTGAAATCACAACATGAATAGGATTAAACTTCATGCTGCAAGAATGGAGCTATCTGGTAAAAAGACATGTACTAAGTTTATTAAATTATTATATTTTAATTCCCCTTGAACATCATTTTGACATCATTAAAAGATATAGGTCTACACTATGTGGGCAAAAACAGAACTATTCTATATGTCCCTCACTGATTTTTTTATCATGTGAGTAAGTCACTTAGGGTTACTAAATCAATGGAAGTTAATGCCATTATGATTACAGAAACATATGTTAGAATTGTAAATTTTAAATCGTAAGACTTATATGCATGAGTAATCTTAATTTTCTGAGTCCGGAAATAGAAAAAGAGAATATCAGGAATATGAACAAGAGTTATTGGCTGTGACTCTGGCATGACCTAAGAGCTCATGGCATGCTGGGAAATCAAAATATCAAAGTCACCTGCATTAATTTATGTTATACCAGTTACTCAAGTTTTGTTATCACATTTTATCACAACTCCATATCATATTGCATTTAAATAGAGTAACCAACTCACCTAAAACCTTTAAAGATTAGATGTATCCATTTTGTTATTATAATCCAAGAAAACATTTAAGAGTATGATTTTAAAAAGTGACCTATGAGAGGCAAAGCCAAGATGGTGGAGTAGAATCACAAACTTGGTGTGGGCTCCAGCTCCATAAAATTCAAATACCAGTAAAAAATGACTCTAAACAAATTTTAAAGCTCCAGAACCCACAAAGTGACAGAGATAAACAAATCTCCCACTGAAGACAACTGCCAGGCCAACAGGAAAGGTCTATCACAGTACACTGGAAGCCGAGCACAGTCCTGCAGGAGCTGCACAGGTCCAGTCCCAGTGAGTCCCCGCACAGCAGCAGCCAGATCAGACTTTAGGAGAGTGAATAACCAGGAGCTGTGGCTGCTTCTAGACTTCTCAAATCATAAAAACCAAAGTAAAAGGTCAGTGTGGAACTATTTTGGAAGAGGGATGGAAGGAAGATGTAGTCTGGCTGCTGCCCCTGGGGCAAGAAGCAGGGTAAAGTTGCAGTGGTTGTGCCACATGGCTATCTCAGGAGCTCCTGACCTACAGAATGTAGGGGGACCAAGCTACCCTTCAGAGGGTAAGCGCTATTATTTTACCCTGCTTGGATCTCGATCAGAGTCTTGGGTGGTGGTACTGGGGTTGTTGACCAGTGAGCCAAAGCGTGGGTATGGGTGGCGCTGTAGAGACAGTGACCTTCTAATAGCTGCAGCAGTTGCAAAAACCCCAGCATTTTGGGACAAAGCTCTCTCCATTCTGGAAGCAGAATTTTCCTGTGCAAAGAGCTCAAGGGTCAAGTAATTGGATGGTAATATGAGCAAGCACAGGAATCACAAACAGAAGATAGAATCCTTTTCTGGGGACAAAAAGGATCAAGGCAGGGAGAAGGAGGAAGAGAGTGAAGTCAGAACTCCTGCAACAAAAGCCTCCAAGAAAAATGTGAATTGGTTACAAGCCATGCAGGAACTCAAGAAGGATTTTGAATATCAAGTAAGAGAAGTGGAGGAAAATTTGGGAAGAGAAACGAGAATGATACAGGAAAATGATGAAAAGTGAGTCAATAGCCTGCTAAAGGAGACCCAAAAAGTAGACTGAAGTAAATAATACTTTAAAAAGAGGCTAACTCAAATGGCTAAAGTAGCCCAAAAAGCCAATGAGGAGAAGAATGCCTTAAAAAGCTGAATTTGTTAGATGGAAAAGGAATTTCAAAAACTCACTGAAGAGAATATCCTTCAAAATTAGATTGGAGCAAGAGGAAGCTAATGACTTTATGAGAAATCAAGATACTATTAAACACATCCAAAAAATAAAAATAAATACAAGGCAATGTGAAATATTTAATTGGGAAAAAAAAACACTTACCTGGAAAATAGATCCAGGAGAGATAATTTAAAAATTATTGGACTACCTGAAAACCATAATCAGAAAAAGAGCCTAGACACCATCTTTCAAGAAATCATCAAGCAAAATTGCCCGATATTCTAGAACCAGAGGGTAAAAGTGAAATTGAAAGAATTCACAGATTGCCTCTTGAAAAACATCCCCAAAAGAAAACTCCTAAGAGTAAATTTCAGAGTTCCCAGGTCAAGGAGAAAATACTGCAAGCAATCAGGAAGAAACAACTTGAGTATTGTGGAAACACAATCAGGATAACCTAGCAGCTTCTACATTAAGGGATCAAGGGGCTTAGAATATGATATCCCAGAGGTCAAAGGAGCTAGGACTAAAACCAAGAATTAGCTACCCAGAAAAACTGAGTATAATCCTTCAGGGGAAAATATGGTTATTCGGTGAAATAGAGGATTTTTAAGCATTCTTGATGGAAAAAAAAACAGAGCTGAACAGAAAATTTGACTTTCAAATACAAGAAGCAAGAGAAGGAGAACATAAACAGGAAAAAAGAAATCATAATGAACTTACTAAAGCTGAAATATTTATATTCCTACATGGAAAAACATGTCACAAAAAATTGTCACTCATAAGACGTTTCACAGTGTGAGGATAGTTGAAGGGAATATGTATGTATAGGAAGCTGTATATGTACATATATATATATATATATATATGTGAGTGTGGGCATATGTATGTTCATGTATACATAGATGGAGGGCACAGGATGAGATGAATATGAAGGGATGATATGTAAAAATAAATTTAAGAGGTAAGAGAAGATTTTTTTTAGGAAAAGGAGAAAGGGAGAGATAGACTAGGGTAAATTATATCATATAAAAAAGGCTAGAGAAAACTGTTACAATGGAGGGGAAGTTGCAGGAAGGTGAAAAGGACTGGGACAATCTTACTCTTATTGAATTTGGAATAACATGCTCACTCATTTGGGTATCTTGTCCTGCAGAAAAGTGGGGGAGTGGGGGATATAGGAGGGGAAATAGATAGAGGGGAGGGCAGATTGGAAAAGAGGGTAGTTAGAAGCGGCATTTTTGAAAAGGGATAGGGTCAAAGGATGTAATAGAGTAAGTTGGGTGTGAGACAGGATGGAGGGAAATATAGTTAGTCTTTCACAATATAACAATTATGGAAATGATTTGGGTAACTGCACATGTACAACCTATATTGAATTGCTTGTCTTCTCACTGAGGACTGGGGAAGAGGGAAGGATTGAAAAAATCTGGAACTCAAAAGTTTTAAAAAGAAATGTTTAAGAAAAAAATTTACATGCAATTGGGAGGTGAGACATACAGGCACTGGGGTATGGAAATCCATCTTGCTCTGTTAGAAAATTAGGGTGGGGTTGATGCGGGAGGATATAGGAGAGAGTAGATCGGTGGAGGGGTATTCAGCAGGATTTTGGAGTGGGAGGTGAGGGAAAGACAGGGAGAAAAAAAACTGTAACTCCAGATTTTGTGAAAATGAATGTTAAAACTAAAAATAAATATATATCTTTGTTTTTTGCTTTTTTTAGGGCAGTTGGGGTTAAGTGACTTGCCCAAGGTCACATGGTTAGTTTTTATGTTAAGTGTCTGAGGCTGAATTTGAACTCAGGTCCTCCTGTCTCCAGGGCCAGCGCTCTACTCACTGCACCACCTAGCTGCCCCCAATAAATATTTTTTTAAAGAATAATTTGCAAGGGGTGGCTAGGTGGCACAATGAGTAAAATGCCAGTCCCAGAGTCAGGAGGACCTGGGTTTGGTCCTGGCCTCAGACACTTAACACCCACACACACACACACACACAAAACGTGGGCAAGTTACTTAACCTCAATTGCTCTCCAAAAGGCAAATAATAGCAATAATAATAATAACCAAAAAAAAGTAATTTTTTTTAAAGTGACCAATGATTTTTATGATTTCTTTTTGTGGCTAACTTTGTTTTCAATCACCTTTGTTTTGCAATGTATTCTTATCGATCCTCCCTTATTCCACATATAAAAGAATTAAAGTGAAGGAAAAATTAATTGAAATGAAAGCATTATCTTCCAAATTTAACATTATAAATAGTGTTCCACAGGCATAAACCTCCATGTCTAAAAAGAAGGGAGGGAAGTACTTCATACCTCTTCCCTGAACCAAGATTACTCTTTGTCATTTAATAGAATTGTTTTAGCTTTTTTCCCCCTTTGTATTTTTTTCTATTCACATTGTTGAGGACAACATATCATTTGAATGTCTGACTCTCTGTACTTCATTTTGCTTCACTACAAGTAATAGAAATATGTGTATTTCTTTTTAAAATATTATTTATTTATTGTAGCATTTAAAAAATGAGCCAATTCTCTCCTTCACATAAAACATTTAATGAGAAGGCAAGCAACAAAATATCAATTATACTTGTGAAATCATGAAAAACATATTTTTATATTAGCCATATTGCAAAAACTGAAGAAAAATCAACTGACAAAACTACACTGTGATTTTCATTCATGCTTTGTCTCTCTTTGGAAGTGGACAGCATTTTTCATCATGAGACTTTTGTCATTGTTTCAGATCATTGTATTGAACAGAGTAGCTAAGTCTTTCACAATCACTCATTACACAATTGGTTTTACTGTGTCAAATCATCTGTTTCTTCTCATTTCTCTATTCATAAGTTTATATAGTTTCTTGGAATGTTTTCTGGAATAGTTTCCTATGTTTCCTGGAACCATCCTAATCATCCTTTCTTATAGCACCATAGTACTCCATCAAAATCGTATACCATGGGGGGCGGAGTTAAGATGTCAGAGTAGGAACAGGACATCCATGCAGCTCCAGCTTCCACCTGCTCCAATTCATGTAAAAAATAACTCTATACAAACTTTTGAGCAACAGAATGCACAAAATTACACAGAACAGCTAACCTCCCACTGAGGAGAGCCTAGCAGGCCAGCAGGAAGGGGCCAGCACAAAGTGTTGGGAGCCTTGGCCATCCCCAAGCAAGCCTGATGTTTTAGCCTCAGGGTGGTCTGAACATTAGCTGGCTTGAGGGACTTCAGGACACCAGCAGCTATGGCAGTTTCCAGAATTATCAACCCGTAGACACCAAAGATAAACTGAGTTCTCAGTGTAGACTTTGTGGGAACAGGGAATTCGGGAGTATGATCTGGCCTTTGTCTCCTGGATAAGAAGAAGGGCTCTGTGGCCATGCAGCTGCCACCACGTGGCTGCTTTAGAACTCCTGGCCTGAAGATTGTAGGGGGACAAAGCAAACCAGCCTGAGAGGTATTTGCTCTTGCTTTAACCTACTTGGATCTGGATCACTGTCTAGGATGGACATCCTGGAGTACATGACCAGATTGCCAGAGAGTGTGGAGGCTGAAGAGAGGGAGCCCAACTAATAGATCCAGCAGATGTGGAAACCCCAGTGATTGAGATAAAGCTCCTCTTTGTGGTAGCAGAATTCTACTGTGGCAAAAGGCTCAAAAATCAAGTAATTGAGTAGCAACATGAGCAAACAAAGGAAGCAAAGCAAACAGAGCAATCCAACTTTATACTCCTATTTTGGGGACAAAAAGGAACAAAGCATGGAATAGGAGGAAGACAGTGAAGTCAGAACTCCTGCACCAAAAGCTTCCAAGAAAAATATGAGCTGATTATAGGCCATAAAGGAGCTTAAAAAGGATTATGAAAAACAAATGAGAAGTGGCGGAAAAATTGGGATGATAAATGAGAATACAAGAAAATTATGGAATGAGAGTCAACAACCTGACTGAAGAAAATAATACCTTAAGAAATAGACTAACTTAGATGGCAAAAGAGGCTCAAAAAGGCAATGAATACAAGAATGCCTTAAAAAGCCGAATTTGCAGGATGGAAAAAGAATCTCAAAAGCTCATTGAAGAGAATCATTCCTTCAGAATTAGATTGGAGCAAATGGAAGCTAGTGATTTTATGGGAAATCAAGATACTATTAAAAAGATCCAAACAAATAAAAAATAGAAGGCAATGTGCAATATCTCCTTGGAAATACCACTGACCTGGAAAATTGATCCAGGAGAGATAATTTAAAAATTATTGGACTACCTGAAAGCCATGATGAAGAAAAGAACCTAGAAATCATACTTCAAGAAATTCTAAAAAAAAAAATTTCCCTGATGATTTAGAATCAAAGGGCAAAATAGAGTTTGAAAGAATTCACTGATCATCTCCTGAAAAATATCCCAAAATTAAAACTCGTAGGAATATTACAGGCAGGTTCTGGAATTCCCAGATCAAGGAGAAAATATTACAACCATCCAGGAAGAAACAATTTGAATATTGTGGAAACACAATCAGTATATCTCTGGATATGGCAGCTTCTACACTGAGGGATTTTAGGTCTTGGAATATGACATTCTGGAGGTCAAAGGAGCTGGGATTAAAAACAAGAATCACCTACCCATCAAAACTGAATATCATGTTTCAGGGGAAAATACAATCATTCAGTAAAATAGAGGACTTTCAAACATTCTTGATGAAGAAACCAGAGTTGAATAGAAAATTTGACATTCAGTTACAAGAAGCAAGTGAATCATGAGAAGGTAAACAGCGAAAAGAAATCATAAAGAACTTATCAAAATTGAACTATTTATATTCTTACATGGAAAAAATATGATAATTGTAACTTATGAAACTTTTCTCAGTATGAGAATAGTTGAAGGGAATAGAAATGTATATATATATATATATATATGTGTGTGTGTGTGTATATACACACATATATGTCTATATAGGATGGTATATGGGCATATGAACACATATCAGTGTGTGTCTATATATTGTATAGGTATACATAGACAGAGTGCACAGGACCAATTGAATATGAAGGGATTAGATGTATAGATGAAAGTAAGAGGAGAGAGAGGAATATAATGAGAGGAGATGGGGAGAGACAGAATGGAGTAAATTATCTAATATAGAAGAGACAAGTGAAAACTGTTACAATGGAGGAAATGAACAGGAAGGCAAAAAGGAATGAGTCAATCTTATTCTTATTATTTTTGGCTTAGGGAAGGAATGACATACACAGTAAATAGTGTATTTCACCTTAAGAAGTAGGGGAGAAGGGGATGAAAGGGGTGATAATGAAAGGGAGGGGAGGCTGGGGGGGAGGGAACTTGGAAGCAGCCACTTTTGTAAAGGGACAGGATCGGAGTATAGATTAGAACGCATGGGGGTGGGATAGGATGGAGAAAAATATAGTCAGTCTTTCACAATATATCCACTATGGAAATATTTTGCTTAGCTACACATGTGCAACTTATATTGAAATGCTGATCTTCCCAGTAAGGGTGGGTGACAAGGGAGGAAGGGAAAGAATCTGGAATTCAAAGTTTTAAAATTAAATGGTTAAATATATTATTATTATTATTATTACCATTTCCTTACATGCAGCTGGAATGTAGGATATACAGGCACTGGCACATAGAGATCCACCATGCCCTACTGGAAAGTTGGAGGGGGGATGGAAGATATGAGAGAGAACAGATTGGGGAAGGTGATATTCAGTGGGATTGCTATTTAGGGGTGTTGGGTAGGGGAAAATGGGGAGGAAAATTGTAACTCAAAATCTGGTGGAAAGGAATGATGTAAACTAAAAAATAAAAAAGAGAGAAAAAAATCATGTGCCACAATTTGTTCGGTCATTCCCCTAATGATGGACAACCCCTCACCTTTCAATTCTTTTTTTTAAACTGGAAAGAAATTTAATAATATGTTATTTTCCCCAAATTCATATAAAGATAGTTTTCAATATTAATTTTAGTAAGATTTTAAGTTCCACGTTTTTCTCCCTCCATCCCTTCCCTCCCCTCTCAACAAGACAGCAAGCAATCTGGTATAAGTTATAATTGTATAATCATTTTAAACATATTTTCTTATTAGTCACATTCTAAAAAAATAAGCAGAACAAAAGAGAAAAACCACAAGAAAGGAAAAAAAGACAAAAAATGAAAACAATATACTTGACTCTACATTTGTACTCCACATTTCTTTCTCTGGATGTGATTAGCATTTTCTATTATGAATCTTTTGGTATTGGCTTGGATCATTGTATTGCTGAGTTGATCATTGCACTTTGTTGCTATTACTGTGTACAATATTCTCCTGATTCTGTTCACTTTACTCAGCATTAGTTCTGCCTGGTCATCATTTCTTATAGAACAATAATATTCTATTGTGAAGTATTATTGAGAAAGGGACAGAAAAATATGTGGATCATCAGAAAAAAATCTTTTTTTTTCAAGAAAACACACACACACAACATACTAGTATAATCCTTTACAATAATTCTTAATTTATAAGCCACATAATGATTTCTGAAGGGAAGATGGCATTAGGTACTTCTCTCTCTCTGTCCTATTTTAACACTATGCCATAGAGACTTTCTACCTCTGCAAATGAAAAAAGATGATAAAGAAAAATAAATCAACAAATTAACAATTTATTATGTACTTACTATATGCTAGGCATTACGTTAAGTGCTGGAGGTGGAAGATATTCCAGAAAAAAGGTCCTTACTTTCAAATGGTTGACCATATACAAAGAAACAGACACATACAGAATAGAAACAGCATAAATGGAAACTGCAGACCAATCTCATTAGAAGAAAGATCTATAAAACACTTCTTATATAGGCAAGTCTTTTTTTTTTGGTCTTCCAGCATGAGGTTCTTCAGATTGCCAGCAAGAAAAGGGAGTATGCAAAAAGTACAGAGGAAGAAAAATGGAGGAATAAAAGGAGGAAGATAGAAGAGGAAGGGAGAAATAGGAGGATTGGATGATATCCTGCCTAGTAATTCCATCTTATCCAGAAAATGTTATCTATTCATACTTCTTTTTGCTAGAAACTGGGTTCCCTTAGCTCTGCCCTCTTGCAAACTGGAGCTGATATATTCTTTATGTTAGAAGATGAGACAAATTAAATTCAGTATATTCCAATTTCTTCACCTCAAGGGGGTTCTTCACAAAATGTGTGACAGAAAGCCCCACTCTTAGGTAGAGTCAACATGATCCACTGGGGCCATGCTTCTTTTTCTGGCCATAGAAAAATAAATGAACTTCTAATTAATTCCTTCACAAAAAAAGATCATATATTATCTCTAATACCCAGTTCAGTTCCAAATGGTTAGAAAGTAACTTGGTGTCAGCTGTTAATTATAGCATCATCAAAGATGGTTAAGCAAGCATACTCTCCATTGGTAATTTTATGATACCAATAATCAGTTCCATACCTCATTAGAGTTAAACAGGAGATCTCTTACATAGTATCATTGTCACATCACTGTCTGGATCTTTGAGGTATCTAAAATCTTGACTAGAACCTTTTTCTTCTCAGAAATTTTCTCATTAGTATTTACCAGGGAGGAATCAAATAGGATAAAGATAGGAATGGAACAGTCCTTGCAAGACCAATTAGATTTAGTAGTGATTGATTATGTCCGTCCATATGTATGTTAGATGGACTTAAAAGCAATAGTTTCTCTAATTACAAATCCGATACTTGATTAAAGTTGTTATGAAGTTTGGTGACCTGAAAAGAGTTATTCTACATCAATTGCCAAGTTGTTGGTCATCGATGAATCTATTTTTACTCCATTGGATAGGCATTGCAGATCCAGAACTATGCATGATATCATAAAAGATATAGTTAAATACCATGTAAATTGAAATCACATATGTGTAAATATAGATCTGTCATATGTTCATGTATATACACAAATATACATGTATGCAAAAGAAATACAGACTACTTAGATCCACACTAATTATTATTATTTTTCCCTCTGAATACAGAAGAACACTTAATTGAAACTTGCAGGTTAAGAATGAATTTACCAGTTCATCCATATCTTGACTTTTAACTAGTTGATCCCTCTAAGGATTGAGCTGGGTTATTAATAGACAGCATAAATTCCCCATTAAAACAGAGTGTAAGGGGTGGCTAGTTGGCGCAGTAAATAGAGCACTGGCCCTGGAGTCAGGAGGACCTGAGTTCAAATCCAGTTTCAGACACTTAACAAAAAACTAGCCATGTGACCTTGGGTGAGTCACTTAACCCCAATTGCCCTACCTCCCCCATCCAAAAAAGCAGAGAGAGAGAGAGAGAGAGAGAGAGAGAGAGAGAGAGAGAGAGAGAATGAGAATGGCTAAAGAGTTAGTATGCTTTCTCTCATTTCATCTGGCCAACTGGGACTTTCCCATTGGCTTTGTGTTCTTTGTAACTTCTCAGTCCCTATACTTACTGTCTATCCAACTGTTTTAATGTGACATTTACATTTCTGACATCTTCATTCCAACTGTCCGTCTGACCTGGATTTATTCCATATCTCCTAATTTTGACCTGGACTTGATTATTTGACTCATTTCAATTCCATTGCCTGCTCTGACATACTGGTTCCTCTCTTTTACAACTTTGAACTTCTATCTACAATTACAGAGAATAGGCTTAACATACAGCTCCCACTCCTAATTACAACTTCTGGTTGTTAACCCTTGACTTACTACTTTGCAGTGAGAAGCAGTGCAAACCATTACTACAAACCAAAATCATTACTACAGAGTTTATTAACTCCATCCAAAAATCCCTCTTTATCAGTCCACTCTATTTGATTGTCTTTCAATACATACTTGTTCACTGATCAATTAAAAGTCTTTTGCAAGAAATCATGGAAATTAGTAACATTAAGCATGAAAAATGATGTTAAATTGTGTTAAATTAACTACTTCTCTACACTAAACACATATTTTAGGTATTCCTTTTGTCAGTCAATATTATGCAAATATAATCAAACCAAAAAAAATAAAGGCTACATAAATCAGATAATCTTCTAGAATAGCTACTAACTGATGTCACTTTGATAAGAATACTCCTTTGTTATATATTTTCACTTACAAAAATATCTTTGACCTCTTTTATTGTTCAATTGTTCAGTCATGTCCAAATTTTTATGACTCCATGAACCATGGCATGTCAAGTCCTTATATGTTCCATTATCTCTTTAAGTCAGTCCAAGTTCATGTTCCTTGTCTCCATGGCACTATCTATGATCTCATCCTCTGCTATTTTTTTCTTTTGCTTTCAATGTTTTCCGAGATCAAGATTTTTTCCAATAAGTCCTGTCATTTCATTATGTGGCCAAAATATTTAAGTTTCAGCTTCAATGTTTCACCTTCCAATAAATTGTTTGAATTAATTTCATTAAGTATTGACTGATTTGATCTCCTTGCTGTCCAAGGAACTTTCAAAATTCTTCTCTGGCAAGGAAATTGAAAAGCATTGACTTTGTAGCATTTAGTTTTCCTTGAAGTCCAATTCTCATTGCCATACATTGCTACTAATATAAGCCATAACTTTGACTGTATGGACCTCTGTGGGCAAGGTGATGTCTCTGCTTTTTAGTATGCTGTCTAGATTTGTCATAGCTTTCCTTCTATGGAGGAAGTATCTTTTAATTTCATGACTGAAGTTGTCATCTGCAGTGATCTTTGAGCCCAAGAAAGTAAAATCTGAAATTGCTTTTTTTCTTCTCCCTGTATTTGCTAGGATGTGATGGGACCAGTTGCCAAGATCTATTTTTTTATGTTAAGCTTCAAGACAGCTTTTATACTCTCCTCTTTTCCCCTTATCAAAAGACTTCTTAATTCCTCTTCACTCTCTTCCATCAGAATGGTATCGATAATCTGTATATCTGAGACTGTTGACATTTCTCCTAGCAACCTAAATTTCAGCTTTTGAGTTATCCAGCCTGACATTTCACATGGTGTACTCTGCATATAAGTTAAATTAACAAGGTGACAATATACAGCCTTGTCATACTCCTTTCCTGATCTTGAACTAATCAGTTGTTCCATGTTTGATTATAACTGTTGTTTCTTGGCTCACATACAGTTTCTTCACTTGACAAGTAAGATGATCTGATTCTCCCATCACTTTGAGAACTTGCCAGATTTTGTTGTGATTCACACAGTCAAAAGCTTCAGTGTAATCAATGAAACAGAAATATATGTTTTTCTTTTCCTCTATTCACACTGAAAATCACTTGTGTCTTAAAACATTACATAGACAAAATGATTTTATATTAAAAAGCTTACATTATGAATTCAAGAATTATAACATAATATTAAAAATTGTATGACATGAAGATTAAGATTAGTTTTTTTTTATTTGTGATGATTTCATACAGATAAAGGAAGATATGGAAATAAACAGCTGGATAAGAAAGTGATATTATAAAATGAACTTTTTCATTCTTGACTGACTTAAAGCAAAGGTACAGTAGACCCTAGGCCAAGCTAGATCATTTTAAACAAAAGTAGGAAGAATGTTTTCCTGTTGTCACTGTTGTTTTACAAATATAAATGTGGAAATATTTATTATGAAAATGGAAAGACGGGGTGAAAAATTGCTAAATAACTTCATTCACAGACGAAAGAAAGCAATAAGAATAGTATGTAGAGAAAAGTAATCAAGATATTTAGTAATTCATAGGAAAAAAATTATCAGAAGGTGGGTCCAATGAATGATCTTGTTCTCAGATTTTGATATGTCAGTTAGGACTCATGTTTAGCATTCTGCAATGGAAAGATATATCTTGTTTAAAAAGAATGTCTCAGATATGTAAGAAAACATAGAGATCTAATTTGTTCTAGCTATGTGGAAATCCATGAGGGAGAACATTTGGGTGAAAATAAAAAAAATGGAGAAATAGAAATGATAGTGGAAGAATATCATAAACTGCCTGGTTAGTTGGAAGTAATTTTTAATACCAAATTAAATATTCAAAATTGGCTCTGTGATAAACTATTGTTATGGTCTTCAATGACCCAGATAACTTTGGGATGTCTTTAGTTTTGTACTAAAAGCACAATAGTTGCTAAGCTGGCCGGTGAGCCCGCACAACATGTTAGGTTGAAACACTATCCACATGGAAGAGGTTGGGGATCCAGATTAAAGAAAGACATGAGATAGTATAATATATGGCCCTGTTCCCTTATCTGGAACATACATAGCAACTCTAACTGGTTCCAGTCTGCTAACCAATGATGAAAAGATCAGCCCTTGTTTTACTTCATAGCTAGAATTGGGATACATTCAGAAGTAACTTCTTGTTCTCATGACTGACTGGTTGTTTTCATGTGAGAATTCAAGGGTGTGTGGTGAGAGAAGCTCAGGTTTTTCTTTCCTAATATGAGCCATATGGCCCCTAGCACATGACTATTCTTTTGGTTCTGTCGCTTTTTTGTCTATTCTTTCTCTTTTGGGCTGAAAGAGTATTTGAAATGACCACAACGAAGTGAATATCTTTGTTTTTTTTTAAGCAATCAGGGTTAAGTAACGTGCGCAAGGTTACACAGCCAATTACTTTTGGGTGTGGTGCTAAGTATCTGAGCCTGGATTTGATCCCCAGGTCATCCCAACACTGGAGCCGGTACTCTTACTCACTGAGCC
This sequence comes from Petaurus breviceps papuanus, assembly GCF_028583685.1. NCBI lineage: Eukaryota > Metazoa > Chordata > Mammalia > Diprotodontia > Petauridae > Petaurus > Petaurus breviceps. Next base: position 5,161,421 of record NW_027187341.1, on the reverse strand, counting down.
ACCTGGCCACCCCTAAGCAATTGGGGTTAAGTAACTCACTCAAGTTTACATGGACAGGTGTTTCTGGGTGGGTGCTAAGTGTCTGAGCCTGGATTCAATCCACATGTCATCCTGACACTGGAGCCAGTGCTCTTACTTGCTGTGCTACCTAGACACCCCAAGGAAGCGAATTTCTAAAGGTCAAAGTGGTGAGCCATTAAATGTGTGGGAGGCAGAGGTTTTTCAGAAGCCATATGGTGAGTAGGAAAGTCTTTAGTCACCTGTTTGACCCAGCATAGATCAAAGGCAACCAAGAGAGAGCAACAACAATTCTTCCATTGGCTACTGTGAAGTCTCAGTTTAAATTAGTGGGATGAATGCTTGTAAGAAACCACTTACGTTTGTGTCTGTTCTACCTAACTGCCAAAGAGTAAAGGGGAGAGTCTCTTCCATGTGGGAAGAAATATTTCTTACTTCTGGCTATACATGCAGTGTAAATATTGCTTCGTGAAAGGTTATTTTATTTGGTTAAATGAACCTAAGGCTCTGATAACCAGAAGTTAATAGTGAGGGAAATAGCAGAATGGAGGCTTTATTTGGTAGTGTTAGAATGGAATCATCCCAATCCTTCAGGGTAATCTTAGAATCCTAAGGGGGAGTTGTAGCTGGACTAATTATGGGGGAGTGAGTACAAAGCCTAACTACAGTGAGGGGAATGAAAATTTTGAACTTAATTCTAAATTAGGTGAAAGTATGGAAATAGGATAATAAAATGAGAATATTGGATAAATGAGCCCTGTCATTACAGCAATACCACTCCTAGGGTTATATCCCAAAGAGATCATAGAAATGGGAGAAAGACCCATATGTACAAAACTGTTTATAGCAGCTCTTTTTGTTGTGGCAAAGAATTGGAAATTAAGGGGGTGTCCATCAATTGGGGAATGGCTGAACAAGTTGTGGTATATGCATGTTATGGAATATTATTGCACTGTAAGAAACAGGGAGCAGGCGGTCTTCATATTTACCTGGAGAGGCTTAAAAGAACTGATGCTGAGTGAGAAGAGTAGAACCAGGAGGAATTTGTACACAATTACAGACACAACGTATGTGTGATGACCAACTTTGATAGACTGGACTCTTCTCAACAATGCAGGGATATAAGTCAATCCCAAAAGATGCATGATGGAGAGAAAAACGTGCATCCAGAGAAAGAACTAGAAAGAACTAATTTTATATCCAGGTGGAAGCAAAATATCTGATCTTTTTCATTATCTTATTTGATTTTATGTCCTCTTTACCATTTTTCATTCCAGCTGGTACAATCCATCCTTATAACCTGACCATTGTATAATGTGAAAGTATTTACAGATCCTATACTTGATTATAAGATGCCATGGCGGGGGGGAGGGCAAGGAGGGGGACAAAATATGAAATTCAAGGAATTGTGGAATTGAATCCTGCAAACTAAAAGGAAACAAACAAATTAATAAATTAAAAATTGAATTAAAAAAACAAAAAAAAAAGAAAAGCAGAGAATACTAGTCATAGGTTTGTTTAAAGTCTAGATTTTAGAGGAAAAACACTTAGAAATGGAGAGAAATACATTATCCCCATTTGATAAAAGTTCACCCTATTTGATTAAAATAAGAATAACCACAGCAACAGGGAAAACTGGAAAACAGTCTAGCAGAAATTACTCTTTAAACAATGACTTATCCTACATCCCATAATATATTCTAAATGGATATGTGATCTTAATATTAACAATAATGTTATTAAAATAATTAGAAGCATATCATATATCTCACACAGCTATAGGTGGAAGATAGGGAAAATTACAAAATTCAAAATATATAACTTTCATTGCATGAATCTGAAAAATTTATTTACACACAAAATTAATACACCTAAGATAAGAAAGGAGGTGGTCAAATCAGAAAAAACAATCTTTATATGAAATTTCTCTAATAGGTATTTGGCAGATGAGGAGTTGTGAGAAGAAAGACACCTAATACATTATTGGTAGACTGGTGAATCTGAAACATTTTGGAAAATAACTTGAAATGATGAGAATAAAATAAAGTGCAGATTGATTCCATTAGTAGGTTTATATCTCAAAGATACATACAAAATTCCCATACACAACAAAATAATTATAGTTGCACTTTTTGTGATAGTAAAGAACCAGAAACAAAGCACATACCCTCCAACTGGAGAATGGGTAAATAAATTGTGATATATGAATATAATGAAATATTGTTGACTGTAAGGAATAACAAGTGTGATAAATACAGAGACATATAGAAAGATTTACATGAATTGATTGGCGCAGAGTGAAGCAAGTTTAGTTGAGAAAATATTCACAATAACTACCACAACATGTATGAAAAAAGACCATATACATATGTGTGTACACACAGACATACAATCAAAAGTGAATGTTGAAAAGTTGTAAAGAATAAGCATGTTGCAAAAGGAAAAAAATTTAGGAGGACTCTCTTATCCTATTCTTTTGCAGCGCTGGTAGGTGTACAAGTGCTGCGCATTGCACATTATTTTTCGACTTTTTCAAAGTATTGATCAATATGACAATTTTTCCACTTTGTTTTGCCCTAAAAAAAAAAGACCTGTTCTAAACAAAGATTCTCTGATTTCCTGGGGTTGGGGAAACTATGGAAATGGAAAAAAAATAAATACACAAACATAAGCATAAACATTTTTATTGTATTACAGTAAAAAATGTCCTTTGATTATTTTTCCCTGATCTGTCTAATAAGTAATGAACTCCCCCCCCCATTTTTACATGGCATTGTATTTTCAAATATCTTATGAAGTCTTCATATAAGGTTTTGCAATCATTTGAATAAATCTGTGTCTTTTCTCCTGGACTCAAGTTCATTAAGGTAAAAACTTTATCTTATCTGAAATCTGCATCTTCTGTAGTATGTGGCATAGGATCTGCAAAAGTTTCTCCTTTAACAAATTGTTCTTGAATTGAATTGAAAATTAACAAGCAGGGGCAGCTAGGTGGGGCAGTGAATAGAGCACAGGCCCTGGAGTTAGGAGGACCTGAGTTCAAATCCTGCCTCAGACACAACACACACACACACACACACACACACACACAAAAACTAGCCGTGTGACCTTGGGCAAGTCACTTAACCCCAATTGCCCTTTATAAAGCAAAAAAAAAGAAAAGAAAAGAAAATTAACAAGCAGAATAAGAGAAGTAATTTTCTCTTTGTATTCTCTGCTTTCGTTCAATATCATCTGGAATGTTGGGTCAAAATTCGGGCACCTAATTTTAGAGTCACTAATCAATTGTAAGGCATCTAGAAGTGTAGAAAATGGTGATGAAAATAATGGTTTCAAAGCCATACTATATGAAAATTAAGTGCAGATGCTTAACAAGGAAAGAGGTTTTGTTTTATTTTGTTTGGGGAAAGGAGGTTATTTAATTCCTGAGATAGTTGTAGGGCTATCATATGGAAATATATCTAGAAAAATAAAGAAATATGTGTGTTTACACATACTTATTTTGCTTACCTCTCTAGGACAGAACTAATGTTAATAAACTGACACTACAGATTGGCAATCTTTAATTCAATAAATTTATTGTTTTTAATGGCAGACCTGGCCAAAAAATGAAGTGGAATGGATTGATTTGGGAAGAACTTGTTTTGCTACACATTATTAGGTAATATCTATAACACAATATCCCATAAGGTGTCAAATAATTTTATAACATATGTTTTTTTTTTCTCAGCTGTTCATGATATCATCTTTTAAAAATCTATGCCATGCATCCATTTGGAGTTTATCTTGGTATATGGTGAGAGGTGCTAGTCTAAACTTATTTCTACCATATTGCTACTCGATTTTCCCATTTTTCTTTAAAAAAATAAATAGCAAGTCCTTATCCCAGTAGCTGAGGGCTTTCTTTTTATTCAATTCCATAATAAAAGATGCATTTGAATATAATACATTGAATATATTTGAAATTTATTTGATGTTTTAAATTGATTTTATTTCCCTTTCATTTCTTTTGTTAAATCACATATGTATGTGAATTTTCTAGAATTACATAAAGGTCCATTGGTTGAGTATTCAATTTATCTATAGAATTAAGGCTAATGTTCCATTAAAGGCACCTTTAAAATATTTTGACTTTGTTTAAAAAAAGAAATATGCAACTCTTTGGACCTATAATATAGTCATTTTTTTTTAGTCTGGAGAATTTTAAGCTATGTTTTTTTTGTTTTGTTTTTATTAAGAAGGAAACAAAAAGTAAATACCATTTCAAAGTCACGAAGAAATTGTTTTAGACTATGCCTATACTCACTGAGTACAGTGGTGAATTGAGGTAATTATCAGTATATTTCAGGTCAAAAAAACACTTTCACCTGAAATGTGCAGATAATTGATGCGAATGCATTTTTTATTGAAGTATACTGATAATTACCTCAATTCTCAACTTCACTAGGATTTTTACAAACAGCCTCAATTTTCTAACATTGTATATAAATGCAAGTCCTTTCTGTGAGAATATATTCTATTCAAAGTTTCCATTATTGCTACGAATAATAAACTAAATGACTCCTTAAAACTCCCAAACTCTTTCCTCAAAATGACCTTTTCATACTCTTCCCCACTCAATTTTGTACCAGTTTCCCTGATAAGATTGTGCTAGAATACTGGAAGTGTTCATATCAAATGCTAACAAATAAAGAATCTGTTTAAAAATCAGTACATGGTTTCAAATTTCAGAAAGGCAGTTTTTTTTCTCCTAAATGCCCCATATTTAATAATCACCATTCAATTTTTTTGGTTATTCTAGATCCATATTTCATTTCCTTGTTCTACCTTCTACAATTTCTTCCTATTATATCTACTTACCCACATACCCATTCTCACAAACTTGATTTCACCCCCCTGTTAACTCATGTTTATAAGGCTGCCCTCATTTTCCTCACCATTCCCACACCTACTTACTTATCAAGGTCAAGTTGATGTCTTCAACTAACTTGTCTGTCTATACAACTAACATGCTAGGATTAGTGGGTATTACAAATAACAAAATTCTATAAAGAAGCTGAGGTTTATAATAACACTAATATTTGTGTAGCATTTATTATACACGAGGAATTTTTCTGAGCACTTAGAAATATTATTTCAGTTGATTCTTATGATAACCCAGGGAAGTAGGTGCAATTATTATCATCATTTTGTAGTTGAGGAAACTGAGGCAAACAGGCATTAAATAACTTTCTGAGGCATTCACAGTTAGTAAATGTCCAAGGCCAGAGTTGAACTCAGGTATTCATGACTCCAAGTCCAGCCCTATAGTCATTGCAACACCTAGAGTTGTTTTACAACTTATGCTATGGAATAGTATCTGTTAACAACAAAAAGAATAAACATCTTTAGAGAATACAATCTCTCATAAGCATTTTAGTAGGAACTTAATAAATATTTATAGATCGATATCACAACATTGTTTTACTGATAATGATATTACTCTAAAGTTCTTTCTTTTTAAATTTCTTTTTCTTTTTTTGCTTTTTGGAGGGGGGAAGGCAGGGCAATTGGGGTTAAGTGACTTGTCCAAGGTCACACGGCTAGTAAGTGTTAAGTCTCTGAGGCTGAATTTGTACTTGGGTCCTCCTGACTCCAGGGCCAGTGCTCTATTCACTGAGCAACCTAGCTGCCCAATGATATTACTTTAAATCCATGAAATTACCATATAGTATTGGCCAGACTCATTAATGCATTAAAGCCAATAGAAATATATATATATTGAAACTAGCATTCTATGAACCTCTCTCTGCAAACTATATCTGTCTTAGAGTACATTTGACGAAATGCTAGTATGTGAAAAATGAAAGCTTGAGAATATCTATAGGGCAGATTGTCAGTAGTCAGCATGTTCACCTCAGAGGCAGAAGAAACAAGGTTTACATTTGATCCTTGCATTTATATCTTATAGATGCATATTGAATCTGGGAATGTCTCATCATCTGGCTTTAGGATAAGACTGTTCCATATGTTGAGTTAAATATGAGAGGTGTGAGTCAATCTATTCCTCTGCTAATTCACATTTTGTGCTTTAAATAAAAGCAAGTACATTTAACCCTTTATTCTGAGAATGTTAGGAGTTGCAGTAAAGACTGGTCATTCAGTAGGGGTCCATTCCTGATAGTAATTCCATCATCCTCAGGAAAATGAATCACACTTCTGGGAATCACATCACATTCTCAGCCAATGTTGAGTGGCTAATAGGGTTGTGTATCATCTTCTAGACTGAATAAAGTTTTTCTTTCCAATTAATCATCCAAATGAATACCCAGGTTTTTTCACCTTCAATTCTGAATATGAATCAATTTCAAACCAAACCTTAGTGAGAAAAAGAACAAGCAAAGTTTTGCTTTGGGGGGAAAATAAGCAATGTACTTAGGATCAAAATACTCTATCAGCACTGATCTTGTTAGGCAATATAACCTGTAAAAATGGACTCCCTGAAAATACTTACATTCTTTATATGTTTAAGGATAAGAATGTACTTCCAGCGCAGTATGGGAGAGTGAGAGGGACAGAGAGAGAGAGAGAGAGAGAGAGAGAGAGAGAGAGAGAGAGAGAGAGAGAGAGAGAGAGAGAGAGAGAGAGAGAGAAAGAGGGAGTTCATGGGTTTTTTGTGTCTGATATTCAATTATTTTGTTATTATGTTCGTTGCTATTCAAATTCAGCAATAATAAAATACAATTAATGTACAAACTTAACTACTGATCTATAACCTAAAGGACATATCTTCTTAAATGAAATTGTACTGATCAGACCATACTCTTACTACTCTTACTTGCTTTTTGTTTCTAAATTTTCATTGAATGTACAATAAACTAATTACAATTGACACAGATATGTCCATGGCATTTGTGATGTACATGCATTGAGTTCATTTTCTTTGATTGGCGTACATTAACAGCATATGAGATCACAAGTGAACCCTTTGGCCACATCACAACATGGACTTAATAAGTTCAAATAAACATATATGATATGATCTTGTTCTCATTAATTTTTTAAAAGGAGATAGTAGGGGCTAACTGACCAGAGGGGCAAGAACAATTTACTTCAATACAGTTCAATAAAGAAATATTACACAGTTATCATTTGAAAGGCTCTCAGTAGATACCTCTAGTTTTTTTCTTTCTAAACAGCTGTGGAACTGGCCCCAGGATAGTTAATGTCATTGCTACTTAAGAGAGTGTTTAAATACATCCAGACAGACACTTGATATAAATCTTAATTTTCTCTAAAAAGGCAAACAAGGCTTAATGGCTTTTGGATGATTTGGAACAATATTATATCAGAAAGAACCTAATAAAGCACACATATCTGTTGATAAATTTGGAGAGTCTTTGAATAACTTTTGCTTCCTGAATTGTGTAGCTAACTATAGAAACCCAGAAATGAATCCTGCCAAATAACATCGTGAAGCCAATTCAAGAGATACCAATGTTTTTAGAAATTTTTCTCAATATAATTATTCCCAAATTGTCAGTTTTGTCCAGCACACGCAACTGGTTAACTTAAATTCCTTTAAAATAGAAAAATACAATTTCCTGAATATCTAGATTACAAAACATGGAGCTTATGAACTCTTCTCCTTACTCCAGAACTGATCACCTAAACAGAGTTAAACTGGGTTGCTGGCCTCCTTATATGTCACTTTTGTAGTTTTATATGAGATACTGTGTGCCAAAGCAAACTTCTAATTTTCTATTTTGATTCAGTATATTCAATTGTGACCAGTTTGGGGAGAAGGGTAGCATGGATCATTGCCTGAATCTCTTAGCAGAAAGCCAGACTCTGCTGTAAGTCGACAGAGATTCAGGGTTTTTTTTTTCTTCTCTTATAAAATTATATATAATATTAGGTCTAGCCTTATATTACTGAAATTGTCCAATAGTAGTCTTCAGGCTCCATATTTATAGACAGGAAAGAAACTATTTAAACAATGATTTAATGATCAGTTTATGCTCCATCTCAAGCATGGTATAGGGGAAATGAATGGCTTAATTTGGAGTAGAAGGCAAAGAAACTCAAAGTGATAGCAGGCTATCATTTTTGAAATAGCTTATAGCAGGGCCAGAAAATGTCAGTGCTCTGCAAAAGGTTAATAACTTTCAGTTCTTCTGGCTACAACTCTGAAGAATGTCAAGATAGAAGGAACAGTCTTTGTAGACCATGATGCAGTTAAATAAAAAAGAAGGTGATTTTAAAAAAATAGCTGTCAACTCAGGAATCAAATGTGAAAGTTTAGTACAATTTGTTTGGTTTTAATCCTTAAGACTCTATTTTCTTGGGTTATTTAGGATTAAAATGTAGAATTAATATTAGGCATTCAAAAGGGATGTTTAATTATACTAAGTCACCATGATCTGGTTTCAGTATTTAAAACTAGCCTAATTTTTAAAGCAACGTTAAAAAACAAACAAATCAAAGAAAACAAAAGCAAAGAAACAAACAAAAACTCTTGCTCTCTTTTAAAAGCCAGGACAATGGTGATTTCGTCAACTTGAATTCACCTTATTAAAACTTTGTTCATTATTCTGATTATCCTTTGGCTGCAAAATGAAAGCACCAACTACACCACCCCCTAAAAAGTCTCAACAATCTTACTAACTCGTCTCATAAACCTGCTTCCCCTTCTTACTTTATTATGTTTGCCAATAACCTTACCATTCACCCAAACTCATTTAAAAAAAAATATTGTTGTTATATTTGGATGTTCTACAGCTCTCACTGAGTGGTGTATAGGAACCAGGTTGTCTCATAAGAGCTGATTGTTAAATTTTAAGGTTGGATATTAACACCTTGAAGTTGGCAAACACTACAAAGCAGGGCTTTATTTCTTCTTTTGTTGCTTGTCTAAAAATTATGGAGAAAGTATTAATAGTGTAGATAAAACTTGAAAGTGTGTCGTGAGTGCCTTTTATTTTTGAAGAGCTAGTTGGTATAAACATTTACCAGCACTCTACTGTTATTTTCCATATCAAATTAGTTCTATCAGTTCCTGCCAGTTTTACCTCTACACCTAGCTCCTATGCTGTCCCCTACCAGAAGCCTTTCCTGGTCTCCGCTCCCTCCCTCCTTCTCAAAATAGTTTTCTATTTAAATCAAAACCTTTCAACAGAACACAAACTCCTTAAGAACAGAGAAATTTGGTTGCATTTTCTTTTTGTTTCCCTACTATCTAGAATAATTCCTTGTATGCAGTAGGCATTCAATTAATTATTTTTTAGAGGACCTGTGATGTAGGTGTTACTTTCTTCATGAAATATTCCCCTATGTCTCTTCCAATAATGACCTCTAAAATACCCAGATCTTAAGCAACGCTTTGGGGTGTTGTTTTTTTTTTGAGTCACTAATAGTATTAATAACATATGAATAATAATAGTATTTTGAAAAAAATTTCACATATTTTATTTCATCCACATTAAAAAAAACATAGAGGTAGATATTACAATTATCCCCATTTTAGAGATGAGGAAACTGAGGTAGACAGGGCTTAAGTGACTTGCTTGGGATCACATGGCAGGCAAGCGTCTGGGGCAGGATTTGAATTTGTCTTTCTGACTCCTGCTCCAGTACTCCATTCACTATTCCTCCTAAAAGCCTTTAGACTTACTAGTGAAGTATAAAAATATGTATTATAATTGTTTTTTTTTCTGTTTTTCCTATATAATCATAAGCACAATATAGAAACAAGAATTCTTCTTATTTATATTTTTGCTGTACTTTTGTATTTATTGTGTTACCCATTGCCCAATTATATTTTTTCATTTTTCAAATGCTTTATTAACTTCTGATTTACATCATTGATTTCCGCCAGATTTCGAGTTATAAATTTTCTCCCCATATTTCCCCTACCCACTGCCCCAAAATGGCAGTCCCACAGGCTATCCCCTTCTCCAATCTGGTCTCTCCCATATTTTTTCCCATAGCCCTTTCAACTTTTCCAGTAGGGCATGGTGGATCTCTATGCCCCAGTGTATATCTTATTCCTCAATTACATGTAAAATAGGATTAATAATAGTATACACACACACACACACATATATATATATATATATATATATATATATTTCTATTCCCTTCAATTATTTTCATACTGAGAAAAGTTTTATCAGTTACATTTATTGTTTTTCCATGTGGGAATGTTAATAATTCAATTTTGAAAAGTTCCTTATGATTTCTTTTCCCTGTTTACCTTCTCATGCTTCTCTTGCTTCTTGAAACTGAATGTCACATTTTCTATTCAACTCTGGTTTTTTCATCAAGAATGCTTGCAAGTTCTCTATTCCACTGAATGACCATATTTTCCCCTGATGCATGATACTCAGATTTGCTGGGTAGGTGATTCTTGGCTTTAATCCCAGCTCCTTTGACCTCCGGAATATCATATTCCAAGCCCTTCTATCCCTCAGTGTAGAAGCTACCAGATCCTGGGTTATTCTGATTGTATTTCCACAATATTCAAATTTTTTTTCTTCCTTGCTGCTAATAATATTCTCTCCTTAATCTGGGAATTCTGGAACCTGGCTATAATATTCCTAGGAGTTTTCTTTTTGTGATCTTTTTCAGGAGTTTCTCAGTGGATTCTTTCAACTTCTATTTTTCCCTCTTGTTCTAAAACCTCAGGTCAGTTTTCCTTGAGAACTTCTGGGAGGATCATTTCTAGGTTGTTATTTTGATCATGGCTTTCAGGTAGTCCAATAATTATTAAATTATCTCTCTTGGATCTTTTTTTTTTCCAGGTAAGTGGTTTTTCCAATGAGATATTTCACATTGCCTTCTATTCTTTCATTTGTTTGGATCTGTTTAACAGTAACTTGATTTCCCATAAAGTCATTAGCTTCCATATGCTCCAATCTAATTCTGAAGCAATGATTCTCCTCAGTGAGCTTTTGAGATTCTTTTCCCGTCAGGCAAATTCAGCTTTTTAAGGCATTCTTCTCCTCATTGCCTTTTTGAGCCTCTTTTGCCATTTGAGTTAGTCTATTTTTTAAGGTGTGATTTTCCTCAATCAGGCTGTTGACTCTCATCTCATAATTTTCTTGCATCATACCCAATTTTTCCTCCACTTCTCTTATCTGCTTCTTAAGGTCCTCTATGGCCTCTAACCAGCTTGTATTTTCCTTTGATACTTTTGGTGCAGGAGTTCTGACTTCACTGTCTTCCTCTTGTTCCATGCTTTGCTCCTTCTTGTCCCCAAAATAGGAGTCTAATGTTGGAATCTTCTGTTTGTTTTGTTTCCTTTGCCTGGTCATGTAGCCCCTCAGTCACTTGACCCCTGGGCTTTTTGCCACAATAGGACTCTGCCAACCAGACAGGGGAGCTTTCGTCCCAAAATCTGTGGTTTTCTAAGCTGCTGCATGTATTAGTTGGGTGCCCTCTCTGAAGCCTCTACACACTCTGGCAAGCTGGTCACACACCCCAGGACCTCCACCCTAGACTGCAATCCCAATCCAAGCAGGTTAAAGAGAGAGCAATTACCCCTCAGACTGGTCCCTTGGTCCCCCTACTGTCTGCAGGCCAGGAGCTGAAGATGCCACATGGCACTGGCTGGCCGTACCTGGTGTCTCAGCAGCTTCTTGCCCTGGGTGCAAAAGCTGACGCCCTCCCACTTAGTTGCTCCCAAAGTCTAGACTGCCCTGACCTCTCACTTTGTCCTACTTATCTCTGTGTTGATAATTCTGGATCGCCTCAGCTGCTGGTGATCTAAAGTCCCTTCAGCTGGCAGCTGGTCAGGCCTTCCCTGGAGCTAAAAACTCAGGCTCACTCGGGCCTGGGCTAAACTCCTAGAATGCTGTGATGACTGCTTCCTGCTGGCCTGCCATGCTGTCCTCAGCAGGAGGTTAGCTTCTATGTGTCATTTTGTGGGCTCTGAAGCTCCAAAGTTTGTTCAGAGTCCGCTTTTTTACATTGATTGGGGGTGGTGGAAGCCAGAGCCGCTCAGAGGTCCTGCTTCTACTCCACCATCTTGACTCCACCTCGGATCTCGCCCAATTACCCATCTTATTTATATTTTGCCTCACTTTTGCCTACCTAATGATTCAGCATACGGTCATGATGTTCCTGTGAGATAGATAATATTTTTTTCCCATTTCATAGAGGAGGAAACTAAAGTTGAAAGTTTAAGCCATTTGCCCACAATCTCAGAACTATTAAATATCTGAGAGAGGGTTTGAACTCAGGTATTTCTGACTTCATGTCTAACTCTTTACAACCAGATATTTATATCAATTACCCATTGATGGGCATCATAGTAAGTTCTAAGATTTGTACCCACACCCACACACATATACTGTGTACTTCACAAGAGAAAGGGGGCATAGCCAGATAGAAGTTTTAATAAACCACAATGACATCACTATGTTAGAGTCAAGTTACAGTGTGCCCAACTGTGGCTGATCATACTGATATGAGCTGGGGATGCTCTACTGAAGTTCAGGCAAAAATAGTCTAAGTGAACATTTGGGGTGGGTTCTCTAAATGTGTACATCTCATGTTTCTCTTGAGCTACTTAATTCTGGCTTTGCTTATAGGGCACCATACCTTCTCTGATGAGGGTGCACCATTCTGGGTGGTTTTGAGGCAGTAACACAACCGATTCCAAAATTCGTAAGAGAGGGTCCTTGTATTGCTTCTTCTGACCACCATATGTTGGAGTGGTATTCTCTGTAGAAGTTTGAATATTTGGCAGTTTAGTTTAATATAAGACCTCAGTGACTGGTATTTTATCCTGCCAGGTGATCTTCAGAATCTTTCTAAGACAATTCAAATGGAAGTGATTCAGTTTCTTGGCATGGTGTTGATGGACTATCCAGGTGCCACAGGAATATAACAATGAGGACAGCACATCAGCTGTGTAGACCTTCTGTTTGGCAGTCAGTTTAAGACCTCTTCTATCTCATACTTTCCTTACAAGCCTTCTAAACACTCAGGCAATGTATGTGCCAACATCATTATCAATGTGTATATTCCTAGAAAGTATTAAGTGGAGGAAATTTTGATGCAGTGCTGGGTTTTTTTTTTTGGTGTTGTTGTTGTTTTGTGTTTGGTTTTTTTGGGTGAGTCAATTTGGGTTAACTGACTTGCCCAGAGTCAAACAGCTAGTGTCAAGTGTCTGAGAGTAGATTTGAACTCAGATTCTCCTGACTCCCGGACTGGTCCTCCATTCACTGTGCCAACTAGCTGCCCCCAGTGCATGTTTTTTTTTTTTTGTTCTCAGATGGTTGTGCACTCTATGCAGTCTCTGAAGCCGAGATGCAATAAAGTATGGAACAATCTCTGCTGTCTATGCTAATTTTGGCCTAACAATTAACACCAAGAAACATGTACTCCATTAGCAAGCACCATACTACCCATATTTTGAACTACTGGTTACAGCAAATGGAGTTTTGAATGCTATGAACGTTCACTTACCTTAGAGGGTAGAATGAAAAGAAATAGGTAGCATTTTCTATGAGATAAACATAAAATTTATATGATGAAAAACTTCCTTATATTAAGTAATGAAAGCCTGCCATTTCTTTCTCTACAATGTACAATGTCTTCTTTCTACTCATATGGCCTCTTCTCTAGTTCAGTCTTCAATCATTTGTGGCTTGGACTCTTAAACTGCCTGATATTGGTTTATCTACTTTAAGTCTCTCCCCACTCTAATCCATCCTTCTTGTAGCTCTCTAAGTAATGCAGAGCACTCTCAGGTTTATCTATATACCCTTAATGTCTCTCCTGAGCTCTAATTCCACATAACAATCAGCCTATCTGACATTTCTATGTGGATGTCCCATATAGATCTCAAAGCTGACATGTTCAAAATAGAACTGATGATCTTTCCACCAATTCCACATCTCTCAAACTTTCCTGTCTCTAAAAAGGACATCATTCTTCCAGTCACTCAGGTCTGTAACTACCTGTCCCATTGACTTCTTTACTCTCATCCCTCTTCACTTCTATATCCAACCCAATGCCCCAAGTATTAATGCCTACTTCTACAAAGTTCTTTCCTAGGCTTTCTCCTCTCTCCTCACACAAACAAGACTTTATTTGAAGCCTTAATCACCTCTCTCTTTGGCTATCCTAAATACCTTCATACTTAATCTCTCTACCTCAAGTTCCTCTTACTTGAACTCATCATCTATAGAGTTATTAAAAATATTTTGCATATATACACAGATGAAAATACATTAACCCCACCCCACTTCAAAAATTCTAGTGGCTCCTTATGCACTAAAGAATACAATATCAAATTCCCTATCATTTAAAGCTTTACATAACTTCATGTCTTCCTACCTTGCCGTTCAATTTAAATATTATTATCTTTCATATCCCATACACTTCAGTTATAATAGTATATGTTTTATTATCATACATGATGCTTCAATCTCCCTTTCTCATGCCTTTGCATTCCTAGAATTTTGTCCATCTAAAACCTCACATCCAAAAAAAGTTTAAAAAAGAGGCAGCTAGGTAGTTCAGTGAATAGAACACTGGCCCTGGAGTAAGGAGGACCTGAGTTCAAATCCAGTTTCAGACACTTGACACTTACTAGCTGTGTGACATTGGCCAAGTCACTTATCCCCAATTGCCCTGCTTTGTCCCCTCAAAAAAAAGTTAAATCTTCCCATCCTAGAATCTCTAATTTCCTTCAAAAATAAGCTTTAGATTATTTTTATTAAGCTAAAGGAACAGTTGGGTGGTGCAGTGGATAGTGCACAAGACCTGGTGGCCTCAGACACTTAGTAGCCTTGTGATTCTGGGCAAGTCACTGAACTCTATTTGCCTTAGTTTCCTCATCTGTAAAATGAGCTGAAGAAGAAAATTGTAAACCACTCTAGTATCTTGGCCAAGAAAACACAAAATGGGTGTTTTCACCAAACTTTCTTTCAACAAACAGTTGGTCATGACTGAAATGTCTGAACAACAGCGACAATATTTTTCTATAAGAAGTTCTTTTGGGAGTTTCCTTGTTACTACTAGTGCCTTCCCCTACAAGATAACATTATATGAATTATTTATATCTTTCATGTACCTATATATGTACATGTTGTTTCCCTAAACAAGATGAAAAGTTCTTGCAGGCAGCCATATCTCTCTTTCATCTTTAAATCCCCAATATGTAGGACAACTCCTGGCACACTGTAGCCCCTTGATAAATCTCTATAGATTAGTGAAAAATTAGATGAAACTGCCTCTGGTGCTTGTCAGTTCACCATCAGTAATGCTATTTCAACAAAGGCTGAACTTTGAACTGCTCATTGGACCTGGGTTAGATTAGATATTATCTGTGGTCCACCAACAGATGATTTTGATCCTATGAAAACACAGGAGCATCTGATAGAGCTAGAAGACAATTCATGTAATCCAGTCTCTTTTACAGATAAAAAACAGAGAAAGGGTAAGTGATAGCTCCACGGTTTAACGCTGAATAATAGTTAGTAAAATATAAGTCAAAATCCTGTCAAGTGGCTTTTGTTTTTGTTGCTTTTTCTCCAATGAACCTTATGTTTTTTCTCAATGTGATTGATCACCAAACTTGAGGTTACTCACTTAGAAGGATATAAGTAGGGACACCTTATGCCTATTATTTCCACATTTGTAGTATTTTTAAAAATGTCTATGATGAATTATTTTCTTTGCTACTTCTAAATATGGTTGCATGATTTGCAAGTTTGAATTTAATAATGATATTGATGATAGTTCAATATCAGATAGGATTCCTAAATTATGGTATTTTTGGTGGATCAGGGTAAGTGTTGTCAAATATATGTAGTCATTTCTTTAAATATATCATCTATTCTGCATTCATAATATATTTTTCTGAAATATCATCCCCAGGTTGATGTGATAAGAAATAAATTGGAGAGTAACAAAGGAAAATGTATATTTAAGGTATGAATAAAGGGGATTTTCTAACAGTGAAGCATATTATGTGATTCAATAATGTGTTAAAGAAATGATGAAAGGCCCAAGAAATCTCTCCATTTTAGCTATTAAAAATAGCAATGGGGGCGGCCAGGTAGCACAGCGAGTAAGAGCACTGGCTCCAGTGTTGAGAAGACCTGGAGATCGAATCCCAGGCTCAGACACTTAGCACCCACCCAGAAAAACCAGCCCGTGTAACCTTGAGAAAGTTACTTAACCCCAATTGCTTAGGGACAGCCAGGTGGCTCAGTGAGTAAGAGCACCGACTCCAGTGTCGGGATGACCTGGATCAAATCCGGGCTCAGATACTCAGCACCACACCCAGAAATAACTGGCCGTGTAACCTTGAGCAAGTTACTTAACCCTGATTGCTTTAAAAAAAATAGCAATGGACAAACCATGCAGTGCAGCAAAATGTAGAAGTGGTACCATACCAGCAATAAGGATGCTCTAATAATCTGCAACGGTATTGCTCATTTTATACTGCTAGTCCTTCTATTTCAAAACTTTGGGAATTAAATAGTAAAGGAAATATGAGGTTATAGATTTCACATAAAATGGAAACTGCAAACAGCAACAACAAAACTCTATCCTTATTAAACTGAACTCATTAAAAATACCCTTAGCAAAACTTCTCTATGCCATGGTACATTCATTTGAATTTATACATCAGTGCATTTCACCATATTTAATTTATTTTCAGTCATGCCATCAGTTTTCTCTCTAGGAGTCCTAAGTCTCCTATATTTTGGTTTTCTTAATTGGCAGTTAACCAACTGTCTACATTGTGTTCTTTCATCAGATCTATTAATGACCCTATTTAACAAAAGCATCATATAATTTTCAATCGCAATTGTAATAAATAAACTGCAACATTGTTTGCTCTTTTTGACTATATGCTCTTCAGTGGTTTTAAAGGTAAAGCTATTCATGTTCTTTATTCTGAGAAGAAAGATATTTCCAGCTGTTAGAGTGGAACCTAATTTTGTAAAGATAACATTTTTAAATGACAGGGCAATATTTTAAAATGAATTTATTTATTTTTAGTTTTCAGTAATAACTTTTACAAGATTTTGAGTTCCAAATGCTCCCCCTCCTTCTCTTTCCCTCTCCCAAAGATAGCAATCAATTTGATACAGCCTATATGTGTATGGTTATATTACACATATTTCCACAGTAATCATGTAGTGAAAAACAAATCAGAATAGAAGGAGAAAACCACAAGAAAGAAAAAAAGGGAAACCAGTATGTTCAATCTGGGTTCAGACACCATAGTTTTTTTTTTTTTTTTCTGGATGTGTTTAGCATTTTCCATCATGAGTCTTTTGACATTAATTTAGATCATTGCATTTCTGAGAAGAGCTAAATTGAACATCACAGATTTTTTTTTTTGTTACTGTGCATAGTGTTCTCCTGTTTCTGCTCATTTCACTCAGCATTGGCTCATGTAAGTCCAAGTTTTTCAGAAGTCCTGCTGCTCATTATTTCTTATGGAACATTAGTATACCATTACTTTCAAATAACACAACTTGTTCAGCCTTTCACCAATTGATGGGCATCCCCTCAATTTCCAATTCTTGGCCCCCACAAAAAGAACAGCTATAAATATTTGGGCCCATTTTCTTTTTTTGTCATCTCTTTGGGATATAGACCTAGTAGTAGCATTGCTGGGTCAAAGGGTATGCACAGTTTTATAGACCTTTAGGCATAGTTACAAATTGCTTTCCAGAATGGTTGGATCAGTTCACAACTCCACCAATAATGCATTAGTGTTCCAATTTTCCCAATTTTCTCCAACATTTATCATTTTCCAAAAACAGACAAATCATCGTGGATTTTTTTTCTGTAAAATGAAAGAGATGGGCTAAGGTGCCTTCCTACCTTAAATCATAAAGTCTTATATCACTGTGGGCAAATAAATTTTAAGAGAAAATCATTCATGACAAAGCTGTGAAACTGAGGAAAATTTTTCCCAATGTACCTCAAGAAATCAAACTCTTAGGTCTAAGATGATACAAATAGTCCTTTACACTAAATTAATATTTTCCTCTCTTCACTTCTTTCCACCCCCAGCATTCTAGTGAAGTTTGGCTGTATCTCTGTGAGATCTTATAAATCATTAGATCAAAAATTGCTGTATCTCCAACAAGATTCTAAATTCATTGAGAGAAGAGAATATGTATTTTATTTTATTTGTATCATCCTCATCACCTAGCACATAGTTAAAATTACTCTTTAAATTGAACCAAACCAGTATATAACTCAATTATTTTTACCAAGTCATAATTTCCTTTCAATATAGAGGAAACAAGGCATTTTATGAAGATAGGTATAATTATCACATTAATTAAACATTTACTTTTTAATTTGTATTTCAATAATATGTTAGACTTGGTACAGGATGTGCAGTCTGTTCATACTTTTTTTCCTAATGGTTTTATAATCTAGAGTACATATTGAAACTATGATGAAATATAGTACCTGTTCAACTTTTTCTGTCGATTCTCACTCTGTTGCATTGCAAGCACTCCTACAGATATTCTTAGTCACCATCTTACTGCCTTAAATTAAAAAGACAAATTAAGCACATTCCTTATTTTCTAATATGATTTCAAAATGACATCTGTTGATTAAACTCATTCTGATTTTCTGTAAAATCCTGAATCCTAACACTTTAAATAGTAATTAACACATTACTTCAGTCCTTTGTATTATTTTTGGAAAGGACTTCATTTTGATCATTTTGGTTGGCGATGAAGGTAGAAAGTGGTACAATATATCAGTGGCACCACTTGGATGACACTAGGATGGCACCAGAAGCTTCCTATTCCTATATGTACTTTAACATTCTAATGAATTGTGATATCATGGATATGGATATTTCCCCCTTTGGCACAGACAACAAGCTACCCATGCTGCCCATGCTGTGTTACTAATGTCCACATTTTCTCATTCATTTTCTAAACATGAACCAATCAATTTTCTTGAGCTCTTCCTCTAGTTATTTGGATATCTAAAAGATACTAATGAAGTAATCAGGGTTTGTTCCAGTTATCTCCCATTTTCATTGTATGACTAAGCCAGTTTTGTTTCTGATCATGAATGTTTCTCATTAGAGCTTTTACTCTCTTCATTAGTACTCCTTCCAGTGTATCCTTCAGCAAGTTACTTATTCTCCCTGGTCCTCGGTTTTCTTATCCAAAAGAAATGTCTAGTCCACCAACAAAATCCCTTTTAGTTCAATATTTACGATTGTATTGTCGTTTTATGGCTTCTCAATCTATGACATGTATGGACATGTATAGGAGTTTGCTAGTAAAAGTTAAAAACTGTTTCCAAAAAATATATACATGCATGACACATAGTAATAACAGTTCGTCATAGATAACGTGTATATAGCACATACTCGGTATGTGTTAGATATTTTGTGAGGTACTTTAAAAATATCTCATTTGATCCTCACAATGACCCTGGGAAGTGAGTCTCATAATTATCCCCATTTTGCAATATGCAGAAACTCAGACAAATAGAGGCTAAGTGATTTACTCAGGGTTATACAACTAGGACATATCTAAGGCCAGATTAGACCTCAAATCTTCCTGACATCAGAAACTAGAACTCTATCCACTGTACCACCTAGTATGCTTAACTATTAGCACATTAATTAATGAACCTTATTAATGCTTTCTTAAATCCAGAAATCAATAAAACAATTACAAAAACTCTTAATTTGTAGCATTTCTCTATTTCTGAGACATAAATGTTCACATTGAAAGTTTCACAACTGATTCTCTCTCCAAGCAATTAGAGCTTCCTCAGTATGCCTCTGGACATAACTTTTCCTAAATTTTCTATATAAGATCAACCCATAGGTAGAGGGAGAGACAGAGAGACAGAGAAAAAGCAGAAACATGAAATATAGTGATATAGGGAAACAATATCTATGATGTCATTATATAGATAGATATCTTTCTAATAGCAATGGTAGGTTTTAGAAAGGAATGCAGTATATCCAACAAATATGCCTAGAATCAAAACTTCAAAATAATTCTAAAAAATTTCATCCAAGGATATGTGTATATGTTTATGCATATGCATGTGTATATGTATGTGCACTTATATGTTACAGACATATACATGTGCATATGTACATAAATGTGCATTGTATGTGTATATCTATATATGTTTATCTGTATATTTATATGTGTATGTGTACATGTATGTGTATATATGCATCTGAAAAAATCTACTATACTTCTGGATGAAGTGGAAAGATATGTGATGGACAAAAGTACAATGAGAAGGTTTTGAATATGCTTATTTGCTTAAGATTTACTTTAAGTAGAGAGGATCAGAGAAGAATTTCAAGGTTGAAGAAATTGAGTCAGCAAAGTCATAAAGTTGGAATATTTTGAAGATAGCTTGACTGGGGGAGATGTTAACCTAAGCAGACGTACCAATCTCATGAACCACCACATTAAATGTAATTGGGAAATCTTTAACAAAACAAATAAAACCATATGTAACATTGCAATTTAAAACAGCCAATACATGGTCCTTGAGGATCCTTATGTACACTTTAGTTGCCTCTGTTTCTATTTCAGTTTGACAGCACCGATCTAAAGCAGCAAGGGAACAAACCTGAAGAGGTGGCAATGGTCATGGATATTATATTTAGAATCCATTCAAAAGAATATAAATTCAGAGCTGTTCCTTAGAGGACATCAAGTTCAACCCCTTCATTTCATAGATAACAAAACTGCACTACAACTTGGTGAAATGATTTGTCTGAGGTGTCACAGCTATTAATGTTTCAGGTAAGTTCAAAGTCAGGTCCTTCTAGACCTAAGACTAGTAGTACTGCATCATTTTTGCCATCACTTTGTCTCTATTTTAAAATGAATAGTATGTAAGATAACTAACATTTCTGTCTCAATAAGTGATAGATTTTGTTTGTTTTATATTCTTTCATTATGACATATTCTTTAAATGTGTATGCAAATGTAAATAATTATTTATTCAAATATTTATTGTAGAATAATAAATATTAGAGTTGTTAGGAATCAAATTTGCAAATGACAGGAAATTGAGTATCTATATTGGATTATTTAAATTTTGCATGACTGCTAGCCTTCCAAAAGATCTAGGCAAGTAATGGGAATGGATTAAATATAAGTAGATTAAATATTTTAGAAAAAATATAAATTCTTACCAAGGAATCAGTGGCATAGGTACATAGTAAAGGAGTTGTGGTGGGGCAACAATTTGTACGGAAAGTCTGATGCTTCTAGTGGTCTGCAAGATCAGTATGAATCAAGAATGTGACTTGATTAAAAAAAAATGGAAACTTCTTTTCACACACATTTCTGAATGCAAGTCCTCCCCCTTCTAGTTATGTCTTCTGTGACTAAGAAAAGAATGTAAGTGCTAACCTTCATGAAAGATTGGTAGATACTTGGGAGTAAAAGCATTGTATCTACTCGTTTTAAGTTAAAGATTCCTCAACCAATTTTTCAACCAATATCCATGTAATATGGTTTTAGGATTTCTCTTTGATGCCTTCCTTTGAATACATGCACGATTGTCAATAGCATTGTGAAAATTTGGCACCTCAATGTGAAACCAAAATTTTAAATCTGGTCTAGAGGTAGGGTACATTGATTACAATGGGACAGTATCTTTTTTTTCCCCCTGGAAACTGGGTATTTATCCAATGAATAAGTTTTTGGGGTGCTGCACATACTATTGTTTGGCTCAAAATAAATGTTCAAATTTCTCAAGCATCAAATTCTTGGGATTAAGTCCTAGAAATATTGTAGGGATCACAAAGTTAAAACATCTTTCTTTATATATGAGCGAAGTAGGTTTAAAGGAGGCAACTTGGCCCAAATTACTCAGGCTAGATGTAGATGACATGGGAATGGAACCAAATTCCTTCAGGAAACCTATATGCTCCTACAAGCTCTTTTTCACATACACCCTTATATAGCTACAGTTCCCCTATGGCATACTTGACTCACTATTATGATTATTATTAATGTATTATGGGGATTAAAATTTTCACTAATAATGTTCATTTCAATCTGGCCCTCTCTCCAGCCTTTCAGCTGTTTTTGCTTTGCAGGTCTGCCATTTAACCAAAAAGTTTATTTTAACAGTATTAACATGTTCAGAAGTGAAAAGGTATTTATTTAATCAATGTTTCCCTTGTCTGGTTGTCTGGTCAGCATTCAATAACTACCTATTACCACAGGTCTAGTGGGAGCTATTATAATTAAAATTATGGGGTTCACAAGTCACTGCCTAGACTCTAGTGTATATGCTTTGCAATTTTACTCTATTTCAGTGATAGCACAATTCACATTAATTTTTAACTAGATGGCAAACTTGATGGCCAGGAATGTATCACTAGAGTAGAGAAATGGCTTCATCTCCCCTGATATACTAAGACATGTTTGAGAAATTAGAGAATAGATAGTTTTAATTTATAGAGGGAAAAAAATAAAGACATTAATGAACAAACCTTTTGTTTCTGGTATTCAGAGGAAATGGAAAATAAGATGGAGAATAAAATAATAGTGTGGCTAATATATATATATATATATATATATATATATATATATATATCTTATAAGGAATACATTATTTACTTAAAATCAAAGTGAAGAACCCATACATAAAAGAGGTCTTCATCTTCTATGTTATTTTCATCAAAAATAGATTGTGAAGACCAGGCTTAAGTGGCATATTTATTTGTTGAGTTATAGAAACAAACAATATTGATAATTTGGTATTTAGTACTTTTTCCTCTTTTGATTCTAAACTTCAGATTTTATGTATACTTTTTTACTTCCTCCTTATTTCAGTGTATTCATGAATCCATCTATATGATCATTCCTTTCATTGTATATTTCTTGTCTTTGGTAAATCTTCCATTAGAAGCCCGTGATAACACTCATCTTCCTATTGGAATATATGTGTGTATACATATACATGTATATACATGCACATATATACATACACACAATATACATTTATATGTTGCAACACTTAATTTTCTTACCTGATATTCCCTTGTCTCCTGACATGACAATAATTTGCATTCAGTATTTTGCTATTTTTAAAATTTTGCTAGCCAAAACTAAGATTCTAAGTAGATACTGTCGATCATGCTACAAACACAAGGAAGAAAAAAATCTGTATGACTTATGACTACAATTTAGCTTTCCTTTTATTTGACTGAGTAAGAAAAAAATGGGCTTTTCTGTGGGCCAAATTATGAAAATGTCCATGTAGGGAAGTGCTCAGAGGCCATGTTAGGCAATGAGGGTTTTAATATTTGATTAGAAAGAATCCATTAAAAGCTTGTTTTAATTGCAGTGAGAGTACCCACTGACTTCAGATTACAGTGAGTCCAGCAGGACAGTACAGGTACACTTAATATTTTATGATTTTATCCAGCCTGTCTTTGCCATGTCTTCAGAAGGATGCCCTGCCATTCTATCCACCTGCTATAGACCACTACTTTGGGACTTTTCAGTTTGATATCTGGTGCCAGAGAGAAAGGAACATCATAATTGTTCGAACAGTCTCTTAGGTCTGTGTGTTATGAAATGGAATGTTCATTTAGTTTTGGGGAATTAGTAGGAAACTCAGCTATAGTCTGTTCACCTGTGACATTCCCAAGTACTTGAAGTCCCTATCAAAGCAGCCAGTGCTTTGTTCATTTGTATTGTCTTGAAGGGCAAAAACAAATATTGCCAACTGCTGTGGCTTATTAGAAACTCTGAGCTGGAAATAAGTGAGAGATTTTGAACAACATTAATGTAAAACAAAGCATTTTAAAATCAATTGGAAGTTAGCAACACTTGGCCTCTGGCACACTTGGCAACAGTTATCTGCTAGGCATATCAAAGTTGTGCCAGTCAAAAAAAAATGTACAAAACAAAAAAAATAAAACAACTGTGGAGGAAATGAAAATAACCAGCAAGAAACCAGGAAGCAACTGCTTTTTAGTTTGCTTATATTAACTGGTATTATTTGGAATATTTGTTCACACAAAACATTAACGACTAAAGAGCTGAGATGAGAAATCAGTCCCCCTATGCTGTACACAAATCCATTAATAGTTCCATAATCCATGCATACTAGGAGGTGACTTTTCTTCTGTATATTTAGTTAACATTCTCTCCAATTGTCAGGTCTACATTAGTCACCATTTGTAAGTAGTTTAAAAACAAGCACTAGACACAATCCCACAAAGGTATGCTAATTAGACTTATTATAATATCAGAGTATGATTATTTGAAGTTATTGGTATTATAATATTCTGAATTTAAGTCTCTATTACATGAAATTTTCTCACCATTCCTCTACATTGCTAGACACACTTCTCCTTCTGGGGATCTGTTAGAATTCAAGGAACATCTCAAAGATTGTTCCTCTACTTTCTGGAAACTGTTTTGAAAAATGCTATTACTATTTCCATCCTATTCATTATGCCCAATGGAAAAGCAAACCCCATCCCACTCATCCCTAGGTGAAAAAAATGTTTTCAATCAACTATGAAATGGAAAGTTACATCATAGGCCTAGCTTTTAAACAGATATCCAAATTTTGACGTAGTCCCACATTCCACCCCATTCACTCACCCATTATCCTTTGGCTGATAGGATGAAGAAAACAAACAAAAAATTAGAAACCATCATGAAAATGTCTTCACTCATCTTTCCTTTTAGTGATGTTAGCATCCTAATTATTCAAGGAATTTCAGATGACTTAGAATTCATAGAACAAGGAAGTATATTTTCTCATATTCAGTTTGATT
Organism: Petaurus breviceps papuanus; assembly: GCF_028583685.1. NCBI lineage: Eukaryota > Metazoa > Chordata > Mammalia > Diprotodontia > Petauridae > Petaurus > Petaurus breviceps. The sequence goes on along the minus strand of NW_027187341.1, from coordinate 5,136,619 downwards.
TCCCCTAACAGTGAGAATAGCAGGCTGCTTCAAAACTTAATGAGTTCCTCTCACTATAGCTCAAAAAACAAAATCCTGGATGATTACAGCATCGGTTGTTACATAAGTGATGCTTGTTCAGGCATGGTTTGGACTAGACAGTCTCTGAGGTCCAGTTCAATTCTGCAATTTGGTGACTTTTCCAAAAACCAGAACACAAAGTACCTCATAAGAAAATCATATATGTATGGAAATATTTTGATCACACTTATGGTCAGCCAACTGCCATTCAGTTAAGCAACTAGATTAAATGAATGGGAATGACTGGAAGATGTTTCTCACATTGTATTGGATAAATATCATGGAATAGAATAATACACAGATCTCACATTTATAAATTGTTTTAAAGTTTTCAAAGTGATTTGTTCATAATGACCCAACGAGGCAGAAAACCAATATATTATCTTCATTTTCCTCTATTTTTATTTAAACATTTTATTCTCATTGACTGTAGGTATTCAAGTATATGAACAAGTCTATAAGTAAAAAAAAACAGAGTAGGCAAACAAATCAATTACTTATGAATGAAAGAGATAGTGAGTTATTATATCTATCTATAACTTCAATTATGTATCCTACATTCCCTCAAGAGATACCTAATGAATATAGGAGTAGCCCATTTTATTTATTTTGCTAGATTATTTTTTACCTTCTTTCCTCTATGCATAACATAAATTTGTTGCTTTTATGTGTTTAACTACATGTCTGTCAACATTTATAATGTTTTGCTCTATTTTTCTTCATTCTAAAGCACTTAATCTAAGCCTTCCTTAATTTCTTGGAATCCTTTATATTCAGTATTTTTACTTAATATTTTATTATATTACACCTGGCCATGTAACCTTGAGCAAGTTACTTAATCCCAATTGCTTAGGGGTGGCCAGGTGGCTGAGCAAGTAGGAGCACTGGCCCCAGTGTCAGGATGACCTGGGGATCGAATCCTGGGCTCAGATACTTAGCACCACACCCAGAAATAACTGGCCGTGTAACCTTGAACAAGTTACTTAACCCCAGTTGGTTATATATATATATATATATACATACACACATATATATGTGTATGTATGTATTTTTTATTATATTTATATACCGTTGCTCCATCAATAAAACTTTACTCCTTTTTGGGGCTCCAGAGGGAAAATTCGGAAGAAGCTGCAAAGAAATTTAAGAAAGAATTTCCTATAATTAGAGGTATCCAAAAATGGAATGTGCTGCCTTTCTGGGTAGTGAGTTTCTGTCTTTAACAGAGATCAATCTAGCCCCAATGACCTAAGGCAAAAGTACACTTACTCTTCTTGGTAGGTTACACTGGTATCCTCTAGGTAGTTAAAAATGTATAAGCTCAGGGGGTGGCCAGGTAACACAGTGAGTAAGAGCACCGGCTCCAGTGTTGAGAAGACGTGGAGATCGAATCCCTGGCTCACACACTTAGCACCCACCCAGAAACACCTGGCCGTGTAACCTTGAGCAAGTTACTTAACCCCAATTGCTTAGGGGCGGCCAGGTGGCTCAGCGAGTAAGAGCACTGGCTCCAGTGTCTGGATGACCTGGATCAAATCCTGGCTCAGATACTCAGCACCACATCCACAAATAACTGGCCGTGTAACCTTGAGCAAGTTACTTAACCCCGATTGCTTTAAAAAAAATGTATAAGCTCTCCACAAATGACTCCAATTCCCATCAGTGGTGTTCCCTCAATTACAGGAAAGGGTCTCCTGTACCACAGTTCCATTTAATCACTAATACTCATATTTGCTTTCACATTGCATCACAAAGTAAAGTCATAAACCTATATTACTGTCTCAACACTTGGAAGGCAAACCCTTCCTTTCTCCATTCCCCATTTTGTACTATTTTGATCTCTGGAGAGGTGAAGAGAATTGGGGAATTAGGTTCATAGTTTGCCTTGGATCCCAAAGAGCACTATCCCAGTCTCAAGTCCAAAACTTCGCCTGATTCAAGTAACAGACACCCTGGGTTCTTAGGGCTTTCATGCTAGACTTCCTGGTTAATTATACTTCCTGAAATCCTGCCTCCAAATTCACTGTAGCTTGAAATTCTGTATCTTGTGAAGATTACCTTTAACACCTTAAACACAATGGGCCAAAAAACAAAGAACCCATTAACCCTCAGCATAAATTCTCAGAGTCACTCAAGAAAAAGAGAGGGTAAGGTAGTCCTTCCCCTCTTACATATTCATTTTGTGGTGCCTGTACAATGGATTGACTGTGATCTTTATTTTCTGGATTTATCATATAAGAGTATCTGAAAAGAGCAAAAGAAAATATAATGGTGGAAAAGAGAGGTAAGTGGTTCAGTCTGGTCAATTTTTTTTTATTATTTTTTTTTATAAGCAATCGGGGTTAAGTAACTTGCTCAAGATTACACGGCCAGTAATTTCTAGGTGTGGTGCTGAGTATCTGAGCCCACATTTGATCCAGGTCATCCCGACACTGGAGCCCGTGCTCTTACTCGCTGAGCCACCTGGACGCTCCTGAGTCTGCTCAATTTTAAAGACATAAGTAACCAATAAAAGGAAATTGGTCTTAACCACATGATAGGAGATGAAAAAGCCTCCATATTTGGGAACCAGGACATGCTCCACTCTAAGGTGCCTCCATATGAAGTGAACTAGGCATGCCCAGATTAACTCATGTTATACCTTAGATTGGTGATTTTAGGTAAAGATTGTATTCTCAAGTGTCCAAGATGTTGTAGAAGGAATTCTTATTCAGACATGGCTTAGACAAATGGTCTGTGATGTCCTTTCTAACTCCCTAGAGTCTACTAGCAATCATAATGTATCCTTTGCATTTTTGTTCACCAAAAATAACCAGTTCTTTATTCTTTCTCCTTGAGATGATTTTAAATCAAAAGACCCACTCCCAATGTTTAATACAATGTTCACAAGGAATCATTTTCTTTTTCTATTAATTAATTAATTAATTAATTAATCTATTTATTTCTTCCTTTACTTATTTATCTCTTCATTCATTTGTTTGTTTGTTTATATATTTATTTTTATTTTCAACATTAATTTCCACAAGATTTTGATTTTCAAATTTTCTCCCCACCTCTCCCCTATTCCCCTACCACATGATGGTGAGAATACTGATTACCCCTTCTCCCAGTCTTCCCTCTCTGCTATCCCTTCTGATCCCTCCCATAGCCCCTTTACTCTTACTGTCTTGTAGGGCAAGATGGATTTCTATACCCCAATGCCTGTATCTTATTTCCTGGTTGCCTGTAGAAACAATTTTTTTTAACATTTGTTTTTAACACTTTCAATCCAAGATCTTCTTTCTTCTTCCCTCCTCACCCACCACAACTGAGCAGACAAGCAATTCAATATAGGTTATACTTGTGCAGTTAGGCAAAACATTTGCATAGAAGTCATATTGTGAAAGACTATATTTCCCTCCATCCTACCCTGCCCCCCCCATATATTCTATTTTCTCCTTTGACCCTGTCCATTTAAAAAAGTGTTTATTTCTGAGTATCATCCCAAGTCTGCTCTCTCTTTTATTATCTCACCCTCTTCAGTCCTTCCTCCCTATTTTCCTGTAGGGTAAGATACCCAATTGAGTGTATATTTTATTCCCTCCTTAAGCCAAATCCAATGAGAGTAAGTTTGACTCATTCCCTTTCATTTCCTTGATCTTCCCCTCCATTGTAACATTTTTCTTTTGCCTTTTTTATGCAATATAATTTACCCTATTCTATCTCTCCCTTTCTCCTTCTTTCAATATATTCCTCTCTCACCTCTTATTTTATTTGTTAGATATCATCCCTTCATATTCAACTCACCATGTGCCCTCTGTCTATGTATACATATACATACATATATATGCACAAATACAATAGGTATACATACAAACATATGTGTATCTATACATACATACAAATATGTGTGTCTCTGTTGGTGTCTGTGTGTGGCGGGAGAGAGAAAGAGAGAGAGAATCTTCCCATAAACTAGCCTAAAACTGAGAAAAGTCCCTTGAGTTACAAATATCATCTTTCCATGTAGAAATGTAAAAAAAGTTCAACTTTAATAAATTCCTTACAATTTCTTCTTATTGTTTATATTTTCATGTTTCTTTTGCTTCTTGCATTTGAAAGTCAAATTTTCTATTCAGCTCTAGTCTTTTCACCAAGAATGCTTGAAAGTCTTCTCTTTCATTGAATATTCATAATGTCCCCTGGGATATTATACTTAGATTTGCTAGGTAGGTGATTATTGGTTTTAATCCTAGCTCCTTTGACCTGTGGAACATCATATTCCAAACCCTTCAATCCCTTTATGTAGAAGCTGCTAGTTCTTGTGTTATCATTGATTGTGTTTCCATAATACTCAATTTTTTTTTCCTGACTCCTTGTAATATTTTCTCCTTGACCTGGGAATTCTACAATATAGTTATCACAAGCCTAGGAGTTTTCTTTTAGATATCCTTTTTGAAAGGCAGTCCGTAGATTCTTTAAATTTATATTTTGCCCTCTGCTTCTAGAATATCAGGGCAGTTTTCCTTGAAAATTTCTTGAAAGATGATTTCTAGGTTCTTTTTTTGATCATGGCATGCAGGTAGTCTAATAATATTAAAATTATCTCTTCTGAATCTATTTTCCATGTCAGTCATTTTTCCCAAACATATATTTCACATTGCCTTCTATTTTTTTATTCTTTTGGTTCAATTTTATAATATCTTGGTTTATTACAAAGTCATTAGCTTCCATTTGCTTCAATCTAATTATGAAAGATGTATTTTCTTCAGTGAGATTTTGATCTTCCCTTTCCATCTGGCTAATTATGCTTTTTAAGACATCCTAGATACTTGCTTTTTGGACCTCTTTTTGCCATTTGACTTAGTCTATTTTTAATGTGTTTTGTATTTTATGGGGTCCTCCTGTTGATGTGTTTTTCATGATTTTCTTGCATCACTATCATTTCCCTTCCAAGTTTTTCCTCTATTTCTCTTACTTGATTTTCAAAATTCTTCTTGAGCTCCCCCATTTTTTCTTGGAGGCTTTTGATAAAAGATTTTTGACTTTGTTGTCTTCTGTTTTTTTTAAATCATATTTGTCACAAAAGAATGACTCCATATTCTAATTTCTCTTCCCCACCAGTACTCCTCACCCCAGGACCACCACCCAAGACTGTGACCCAGATCCAAGTAGGGCAAAGCAAGAGAATCCTGACTCAGTGCCAGAAAAGAGATTGTTGCAATTGCCCTCTTCTCAGTTGCTTGATTCCCCAAACATTTGTGGTTATGGAGTTCTGAAAGCAGCTGCACCACCTCTGCTGCCCAAGGGGCAGGAGCCAAACCACACTCTCCTCTCACCCAGCTCCAACAGAGTTTTCCCAATGACCTTTTACTTTCTCTTTGGTATTTATGGTTTGAGAAGTCTGGAAATCACCACAGCTGCCAATGATTTAGTCCCCTGAGGTCTGCTCAGGTCAATCTATGCCTATTTGGCCCATGGGAGATTGTGCTCTTCTCCCAGTCTGGTGAGATAGACACTTGCTGTCAGCCTGCCAGGCTGCCTTCAGGAGGACATTTGTTTCACTCTGTTATTTTGTGGGCTCTTTATCTCTAAAAAAAAATTGAGTCATTTTATACAGGTATTGGAGGCAGTCGGGGCATGAGCTCAAGCAAGTTCTTGCTTTTACTCTGCCATCTTGGCTCCACCCCTGAATCATTTTCTTTTGATTAATTATTCAACCACAACTCTCTATAGCTATATACCGAAGAAGAGGTACTGATCTCCACTGATAGATTTTTTTTTTAATCAATGAAACCAAACCTTTAGCCTTTCCCCTCTACAAAAAAAAACATCCTCAGAATTATACATAATATTTGTTCCCTTCATCCTATTTTAAACAAAGAAAAAAAAAGATAGAAAAAATGTTGACCTGAAATAATTCCACAGACCCCGCCCCTTTTTTTCTTTTTTTTTTGGGGGGGGGGAGTAGAGGGTGCTTGGTCCATCTTCTTTCTGTTCAAAGCCATAATTAGTGTTCTTTGCCAGGGAAGACAAAATGTTAAAGTAGCTCCCATCTGTTTATATACATATCCATTCATTAAAAGAAAGGAAGACTTTTCAAAACCATATAAAAGTAATCTTCCAGCAACATAAGCTAAATTACTCAATGTTTCTCAAGATTTGTATGGCCTTTTTTGTTTGTTTATTTAGTTTAGACCAAATAACATTGTAGGGAATTTCCATTACAGAAATTCCTTCCCTTATTCAGAGAGACATGGTAAAAGGTAGAATATGTATTATAGGCAATATTTGAACCCTAATTTTATGGACTGCGGGACCAGGCTTCTAACCACTTCCCATATTGCCTTTCTTTACATTTGATAGCAACAGAATTCCATAGAATGAGTTGTCTTTGATGTTCTTACTATCATTATCATAGTAAGCTCCAAGGTTATCTCTCATATATGATATAATAGAGAGAAAGCTGGTCCTCAGGTCAGAAGATTGGTGTTTCGTCTTGTCTCTGAAAGGATATACAACCATGTGACTTTTGGAAAATTGTTTAACCATCTTGGACTTTGATGTCATTATAGGTAAAAGGAGGCAGGTGGACTAGATGCCCTGTGAAATTCCTCTGGCTCTAGATATGTGGTTCTAAATGTAACATTGTGAGAAGGAATAGTTTACCTTCCATGATGCAGATTCATTCATACCTTATCAGAAGAGAGTTGATTGGAAGTGAGGGATTGTATTTGAGTTCAACTTTACTACCACTGCCATTATTATTTGGGAAAGACAATGAATACACTTCTTGAGAAGCAATATAAGGTTTTTAAGACAAAATTATACATAAAAAGATATAAAACCATCCATGTAAATATATCAAATGATTGCTTGATTCATTCTAAATCCTCATTGGTTTAAATTATCTGAGGAATACATCTTTGTTTTTCAATGTAGTCTATGTAGAATTTATAATCATGCCACATTCAGGAAAGGAAATCTTTCTTTAGTTGGTTATATAGGATGTTGTTAAATGAGAATAGTGCCAAATGCCCAACTATTTCTGAAGTTGGAATTTATCCCAATTGGTAAATATTGCCTATTTGAAATTAAATGGTTGGAAGGTTATGCTGAGAGTAAAATCATATGTTGTGTGTCCTGGTAATATATTAGAAAATGAGACAGAGATATCAACAAAATGACCAACAAAAGTCTTTATGATATGGTTCCTTCAGTGAATATGGTTTATATAGATTGCATTTCCCTATTCATAAATATAGCATATGAAAATAAATTACGAATCACAAATACAACAAAATAAGCACAGCATGAAAGAAAGCAAATATAAATGTTTGATTTGTGCATACCACAGATTTTACACAATTTCATTATCATATAAATAGCTCACATATATAATCTTCCATGCGTTAATTCTGATAAATGTAACAGTAAAAATTAAGATTAATTGAAACTGCTTTGAAAGGTTCACTGGGAGTTATATCTACAGCACTTTTCAGCATGGTTACATTGCGTGCTGAGAAAATTTGCAAATTTGATTAGTGATTTTCAATATCTGCTTACTTGTGCTTTTACAGACTTCTGAACTATGTAAAGTCACTTTTGTTTTGTTTCAGTTTGTGACATCATTTTGCAAGGTGTGAATCTTCTAGAAAATGAACTGGTCTTAAAAGAATGAATCACATTCTTATTTTTCAAAACTAAAATATGATAATTAAGGAAAAAAATTAAATATACACAAATCATGTATTGAGATGTACAGTCAAATAAGTTTAAAAATTAAAAGACAGGTGATGGTAATAATATTAATCTGTTAATGTTACACTAATTTTAATATGTTTGGGCAGGTCACTGGTGAAAAGTGTGCTGGGCCTAGAGTTTGGAAAACTCATTTTTCTGAGTTCAAGTCTAGTCTTAGACACTTGCTAGGCTCTGGGTAAGTCACTTAATTCTGCTTGTCTTCAGTTTCCTCATCTCTAAAATGAGCTGGAGAAGAAAATGGAAAATTATTCCAGTATCTCTAAAAGAAAACCACAAATGGCATCTTGAAGAGTTGGAGACAACTGAATTACAATTATATGATTATTTACTGCATCATCATTGTTGTCATTATCACCATTAATATTGTTGTTATTGTGATTATGCTGTGAAATTTCACATGTGACTAGCAATATGGCATAGTGGTAAGGGAGCTAGTCTCGGGTCTAAGAATATTTGGGTTCAGATATAACCTCTTACACAAACTGAGCTATGTTATTGTTAACAAATCATTTAATCTCTCCATGCCACAGCAGCATACTAGTTTCTAAGAAGTAAAGCATGTGGAAATTTGCATTTAGTAAAGGACCTTTTTAAAACTAAATTCATTTAAAGACATTTTTTTTCTTTGAAGTTTGGAAAGTTCATTAAAATTTCTATATTTTAAAGATTCAAGTGTCAGTTTTTGTTCTAGAGGTAAGTAACATTTAGCTTAGAAATTCTGCAAAGATGCCCTCTAAATTGTTGAAAGTAAATGCATAAAAATAATAAATCAAATGAGTAACTATGTATTAAGTACAGTTTGTAGTGCATAAAATTATGAACCACCTTAAAACACATTTATATAGAGCAGAAATAGGTCTGTCAGAACCTTTTATGATTTTATTCAGGGTAATTTATTTACCAAAATGTCCAAAGATATGAAGTTAGATTGCCTGTAATATAGGTCATATAGCATGCATCAGGCACAGAATCATATCTGTGCTATAATAAACAGTCAAGATTAAATTGATTTACCAAATGTGGAGGTGTGTGTCCAGTGGATGATCTGTCTAGAAGGAAAAAAAAGATAGCACACTGCAACTAATTAGCATTGTGGGATAGAACAACACTTAAATGAAGCTGTGATTGCCAATTTTTCATCCTTTAGTACATTAAGTATATTTCACTCTCCAACATAATTACAGAATAAGTTCCTGACATTCAACTGTTACATCAGGAATGATTGCTATTGTTAATAAGAAAAAAAAAACTAAATTAGATAGTATACAGGTAGCTGAGTACAAATACTTCATTACTAACTGAAATAAAGTTTACAATATATAGAGAATATCACAGGGAGAAAAGTTCTTAAGGGATTAATTTTAAAACCTATTTAGGCTAAATAAAATTGAGGACAATTAATTCAGGGAAATGAGAATATTTTATGAAATATTTTTCACCTCATGTTTTGTTTCTCATTGAAATATTCAGAATAGATAAAGATCCATGTTTCACAGAGAAAGAAAATTATAGACCAATTTCCCTCATGAATATAGATGCAAAATTTTTAAATAAAATATTAGCAAAAATGTTACAGCAACTTATCATGAGAATAATACACTTTGATCAGGTAGGATTTATTCCAGGAATGCAAAGCTGGTTCAATATTAAGAAAACTATCAGTATAATCAATCATATCAACAAGAAAAAAAACTAGCAGAAACCATATCATTATATCTATAAATTCATAAAAAGTTTCTGAGAAAAAATATCCATTCCTATTAAAAACACTAGAAAGCATAGGAATAAATGGAGGCTTCCTTAAAATAAGTATCATGTATATAAAATCATCAGCAAGTATTATACGAAATGGGGATGAGCTAGAAGCATTTCCAACAATTTCCATGGTGAAATGAGGATATCCACTGTCACCCCTCTTATTTAACTTGTTACTAGAAATGTTAGCAGTAGCAATAAGAGAAAAAAAAGGAATTGAAGGAATCAAATTAGGCAAAGAAGAGACTAAGTTATCACTTTTTGCAGATGGTATGATGATATGCTTACAAAATCCTAGAGAATCAAGTAAAAAACTACTTGAGAAACTAAATAAATTTAGCAAAGTAAGAGTATATAAAATAAACCTACATAAATCCTTGGCATTTCTATATATTTCTATCAAAGTCCAACATCAAGAAAGAGAAAGAGAAATTCCATTTAAAGTTACTGTAAACATTATAAAAGATTTTTGAGTCTGTCTGCCAAATCAAACCCAGGAACTATATGAACACAATCACAAAACACTTTTCACCCAAATAAAGTTAGATCTAAACAATTGCAAAAATGTCTATTGTTCACCTAAATTACTTTAGCTATTTAGAGCCTCACCAATCAATCTACCAAAAATATTTTCTCGAGCTAGAAAAAATAATAACAAGATTCTTTTGGAAGAACAAAAGGTCCAGAATGTCAAAGAAATTAATAAAAAGAAATTCTAGGAAAGGTATCCTAGCCATACCAGATTTTAAACTCTATTATAAAGCCTCAGTCATCAAAACTACTTGGTACTGAGTGAGGAATAGAGTAGTGGATTAGTGGAATGGATTAGGTGCACAAGACACAATAGGCAATGATTATAGTAATTTACTCTTTGATAAACCCAAAGATTCCAGCTTCTGGGATAAGAACTTACTATTTGACAAAACCTGCTGGGAAAACTGGACAATAGTATGACAGAAACTGGGCATAGACCGATTTATGACCAAACAAGACACAGAGAGCATAATGAAATGCAAAAGGGATAATTTTGATTACATTAAATGGAAAAAGAACGTACAAAGTCAATGTAACCAAGATTAGGTGGGAAGTGGAAAATTGGGAAAGAATTTTTACAACCAGTTTCTCTGATAAAGGCCTCATTTCTAAAATATACAGAGTCAAACACATTAGAATACAAGTCATTCTCCTTTTCAAAGGAAGAAATTAAAGATATCTATAAGCATATGAAAAGAATGCTCTAAATAACTATTGATTAGAGAAATGCAAAACAAAACAGTTCTTATGTAGCACACCTCAGTGGTAAGATTGGCTAACATGACAAAGCAGAAAAATGATAAATGCTGGAGATGTGGGAAAATTAGAACAATAATGCATTATTGGTTGAGTTGTGAACTGATCCAATAATTCTGGAAAGCTATTTGGATGCATGCTGAAAGGCCTATAAAAAATGTTCATACCCTTTGACCCAGAAATGCTACTTCTAGGGCTGTATCCCAAAGAGATCATACAAGCGGTAACAGGAACTGTATGTACAAAAATATTTACAGCTGCTCTTTTTGTGGTGGCAAAGAATTGGAAATTAAGGGGATGCCCATCAATTGGGGAATGGTTAAACAAGTTGTGGTATATGAATATAACAGAATAGTACTCTGCTATAAGAAAAGAGGAACAAACAGACTTCATAATAACCTAAAGAGACTTATATAAACTGATGCTTAGTGAGGGGAGAAGAATCAGGAGAACATTGTACAGAATTACAGACACATTGTATCTGTTATGACTAACTTTGATAGGCTAGGCTCCTCTCAGCAATGCAAGGTTATGAGACAACTCCAAAAGACTCATGATGGAAAGGCATGTCCACATACAGAGAAAGAACTGCAGAGTCTGAATGCAGATTGAAGCAAACTACTTGTTCTCTCTCTTTTTTTATTTTGTTTTGTTCCTTTATTCTCATTGTTCATTTCATTGGTTATCATCCTTCTTTACAATTTGACTAATGTTTAATGTGACGATATTTATAGTATCTATATCCGATTGCATGCCACCATGGGCGGGGGGGGCGGGCAGAGGGAGAGGAGAGGGAAGGGGAGAAAACTTGAAACTCAAAAACTTGGGGAACTGAATGTTGTAAATTAAAAGTAGATAGATAAATAAATAAAATCTGGTTTTCATTTTGTATAATTCATTATGTGAATTAATTTGGAACAGGGATGATTTAATACACTGTAGTGTTTGGAAGAAAAGTTATTGAATTATGGATCTGTAAAAATGCCTTGCATTTATTTTGCATACAGTTGAGTATGTATATTTTACATCCCCAACAAAATGTAAGCTAGTTGAGGGTAAGCATTATATCATTTATCACTTTATATCTATAGTGCCCATTAGGGCTCCTGACATAAACAGGCAATTAATACATTTTAATTGATTGATCAATAAAGTCCAACACTATAATTAATGTATGAAATCTCTATACCACATACCTAGAAACTGAACAAGTGTTCTCTGCTTGAAAACATCCAGTGGTAAGGAATGAGACCTCATAGAATAATTAATTCCAATTTTATGCAGAATAAATTATTAAAAAGTTCTACCTCATTCAGAACTGAAATAATCTTTCCACATTCAAGTCTTTGGATCTAAGCAGAATAAATTTAATCTGCCTTTCAGATTCTCTTTGGACTACTTATTTCTTTGAAGTGTCAATGTCATTTCCATCATCTGTTTCTCATTATAAAAAACAAACAAACAAACAGTAATTGCTTGTTTAAATACTTCAGGGTTAAGTTGTCATTTAAAATAACTATAGACTATACAAAAAAAAATAAACACCTAGGACTACAAAATCCAAGAAATACATCAACATAAATATAAAATACCTTTTTGTACAAAAAAAATGTTTTAAATAATTGGTGAAATATTAATTGTTCATGAATTGGCAAAACCAATATAATAAAAATAGCAATTCTACCTAAACTAATCTACTTGTTCAAAGCCATTCCAATTAATCAAGCCAAAAAATGTATATACATACATATATATATATATACATACATATGTCTATATATGAGGGTATATGAGCATTTGAATACATAGGTGAATGTGTGTAGATATACTTATAGGTATACATAGATAGAGGGCACAGGACCAATGTAATAGGAAGGAATGATACTGAAAAGGTGAAATTAAGAGGTGAGAGGAATATAATGAGAGGAGATGAGGAGAGATAGATTGGGGTAAACTATCTCATACAGAAGAGGCAAGGGAAAATGGTTACAATGGAGGGGAAGAATAGGAAGCCAAAAGGGTATGGGTCAACCTTATTCCCATTGAAGCTGTCTTGAGGAGGGAGTGAAATACACACTAAATAGGGTATCTCAACCTCCAGGATAATAGTGGGGGAAGGGGATGAGAGGGGGGATGATAGAAGGGAGGGCAGGCTGGCAGAGGAGGGAAGTTGGAAGCAACCGTTTTTGAAAATAGACAGGATCAAAGTAGAGAATAGAACAAGTGGGAGGTGGGATAGGAGGGAGGGAAATATAGTCAGTGTTTTACAATATATCTACTATGTTATTGTTTTGCATTAGCCACACATGTACAACCTATACTGAACTGCGTTTCTCCCCAGTAAGGGTTGGTTACAAGGAAGAAAGGGAATGAATCTGGAATTGAAAGTTTTAAAATCAAATATTTAAATATATATATATATATATATATATATATATATATATATATACTATTATTAATGCCATCTTACACGTCATTGGGAAATAAGATATACAGACACTGAGGCATAGAGATCCACTGGAAAATTCGAAAGTATGGGAGAAAATATGGGAGAGAGCAGATTGGAGGAGGGGATATCCTGTGGGACTGCTATTTTCGGGCGGTGGGTAGGGGAAAAACGGGGAGAAAATTTGTAACTCAAAATCTGGCGGAAACGATTGCTGTAAATCAGAAGTTAATGAAGCATTAAAAAAAAGGTGAACTCACAATAAAGGAAGAAATTAAGGGAAAAAAGAATATTTCCCAGTTGATAAATCATCAAAGGATATGAACGGGCAATTTTTTGGTGAATAAATCATACACAAACATAGTCAAATAAAAATGTTGTAAATCATTATTGACTATAGAAACGCACATTTGAAAACTTTGAGACATCTCACACCTATCAGATTGATTAAAATGATAGAATGGTAAAAGTACAGGTGTTGGAAAGGATATGGGAAAATTGGTAAAATAATACACTATTTGTGGAACTGTGAATTGATACAACAATTTTGGGGCACAATATGGAGTTAAGCTTAAAGAGTTATAAAACTGTACATACCCTTTGACCAAGCAATTCCACTATCAAGTCTGTTTCCCAAGATGATCAGGGCAAAAGGAAAAGAATCTATATGTTTGAAAACATACTCTCTATGTCTCTATCTCTGTCTTTATCTGTCATTCCATCTCTGTCTCACTCTTTCTCCCTCCCTTGCTCTCTCTTTCTCTCTCCCCTTCTCTCCCTCTACTGAGTACTCCCCCCTGTCCCTTCATCAGTATGCACACACATGCACCCATGAACATGAATAAATCAAAGTTTTGCTCACTAAGGTTCTCTCTACAGTGAAAAAGAATTGGAAATTGAAGGGATGTCTATCAGTTGGGGAATGGTTAAACAAGTTGTGTAATATGATTATGTTGGAATACTACTGGGCTCTGAGAAACGATGAACTGGTTGATTTTAGAAAAACCATGGAAAGACTGGCATAAAATAATGAAAAGTGAAGTTGTATCAACAATGCAGTACTCATAATGCCTATGGTAACTATAAATATGCTGTTGTGGTTATTAATCACAAAATATATGAGACTCTCTACATGGGGAAAAAAGCTAGAATATTTATTCATATACCAGAAAACTGAGTTGCAAAACCAGAAAGTCAAAGCCATCACAGTAGTTATGAAATTGTCACACATAGTTAATGTAATAAACACCCACATTCTCAAGCATTCAAAACAGAACAGGCTACCTCAAGCAAAGGTCCTCCTCTCCCCACTCATGGCAAATGCTCACTGTCTAGGAAGCATGCTCCTAGCAGCTCTGCCCCTTTCTCTCCCCGCAGTTCTTGTCCCTGGCAGTCCTCAGCAAGAGTCCCTAGCAGACTCTGGCTGGCTCAAAAAAAGAAGGAGTTCTCTCCACCTCCACCTGTGCCTTGGTCTCCACTGCTGCCACTGTTGCCATTGCTGCTGCACAACCAGGCTTCCAGTCCTAGCATACACTCCAGCTTGGCTTCCACTCTTGCCCCACCCCTTCCAGCTGTGTCAGCAAGTCCAATGGGCATGGAAGATCTTTAAATCCCATAACCCTTACAGAAGTGAGCAAAAACTGTGAAAAATCAAGTTATTCTAAGTAATGTAAACACTCATATCAACTATGAAGGACTTATGAAGGAAATGGTTGTTTACCTCTAGATAAAGAACTGATAAATGTTAGTATAATATGATTTTACACATATTTACAAATCTGTGTCGAATGGTTCCCTTTTCTAATGCAGGGAGGGGAGGGAGACAGTTTGGAACTTAAAATGTAACAAAAAAGAGAAAAAAGGGTATGCCAGTTCATCACCACTACCTTCATCATCATCATCTTCTTCTTCTTCCTCTTCTTTTTCTTCTTCTCCTCCTCCTCCTCCTTCTATTCCACTTCTTCCTCTCCCCATCCTTCTTTTCCTCCTTCTCCTTCCTTCTATTGTCATTGTTGTTTTGGGCTCATTCTAATATTAACTGACAAATTAGTAGTCTAACTAGTAACTAACTACAATAATTTTATCCAAAAGTGTAATATAAAATGTAAATTTTACATGTAAAATGTAAATTTGACAATGTAAAACCAATTGTTAAAGAAAAAAGTAAACCTTAGGCAGGAAACATCTGCTTTATTCGTGTGTGTGTGTGTGTGCCATGGAAGGGGAAGTATTTTATGGAGAGAAAGATAGAGGAAGAGAGGGATGGGGGGGGAGAGAAAAAGAAACAGAGACAGCAGGAGACAGAGAGACAGAGAAGGAGAGCTTCAGCTATAAAGTTATTATGTAAAACTCTTTAAAAAAAAGGATGTCAAACACGTATGAACATTATCATCCTTAAAAGGAAAGAAAATAAGTGGACGATAAAATACATTAACAGAGTAAAAATGGAAAGATAGTCAACTAAACAAAGTTATATCAAGGATATTCAAAGCTAAAAATGGTTGGAGAACCATAAACTAGGAGAAAAAAAAACAGAAAAGATTTCAAAAAAGTCATAATAAATTATTTCCCATAAAGGAAATTAGTCACAATAGTGTTACACTCTCATATCAGAGTCCGTTTTATGCTTATGATGGAGTTAAAAACTTGTCACAAAAATAAAGAATAGTAAAGCATTCAGATTAGGTAAAGTACATAGAAAAATGATTAGTGGTAGATACATTTTTTTACAATACAATTTTGTAAGCACTGATTGATATAGCAGGTGATAAAAATCTTCACCTCATCAATACTGAAAAAAAAGAGGTGACTGAGAAAATATAAAGAACTTTACACTTATTCTCCCTTCTACTCTCCCATCATTTTTAAATCAATTAAACATTCCTAGGATGAAGGTATCAATAGGGAAAATGTAGTTTTTTTCCACAAGCAATAACAAAAAGAGATCTGACATTTAACATTTCACAAGTAACTGAAAAACATAGAGAACATAAAACTTCATTGTGCTTATAACTTGGTGATTTTTTTAAAGAGCGACTCAGTAAAACAAAATGCCACTTTACAGGCTCTTTTAAAATAAAGTTTCTCCCATTTATATATAAAAATCATTTAAAATTCCTTTTATGATAAAAAGAAAAAACTCAGTTCAATAACTTTTGGATAATAAACATCAGGAAAGACATAAAATATGGAAATATATGCTCACCAACATAATGGTGAGCATATGTTCCCTGGGGATTGTGAGGTCCTCCAGAAATTCTCAATTTCAGATGGCACTGTGCTGATTATATCACCAGAATGTTTCAGAACTTCCTGAAAGAGATTTGTAATCACTTAAAAGAGTCTGACCTGTCTATTCTCAAAGAAAAGACAAAGTGCTCGAAGAACATAGATCACAACATTATTAAAGTAGTTACAAACTTTTTCAGGGTACCACAGTGCTTAGTGTTTGTTGTTAAATTTGAATTCAGTTCTTCCTGATTCCAGGCACAGTTTTAATTCTTTTATAGAGCTAATGAAACAGAATTGTCATTATTTCAGAGAACAAAATCAAGATAGAGACATAAATGGGGAATTTGGCCTAGTAATACCAGATATTAAATTGTATTTTAAAGCAGCAATCATCAAAACCACCTTTTACTGGCTAAGAAATAGAGGACTGGATCACTGGGATGGGTAAGGCACACAAGACACAATAGTCAATGATTACAACAATCTACCAAAGACGCCAGCTTCTAGGATAATAACTCTCTGTTTGAAAAAACTTCTGGGAAAACTGGGAAATAGTATAGCAGAAACTGGGCATATCCCAATATCTGACACCATACATCAGAATAAAGTCCAAATGGGTACATGATCTAGATCTAAAGACTGATACTATAAACAAATTAGGAGAGCAAGGAATAGTTTTTAAGATTTATGGAGAATGGAGGAATTTATGACCAAATAAGAAGTAGAAAATATAAAATGCAAAATAGATACTTCCAATGAAATGTAATTGAAATGTTTTTGCACAAAGTCAATGAAACCAACATTAGAAGAGAAGCAGAAAACTGGGAAAACTTTTACAACCAGTGTCTCTGAAAAAGGCCTCTTCTCTAAAATATATAGAGAACTGAGTCAAATTTAGATGAATACAAGTCATTCCTCAACTGATAAATTTTCAAAAGATATAAACAGGCAGTGTTCAGAGGAAGAAATTAAAGCTGTCTATAGTCATACAAAAATGTTCTAAATCACTATTGATTATAGAGATGCAAATCAAAACAACTCTGAAATATCACATCACACCTATCAGACTGGCTAACCTGGAAAAACAGGAAAATGATAAATTTAGGGGATGTGGGAAAGTTGGAACACTAATTCATTACTAGTGGAGCTGTGAGCTTATCCAACTATTCTGGAAAGCAATTTGTAACTATACCCAATGGGCTATAAAAATGCACATACCTTGGTACTAGCAATACCACTTCTAGGGCTGCAGCCTAAAGAGGTCATAAAAACGAGAAAAGGACACATGTATACAAAAATATTTATAGCAGCCTTTTTCGTGGTGTCCAAGAACTGAGAACTGATGGGATGCCCATCAATTGTGGAATGGCTAAATAAGGGCTGGTATATAAATGTAATGGAATACTATTGTGATATAAGAAATGATGAACAGACAGACTTCAGAGAAACATGCAAAGACTTATACGAACTGATGGTGAGAGAGGGGTGGAGAAACAGGAGAACATTGAACATAGTAAATGCCACAGTTTGTGAGGACTAATTTTGATAGACTTGACCCTTCTCAGTATGCGAGAACTTAAAAGAATTCCAAAGGTCACATGATGGAAAATTCTAGTCACATTCAGAGAAAGAACTATGGAGTCAGAATGCAGAGTGAAGCAGACTATTTTCTTTTTTTGTTTTATTATTTTTTCTTTCTTTCCCTTGGTTTTTCCCATACCCTATAATTCTTCTATGCAACATGACTAATATAAAAATGTGTTTAATAGGAATGTATGTGTAGAGTCCATATCAGATTACAAGCCTTCTTGGAGAGGGAGGTGGGAGAGAGGGGGAGAAAATTTAAAACCTATGGAAGTGAATGTTGAAAACTAAAAACAAGTACTTTAATTTTAAAAAGATAGAGATATAAATGAAGATTAATAAATGTGTAATTTTTACTTAGGTCAAAGAATATAAATTATATAAAAAGTTAACATCTATAGAACAGAGAATTCCTAAATCAAATGGCATTCCAAATTTTGGGGAATAAAACTAAAGCAGTCTAAGACTATCAATAATTTTCTCACTTAATTGTTACCTGTTCTTCCCAAATTCATAACATCTGAAATTTAATACATGTGCTATTTTTTTCCTCCTTACAAGTTAGTGAAAATAATGCTGAATTAAACAGGAAGGAGCAGGTGTGACATGAATTCAAATCTTGTAACTGGATTATAAAAATAAGAGGGTTTATGCCAAGAAAAAAATCAGTGTTAGCTTTAGAAAGGAAAAAAAAATTATAAAACTATTATAGTACACCGCTAACTGAATCAGTTGCTGAAGTTAAACTGAAGCAGTAAATTTTTCTAGGTCTGTTAAATGATCACAGTATTATTGAATATGAGATAGGGAAGGTGAGACAAAATCCTTAATGTTTATAACTTAATACTGATTTAATTTGCTAACAAGCTCTGTGATTTATACTTTTTCAATCTTCTTTTATTTTTGCTTTAATTGATGCATTTATTTATTTTTTATTTGAAAGTGGTGGAGAGCAGGAATTTACTACCTAGGAATTTTCACTTTCAATATAATAAAAACCCTTGTGATAATCTATTTCCTTATATAAAATAACAAGGCTGACTAACTTCAGGGGGTAGCAGTCAGACGTTAGGATTCATTATTATAAGGAATTTCTAGGCAAGGCACTTACTTTTGCCAATGCAGGTGCTTTATCTTTTTTGCACCTTATAACCTTATAGAACTAGTGACTTATTTAGGATCCCACAGATGGTATGTGTAAGCGTCAGTCTTTAACCCAGATCTCCTTGGTTGTAACATACTATTCTTTTCCCACTATTCTATTCAATGTGCTATGCTACTTTTCTAAAACAAACAAACAAACAAACAAAAACCCCAACACAATAACTATTTTAAAGTTTTGTGAAGAATTGGAAATTGGCAGGATTTTTCAATATACCAATCTAGCAACATATAACAAGTGTTATAAAAATAATCATAGTCTGTGTCCTAATAACCTCATTGTTGAAATTATACACAAAGAATATTAAACAACAAGAAAAAAAGATAAGATATCTGTTCAAACATATTTATAGCAGCATTAATTGAAAGACTGAAAATAAACTAAATTTCTAACAATTGGAAGGTTGGCTGAACAGAAGATGTTTTATCAATGAAAGAGATGTAATATAATAAAGAAAGATAAATACGAGGAATATAAATAAATAATTAAAGACTGATATGTATGAAATAATTAAGTGTTAAGAGAACAAAACCAGGAAAACAATACGCCTACTGAACACACACACACACACACACACATACACACATATATATGAAGCTAATTTTTCTGCACAAATAAAAAGATGAATAGTTGAAGACAATATTAGAGAATACTGAAGAAAGAAATATATTTTTTAATTATTATAGACAGGTGGATGATGAAGTTGTTTTTAAAAAGTTTTAGTAGCTCTCATCTATGGAAGTTGTTCTGCTCCCTATCCTCATCATGGCATGAAAGGTGATCCTGGGTTCTCAAAGTCTCAAAGTGAAATACATATTCTGGAGGGTTTTGACAAAGTAAAAGGCTTACATTGTAGTTTTTTTGGCAAGCTGTGTCTATAGTTCAATTAAGGCAAAAACTCAATACAGTGAAGATCATCACCAGTATGTAAACAACTTTGTTATTTTACCATGGCAACTTATCGCTTTAAAAACAAGTCTCATTAGGGGTGGCCAGGTAGCACAGGGAGTAAGAACACCAGCCCCAGAGTCGGGATGACCTGGGATTAAATCTGGGCTCTGATACTTAGTACCATACCCAGAAATAACTGGCCATGTAACCTTGAGCAAGTTACTTAATCCCAATTGCTTAAAAACAAAAAGTGTCATTATTGTGACTCTCTAGAATAGTGATTGAGTGCTAAATGTGGGACAAAGAATGTTATGAATAACATAAGCTTTGCATCATTTATATATTAACTACTATTTAAATTAATTTATTATTAAACTTATTTTATCCATTAGTTTTTGATTAAAGGATAATATTTTAGTCAGGTTGTCATATTACTATAGACATATGAATATTTTAGTTATAAAGTAAGTGATCAGATAAAATGTTAAATGGAAGTTAACGCATGAATCTCATAAGCTCTCCTTGGTGGGGCAGATGAAGGCAATAGCAGATTTGTTTTCATGTTACAATTAAAACTGAAAATAAACATCCCATCATGGGCTCTTGGACATCTTGCCCTGAAATGCTCAAAGTGATAAGCATTTTTTAATCTACAATTGTCAAGATGGTTTTAGCTCTTTCAACACATGATGCAAATAAAGAAGTAAAGAAATTCAAGAAAAATTTTGACAAGGTGCAAATCATGATGACATATAACTAATATTCAGTAAATTTAATATGAAGGTGGGCACTAAGGGGGATGGAAAAAAATTGTAAAGTATGGATTATGAAAGGAAAAATAAAAGGCCTAAAACTTTTCTACTCTATTCAGAAACCTCATACCTATATATTCTGAATTTTAAAAATAAAATTAATAAAATTAATTTTATATGTGTGTACCAATGAATATTATACAGAAGACAAAATTGACTGCAGGAAACTTAAATAAAATGAATGGTTATTAACATGGAAGTCATTCCAGCAGTATCTATATGTAATCAAACATTGAACTAGCTGTGTGAAATATCAAAATATACACTAAAATGGAAGGGAGGAAAAACTAATTAGAAAGAAAATTGCTGCTATAAACAATGTTGAAACTGGAAAAGGAAAATGTATAAAAATGAAAAGAATTAGCTTAGACTTTCACCATCTCTTGCTGGAATTAGACAAAAATACAGTTATCAGAAGAAAAAAAAACCTCTAATTATAAAAATTTTCATCCAGAAAATTCTTGATTTGCTTACTAAGAAAACAGACTTATCAGCCAAATTCAACAATGATTTAATACTAACTTTATTTAAAAAAATAAGAAAGAGAGATTTGCATTTCTCTCATAAAACAACATGCCATAGCAGCAGGAGGGTGGGGGTACAAGATCACAGAAAGTTTGGTGTGAGACATAGTGAAACCCGATCTTTGTAAGTACATCTGTAGATAGAGATGAAAATAGAATGCGAATAGAAAGAAGATGGAATGGGTAAGTTTTCTTTTTTATGATTATATATTCTCATAGCTTAAAACATTGTTACTACAACATTTAGATTGTAATAGGATCCAATGAGTTATAAGAGGAAGGAGACTCCATATAGATCAAAAGATAATTGGGAAAAGTGATGAGATTAGACTAAGTAGAGAGAAAATGCATGCTGGAGTTGACATGATGTTGAAAATGTAGAAAATTTTATTTATTAAGAAATCTATAAGATTATTCTGGGAAGATGGTGGAGTAGGTCAGAAAATTCCTACATCTCAATATTTCTCCCCATAAAAGTGATGAAACAGCAAATCAGGGCAAACATTAAGCAGTAAAAAATAAATGAAACTAGGAGCAGAATGCATTTTCCTGAGACAATCTGAGAATATCTGAAGGAAAGTCACAGTACAAAGTGTGGTCCCTGTGAAAAGTAAACATCTCCAGGCTAGATCTTAGGTGTGCTTAAACAACAAGCAGCAAACCTTAAGTTTAGTTGTGTTGGGAAACTTCCATGGTTGCAGTCACAGGAACTTTTACCCCTGGGCCAGTGAGGGTTTGGGGCATCTGAGCTGGGAAAGATTGACGGGACCTCTGCTGACAAGGGGCACCATATTCAGCTGCGCTGTAGAGACATAGTATAAGAAAGAAGGAACCAGCACATTCTTGGTGAATTCAGAAGTAGTGGGGCAGAAACCCCAAAGGCTATGGGCTCTTCTGGGAGACTTGAGGTTTTGATTCCAGTTCCAGGGGTGAGGCAACAACTAAAGGATGATCAGAGGACAGAGGAATCATCCCCCATACCCTTGGAAAATAGGTGATAATAAAAACTAAACTAGAGGGAGCTATGTGGCACACTGAATAGAACACCAGCCCTGGAGTCAGGAAGATTAGACTGATAATCTGGCCCTAAGCACTTAACACTATCTCTGTGATCTTGGGCAAGTTACTTAACCCCAATTTTCCTGTCTTCCCCCCCTCAAAAAAGCAAAAAAAAAAACCCTTAAGCTAAGAAACAAACAAACAAACTACATGGACAGGTAAAGGAGAAAGAATCCGACCACAGAGAGTTACTATAGGAATAGAGGAGAACAGGTTTTACTCTCAGAAGAGGATACTGAATCAAAAACACTCTTGTACACCAAAGAGGTATGTGAAATGTTCATCTTCTCAAAAATAATTAATAGAACATTAAAAAGGCATTAAAAATAAATGAGGGAGGGGGGCAGAGACAAGATGGCAGAGTAGAAACAGGGCTTCCTCACAACTCTGGCTCCCACCTCCCCCAATTCATGTAAAAATTATTCTAGACAAACTTTGGAGCCACAGAACCCACAAAATGACACAGAGAAGTTAACTTCCAGCTGAGGACAGCCCAGCAGGCTGGCAGCAAGCAGCCAGCACAGCACTCTGGGAGCTGACTCCAGCCCTGCTCAAGCCAGAGATCTTAGTGCCAGGGAGACCTGACCAGACACTGGCTGGAGGGACTTCAAATCACCAGCTGCTGTGTCAGTGTCAAGAATTATCAACCAAAAGGTTCCAAGGACAAAGTAAGAGGTCACTGCAGTCTGGACTTTGGGACTTGTGAATTTGGAGTGTGATCGGGACTTTGCCCTGAGGTTGAGAAGCAATTGAGGCACCACAGCCCTGCAGCCACTGCCACATGGCAGCATCAGCTCCTGCCCTGCAGACTGTAGGGGAACCAAGCAACCCATTTGAGGGGCAATTCCTTTTAATTTAACCTGCTTTTATGTGGATTGCTGTCTGGGGTGGAACTGGGGTATATCTCCAGCTTCCCGGAGCATGTGGGAATTTCAGAGAGGGCACTCAAATAATACCATAGGCAGGTGAGAAAATCCAGCATTAGGGATAAAGCTCCTGTTTCTGGTAGCAGAGCTCTACTGTGGCAAAAAGTTCAAAAGTCAAGTAATTGAGTGACAACATGAGCAAGCAAAGGAAGCAAAGCAAACAGAGCAACCCAACTTTACATTCCTATTTTTGGTACAAAAAGGATCAAAGCATGGAACAAGAGGAAGAAAGCAAAATCAGAACTCTGCAGAAAAAGCTTCCAAGAAAAATATGGGGTAGCCAGGTAGCACAGCGAGTAAGAGCACCGGCTCCAGTGTCGGGATGACCTAGGGATCAAATCTGGGTTCAGACACTTAGCACCCACCCAGAAACACCTGGTTGTGTAACCTTGAGCAAGTTACTTAAGCCCAATTGCTTAGGGGCGGCCAGGTGGCTCATCGAGTAAGAGCACCAACTCCAGTGTTGAGATAACCTGGGGATCAAATCTGGGCTCAGATACTTAGCACCACATCCAGAAATAACTGGCCGTGTAACCTTGAGCAAGTTACTTAACCCCGATTGCTTTAAAAAAAAAAAGAAAGAAAAAGAAAAATATGAGCTGGTTACAGACTATAGAGGAGCTTAAAAAGAATTTTGAAAATCAGAGAAGAGAAGTGGACAAAAAATTGGAAAGAGAAATGAGAACAGTGCAAGAAAATTATGAAATGATAGTCAACAACCTGAATGAAGGAAATAACACCTTAAAAATAGAATAACTCAGATGGCAAAAGAGGCTCAAAGAGTAAATGAGGAGAAGAATGACTTAAAAAATCAAATTTGCCAGATGGAAAAACAATCTCAAAAATTCACTGAAGAGAATCATTTCTTCAGAATTAGATTGGAGAAAATGTTAGCTAATGATTTTATGAGAAATGAAGATACTATTAAAGAGATCCAAAGAAATGAATAAATAGAAGGCAATGTAAAATATTTCATTGGAAAACCACTGACTTGGAAAATAAATTTAGGAGAGATAATTAAAAATTATTAGACTACATGAAAGCCATGATCAAAAAAAGAACCTAGAAATCATCCTTCAAGAAATTCTCAAGAAAAATAGCCCTAATGTTTTACAACCAGAGGGTAAAATAGAGGTTCAAAGAGTCCACTGCTCACCTCCTGAAAAAGATGACAAAAAGAAAACTCCTAGGAATATTATAGCCAGGTTCTGGAGTTCCCAGATCAAGGAAAAATATCACAAACAGCCAGGAAGAAACAATTTCAATATTCTGGAAACACAAGCAGGATAAGTCAGGAAGCTTCTACACTGAGGGATCGAAGGGCTTGGAATATGATATTCCAGAGGTCAAAGCTGCTGGGATTAAAACCAGGGATCACCTACCCAGCAAAACTGAGTATCATGTTTCAGGGGAAAATATGGTCATTCAGTGGAATAGAGGATTGTCAAGCATTCTTTTTTTTAAAGCAATCTGGGTTAAGTAACTTGCTCAAGCTTCCATGGCCAGGTGTTTCTGGGTGGGTACTAAGTGGCTGAGCCCAGGATTCGATCCCCAGGTCATCCCAACACTGGAGCCGGTGCTCTTACTTGCTGTGCTACGTGGTTGCCCGACTGTCAAGTATTCTTGATGAAAAAAATAGAGTTGAATAGAAATTTTGACATTCAGATACAAGAAGCAAGAGAAGTATGAGAAGGTAAACAGAGAAAAGAAGTCATATGGAACTTATCAAAGTTGAACTACATATATTCCTACATGGAAAAATGATATTGTAGCTTATGAAACTTTTCTCAGTATGAGAATACTTGAAGGGAATAGAAATGTATATATATATATGTAAATAAATAAATATATATATGTATATATATATATGTGTGTATGTATACATAGATACATATGTATGTCTATGTAGTAGTGTATATGGGCGTATGAATACATATGTGATTATGTGTGTATGTGTCTATAGGTATACATAGACAGAGGGCACAGGAACAATTGAATAGGAAGGGATGATATTTAGAAGGTCAAATGAAGAGGTGAGAGAGGAACATAATGAGAGGAAATGGGGAGAGACAGATTGGGGTAAATTCATACAGGAGAGGTAAGGGAAAATGATTTCAATGGAAGGGAAGAATAGGAAGACAAAAGGGAATGAGTCAACCTTATTATCATTGAATTTGGCTTAGGGAGGGAATGACATACACACCAAATAGGGTATCTCACCCTACAGGAGAGTAGAGGGAGAGGGGATGAGAGGGGGGATAAACGAAGGAAGGGCAGGCTGGGGGGGATGGAATTTGGAAGCAACCACATTTGAAAAGAGAAAAAATCAAAGTAAAGAACAGAACAAGTTGGGGGTGGGATAGGATAGAGGGAAATATAGTCAGTATTACACAATATATCCACTAGAAAAATGTTTTGCATAGCTACTCGTCTACAACTTATATTGAATTGCTTATCTTCCCAGTAAGGGTGGGTGACAAGGGAGGAAGGGAAAGAATTTGGAATCCAAAGTTTTAAAGTCAATGTTTAAAAATATATATATATACATATTATTATTAATATTTTACATGTAACTGGGATATGAGATGCAGTCACAAGGGCATAGATATCCACCGTGACCTACTGGAAAGTCGAAGAAGGAATGGGGGAAGATATGGGAGAGAGAAGATTGGTGGAGGGGATATTCAGTGGGAATTCTGTTTTGGGGTGGCAGGTAGGGAAAATTGGGGTGAAAATTTGTAACTGAAAATCTTGTGGAAATGAATGATGAAAACTAATAAATAAAAACAGAGAGAAAAAGAAAAATAAATAAGGGAGAATGAGGAAAAACTAAAAAACAAAAAGAAGAACAATCCAAGAAAAACAAGGAGATTATGAAAACAAAGCCAACCAATTAGAAAAGGAGATCCAGAATATTAAGGGGAGAAAAAACACTCCTTCAAAATCAGAATTGGGCATGGGAAAACCAGGGATGTTATAAGAGATCAAGAACAAATAAAACAAAATATAAAGAATAAAAAAAATAGAACAGAATGTGAAACATCTCATTTTGTGAAAGTGAATGTGAAAAACAACCAATCTAAAGAGCAGATCAAGAATAAATGGACTACCTGAAAGCTATGATGAAATAAAAGAATCTTGATACAATCATACAAGAAATAATTGAAGTTATCATGAAGCATTAGAAAGAGGGAAAAGTAGAAATAGAAAAAAAAATTTCTGATCACCACCTGAAAAAGATCCTATGAGGAAAACCATAGGAATATTGTAGTCAAATTCCAAAACCCCAGCTCAAGAATAAACTATTGCAAACAACAAGAATGAAATAATTTAAATTTGGTGATGCCACAAATAGAATCACACAAAACCTAGCAGCGGTAACATTAAAAGATTGTAGGTCTTGTAACACTATATATTGAAGAGCAAAACAACTGGAGTTCTAGCCATAACTATCATACCCAGCAAAGTTAAGCATAATAATGAAGGAAAAAAATGACATCAAATGAATGGTCAGACTTTCAGGACTCTGTTAAAACAAAACCCAAACCTATACTTATTAGAAGATTTGATATACAAGAGCAGAGAGAAATACACATCAAAGGTACACACCAAAGACTAATTACAAGGCACTCAATAAGGACAGATTACTCACCTTGTATGTATATAAATTTTATGTCTAAAATTTTTACTTGTAATTGGGTAGTTTGTAGGAAAACATGGGGTAGACCTGAGTATGATATTACTTAAAAAATAATAAAACCATAAAGGAATAGCTAAAAAGAGTAACTATTTTATACAAATGAAATATGAGAGGAACTGACACAGAGGAATTAGATGGGGGAGGAGGGTTGTTATCTCTGGAAACCTACTTTCATCAGGAATGGGATCAAAAGGGAACAATTATAAATGTTGCATCACCATACATACAGAATGTATGTATGAATGTACAAAAGTCTTATAAATTCAGAAAGAAATAAAATGCTAAGGAGATAGGGAAGGGAAGAGAATTAGGGAGGGATCTTTACAGGAGAAAGTGAGACAATAGGTGGGGTATAGAAGGGTGTTTAGATGAATGGAAAATGGGAGGATAAAGAAGGGATCTTTTGGGGAGGGATGTAGATTAAGTAATAGAAGGACAAGTTAGCAGGTAGAAGTAAAGTAGAATGGGGCGGCCAGGTGGCTCAGTGAGTAAGAGTGCCGGCACCAGAGTTGGGAGACCTGCGATCGGTTCTGGGCTCAGATACTTAATACCACACAAAATAACTGGCAGTGCAACCTTGAGCAAGTTACTTAACTCCAATTGCTTTTTAAAAAAAAAGGAAAGTAGAAGAGTTAGGAGGGATAGAAAATATGAAATACACAGAAGAATAAAAATAAACATCAGAAGCAGAATTTCTTAGGGAAAGTATATGCCTATATGTATGTATGCATACGTATATATCCATGTGTATATATATATATATATGTATATATGATCAAATATTTATCTATATATGTATATAAATGTATCCATGCTTAATGGTAACCTTTTTACAAAGTAAAATTTGTACAGCAGAGAATAAAAGAAAACAAACAAAGAAGCAAAGAAAGGATGGATAACTCTCAGTACAGACTTTCTTGAAATGGACATTTTATTACTAAATATTTTTAATCCTCTCTCATGTTCTGCTGTGCACATGACATGCTTTTTTTCTTTTCTTATTTTGTATCTATTTCAATTTTTAAGTTTATAACATCTTTCTTTTACTTTTCTTACTGTATGTTTAAATTTCAGTAACAAAATAAAAACACTTGCCATGGAATCAGAAGGACCAGAGTTCAAGTCTGACCTCAGACCAGAAACTTGACACTTACCAGCTGTGTGAACCTGGGCAAGTCACTTAACCCCAATTGATTTGAAGAAAGAAAGAAAGAAAGAAAGAAAGAAAGAAAGAAAGAAAGAAAGAAAGAAAGAAAGAAAGAAAGAAAGAAAGAAAGAAAGAAAGAAAGAAAGAAAGAAAGAAAGAAAGAAAGAAAGAAAGAAAGAAAGAAAGAAGAAAGGAAGGAAGGAAGGAAGGAAGGAAGGAAGAAAGAAAGATTGAAAAATTGTAACAAATACAAATCAATTAGACACAATATGTGGTAGAGTTTTAGAATAAAAGTTTCTAGAAAAGATAGCAACTATGAACAAATAAAACCTGATTTCTTGTTGCTATGAAATCTTTAAGAGAATGATTTACACATATATTGAGAACTGCAGTACTAAAAGTATGAGAGACAGACTAATGATTTTCATTTTTTCTACTTTTTTCATGTTGAATAATAATTTTCCATAGTAAATAACATGTTCAAATTCACAAAGCTGCCTGAAAGTACTAGGGTGGAAAATTCCACGATCTATGTTTACTGGTTACAAAAGCAAAAAAAAAAGTATAACAAAAAATTAAACACACCATCATACAGTAAAATGTCACAAAAAAGCTTTTTATTCAATAAGGTATTTCCCATACATGTGTTTATATAATCATAGGTTAGAAATATAAGTGCTCTTAGGGTTTGATTCTAATTTCTTCATTTTACAGTAAAAGAAACTAATACCCAACAAATTAAATAACCTTCCCAAAGTCAAATTGATTATAATTGAAAATTGCCAGTCTTATGATTCCAGATCCAAAATATTTTTTTTTACTGAAGCTCACTGTTTTTCTTTAATAAAATCATTTTTCAAAATCTTTGAAAAAAAATTAAAAAGGACACAGCACTATATGACAAGGAATGGCAGTCTCAGGATGACCTTTAAAAGTCACTTCAGACTTGATCAGGAAGATTGAAGACCAGACATCATTTTCTCCAGATCTCTCTCTCTCTCTCTCTCTCTCTCTCTCTCTCTCTCTCTCTCTGTGTCTCTCTCTCTCTCAAACAAAAAGGTATTGTATACCAGGTGGAGAAATTACACCTAAAACTGTAGAACAAGAAAGAAAGAAGCATAACAAAGTAATAGTACTTTAAATCAATAATATTTGGCAATGACCCGTAAGGTTTTCATTCAGCACAACTCCCTCTTTTGAGCAACCACACTCAAGAGGTCACACAAATCTATTTGCAGACACAGGGGTAGGAGTTGTCAAGGAGTGCAGAAGGTCAAAAGCAGCACCGGCTGTGGGCCTTAGAGATGGCAACTGTAACAGCAGCAGCAGTGCCACCAGGAATTCTTAGAGCCTGTGGACCATAAGGTAGTTGAATTCATGGTCAGAAAATGATTTACAGGATTGAGATGTGATAGCAATGGGAGCAGAAGCTGGTGTCATTTGGCAGCTCATTATCCATTTGCTGGTCACAAATCCAAGGCAGAGAAAAATTATTGTATTTCAATGGAAGCAGGAAACCCATGTAGGTAAATACCTGAGCATAGACTAGAAGGATAATGTCAGACCTCTCCCTGGATCACAACATCTTGAAAAAAGTAAAACTTACAGGCCAAAAGACCTAGCTGAAAAAACAGCAGGGCATAAAAATCATGAGACTAGGTTCACCACACCCAGAGGCAAGGGGCATCCAACTCTAACATAAAGTCCAAAGTTAAGAAACAGACTGAAAAATTGAACAAACAACCAAAAAAATGAAACAAGAAAAAGCTTCTACTATGACAAGGAAACTCAAGATGGAAGCTCAGAAAAATATTTGAAAATGTCTACAAGCATAGCCTCGAGAAAATGCAAATTGAGCACAAGTCCATAAAGAATTATTAGAAGAGCTAAAGAAAAAAAGAGAACAAAAACAAGATTTTAAAAATCAAATGAGCATAGGAGAAGAAAAATAGGGATAAAACTTGAAAGCAATGCAAGAAAATTTTGAAAAGAGAATTAATAGCTTGGTAAAGGAGGAAGAAATAAATAATAAGAAAAACTGAAAAATCAGAATTGGTCAAGTGGAAGTTAAGAAACAGTAAAAACTCATGGGGATGGGAAAGAGAAGAAAAAAGTATCAAACAGAAGATGTTAAAAGGGAAGAAGAGGAGGAAGATTGAATTAGGCCTATGTGAGAGAGAAAGAAGGAGGAAAGAAAAGAGAATTAAGTAACTAAATAAAAAAGAGAGAAAATATCAATAAATAAAATTCCAAAACGAGGATGGGGAGAGGGGAAAGCTGTGAGGAAAACAGCTTGTGGAAACGAATTGCCTTAAAGTAGATTAAGCACAGTTAATTATAGGAAAAGGTATGGACTAAAGAGAAGAAATTAACAAACAATCCTTAATTTAGAAGCATATAGAGTAGAAACACAAATAGAGAAAACATCCACTTAACTTGAATAACTTTAAATGTGAGTTAAATGAGGAAATAAATAAAATGGAGTGACAAATTGCATAGGAAAAGAAAATTCTACAATTTGTTACAAGGAAACGTCCAATTCAAAGACAAAGAGGAAAATGTAATGCTGAAACAAAATTTGTTTTACATGAGGTAAATTCTCTCCTCTCAAAAGCAAAAAAAAAATCATTCATGCTATCAGATGAAATAAACATAAAAATTCATGATGTAAAGTGACATTGAAAAGGCAATGACACTGTGATGGAAGAAAATGCTAGATAATAAGCCAATATCATTATTCAACTTTATTTCAAAATACCATGGAATATAAATTCATATGGAAACATTTAACTGAATTGAAAACAAATAAATAAAAAGATAACAATAAAATAATATTATGAAAATTTGGTCTTCTTTGAGAGTTGTATAAACCTAAGAGAAATGTATAGAATTGGACAAATTGCTGGATAAATTAGAGTTAAAAGACTAATGGATTTTTCTGAATGGTACTCTTAAAGAACATACATACCTCTCAGTTTCACATGGCACATTTATAAAAATTGATAATGTATTAAGGGAAAAAGAAATTATAAATGTATGCAAAATGGAGAAATATTAATCATTTTCTTTTTTGAAGTATAATATATTACAGTAGTATTCAGTTTGGGGAACACCAACAAAAGACACAGACATAATTGAAGGAGGATCATTCCTTCAGAATTATATTGGAGAAAATGGAAGCTAATGACTTTAGGGGAAACTAAGATGCATTTAAACAGATCCAAACAATTGAAAGAATAGAAGGCAATGTGAAATAACTCATTGGAAAAACCACTGACCTGAAAAATAGATCCAGGAGAGAGAATTTAAAAATTATTGGACTGCCTGAAAGCCATGATCAATGAAAGAACCTAGAAGTCATCCTCCAAGAAATCTTCAAGGAAAACTGCCCTGATGTTTTAGAACCAGAGGGCAAAATAGAGGTTGAATGAATTCACTGATCACCTACTGAAAAAGATCCCAAAAAGAAAACTGCTAGGTTATAGCCATGTTCCGAAATTCCCCGATCAAGGAGAGAATATTTCAAGCATCCAAGAAGAAACAATTTGAATATTGTGGAAACACAATCAGGATAACCCAGGATCTGGCAGCTTCTACATTGAGGGATCAAAGGGCTTGGAATGTGATATTCCAGAGGTGAAAGGATCTGGGATTCAAACTAAGAATCACCTACCCAGCAAAGCTGAGTATCATGTTCTGAAACATATGGGAAAAATATGTTCATTAAGTGGAATAGAAGACTTTCAAGCATTCTTGATGAAAAAAAAACAGCGTTAAATAGAAAATTTGACATTCAGATACTAGAATCAAGGAAGCACAATAAGGTAAATGGGTAAAAGAAATCATAAGGAACTTATGAAAGTTGAACTATTAATATTCTTACATGGAAAAACAATGATTGTAATTGATGAAACTTCTCAGTATGAAAATAATTGAAGGGAATATATATATATATATACACATGTGGGTGTGTGTATTTTTATGAGGGCATATTGGCATATGAATACATATGTGAATTTGTGTGTATATGTTTCCAGGTATACATAGGTAGAGGGCACAGGACCACTTTAATAGGAAGGGATGATTCTTAAAAGGTAAAATTAAGAGGTGAGGGAGGAATGTAATGAGAGGAGATGGGGAGAGACAGAATGGGGTAAACTATCTCATATAGAAGAGGCAAGGGAAAATGGTTACAATGGAGGGAAGAATTGGAAGGCAAAAGGGAATGGGTCAACATTATCCCCCTGAATTCAGCTTGGGGAGGGAATGATATACACACTAAATAGGGTATCTCACCCTACAGGAGAGTAGGGGGGAAGTGGATGAGAGGGGGGATAATGGAAGAGAGGCCAGGCTGGGGGGGAGGGAAGTTGGAAGCACCCACTTTTGAAAAGGTACAGGATCAAAGTAGAGAATAAAATAAGTGGGAGGTGGGACAGGAGGGAAGGAAATATAGTCAGTCTTTTACAGTATATCTACTAGGTTAATGTTTTACTTTAGCTACACATGCACAACATTTGCGATCTTCCCAGTAAGGGTTGGTGACAAGTAAGGGAGGAAATGAATCTGGAATTCAAAGTCTTAAAATCAAATGTTTAAAAATATATACATACACTAATAAGATATACAGTCACTGGGGCACAGGGACCACCATGCCTGACTGGAAAAGTAGAATGGGGTATGGGAGAAAATATGGGAGAGAGCAGTTTGGAGGAGGGGGTATCCTGTGGGATTGTTATTTTGGGATGGTGGGTGGGTGAAAATGGGGAGAAAATTTATAACTCAAAATCTGGTGGAATTGAATGATATAAATCTGAAGTTAATAAAACATTTGAAAAATGAACAAAAACATATGAAAAATATTGTTAAGCAGAATTTTGTTCTCAGTGCAATTTTCAGATTACATATCATATCACAATGTTTTGTAACTTACACTGTGAAAACGGTGGGCTAACTGGATGCCAACGCATCAAACCACTCTTATTACAGGAATATCTAAGAAAATTCAAACACTTTGTAATCTCCTTTCATCCCAAAGACCAAAATCCCAGATAAAACCAATGGATCAGGGGCGGCCAGGTGGCTCAGCGAGTAAGAGTACCGGCTCCAGTGTTGGGACAACCTGGAGATCGAATCCTGGGCTCAGACGCTCAGCACCACACCCAGAAATAGCTGGCTGTGTAACCTTGAGCAAGTTACCAATGGATCATTGTGGCCTTTCATGTGAACCATGAAAAATTTGTGAGATACTTAGGACCAAGGATCTTATTTCTATTGGAGTTCTGCCATGAAGTCATTCATTGATATTTGATTATGAATTAATTTTTATTATTTAATTAATGAAAAATTTAAGAACCTGCCAAGTGGCTGCATTGAACTAAGTACAATAAAATAAAGTTTTTAATTATCAATCCCCTTATATTCTGTTCAGCCAAATGCACATCCTTACCTTTTCATGCTTTTGATCTAATGTGATGCATTTGAATTATATCAAATGAGGAAATACATGTATTTTTCTTTCTTTTAAGTTATATATAAATACTATTTATTTAAATCTTATACAAGAAGAAGATCATTTTATGACTGATCTCCTTATTCCATAAGTGTGTTTCCTAAATGTCAATGAATAAGTCAGATTTAAGGATACTGCATCCACTTACTATGTGACAGGGAAAAAATAGCATATGTACCACTTTTAGGAAGTTCTTTTGTTTGTTTGTTTCAATTAAATCCACTAAGCAATGGTCTTTCATAAATTGCATTGTAAGTAGCTTATTTGGAAGGTGAAACATTTTTTCCCTATGAGAAGAAAATACTAAATAATCTAGTCAGCTTTTCAAGAGAGCTAACAAAAGAAAATTTAACTCCCAATAAAGCTGAAGTATATTAATAATAATATTATAGACTCTAAGCTCCATTTCTAACATTGTTTCTGTGAAGCAGTTCCCCCCACTCAAATAGGAACATTGCTTCATCTCGCTTCATCTATCAGTTTAGTTATGTGATTCAAAGCAGTGGTAAGGATGCCATGTCTGTATAAACTGCTGAGTGGTATTGTAAGGCTGTGCTGCAGAAACTGGGGAAAAATAAACAAAACAAAAACAAATTAAAGAGTTATAATTTTGTCGTGTTGAATTTAAGATATGTATGGGGCATCCAGGTGAAAATGTATAGGCTAGTATGGAAATAAAAATCTAAGAATCATCTGCACAGACAAGACAATTTGAGCCCATGAGAGATAAAATCATTAAATGAGAGAGAAAAGAGGAGGGGACCCAGGCAAGAGCCTTAGGATATCGCTAGTTATTGGGAGCATTATAAATGATGATTGAGCAAATTAAGCTCAGAAGGAGATACCAAAAGTAGAAGGAAAATCCAGAGAGCTGTATAAAGACCACCAAGATGGGAGAATGTTTATAAAGAAAAAGTGGTCAAAAGTGTCCAAAGCCACAGAGATGTAAAAAAGAACTAAGAGTAAAATAAGACCAGGATATCTAGCAATCGTAAAGAACAGTCTCAGCTGAATTTAGAAGTCAAATTTCAGAGATCTTAGAAGGGTTAAAGGGGAGGAAATAGAGGCAATGACTGTAGATAGTTTTTTTTTCAGGTATTTTAATTGAGGAAAGAAGAAATACTGGATAATTGCAAGCAAAAACAGTAAGAACTAATGAGGGTTTTAAAATTTAAGAAAGACTTGGTTGTGTTTTTAGGCAACAGGAAAGGAGAGAGTAGAAAGGAAGAAACTAAAGAAAAGTTATAGAGAGGGGTGATAGTGGAGGGAATCTGCTGACAAAGACAGAAGTGGATAAGATCAAAGGCACATATTAAAGGTTTGGCATTGCTGAAGGGGAATTTATTCATTGGAGATGAGAGTAACAGAGGATATTATGTCCAGGAGACAAACTACCAAATGTGCACACTTACTTTTCTTCAAAAGTAATTTTAGATTCAGAGTTTCAGCCAACATCCTCCCTCGTTAATCTCTATGGCAATGGTTGATTCAAGATGGTGGTACACAGATTGTTAAGTATGGGTGCTAATATCTACTCCTGTAATATCTATTTAAACTAGGTAGATTCTGAGGACTAAGAATCTCATATTCCCTCAAATAATCTAAGTAATTAACCTTTATTACCACCTCACAATCCTCCCTACTTCTCTTCTTGAGTTGAGATCCACTGGATTGTTACTATATCTGCCATTACTCTTGCCCAGAGGAACAATGAAGTTGTCTTATTCAGGACTCTGTAGTTCAAAGAACTTCTGAAGAAGTCAGAAGACATACCTTGTTTCCCCAATAATAAGACACTGTCTTATTAATTTTTTTTTGGACAGAAAAATACCAGAGGGCTTATTTTCAGGGGAGGGCTTATTTTAATGAACATTGACAGCAATTTTAATAAACAGGTATATGTGAACAAAAAAATGTACCTTTAGTCAATAAGCAAATCACTGGGGAAGAACAGGATGAGGCACTCACTGCTGCAGCTCTGATTGGATGCAGCTCGGAGTGCAGCGTGCGTTTCACCTGAGGGGGGGGGGGATGGTGCATACAGAGGGTACCGTAATGTAGCATGTAGCGCAGGGGATCACTTTCACTACAGTAGCAATCTCAATAGGGCTTATTTTCGGGGGAGGGCTTATTTTAGAGGAATCTTACACAGTAAGGGGAGGGCTTATTTTCGGGATAGGTCTTATTATCGGGGAAACACGGTAGTTCATTAGACATTTTCAAGAAAAAAAACAAACCAATATCTTAAGAATCTAATTTAAGCTAATTACCATAATTTTTTCAAGTTCTATAATATAATGATATTATATTATTGAACTGTTCATATGACATTTATTATACTATCTGGTTTTGTTTTCTGATTCTTTTATCTAACACATTCATTTCAGACATATTTTACTGCCTCTTATCTTTCAACCCCTCAGACCATCTACTTTGTTTCTTATTGTGACTTAATAGCATTAAAATTTGTATTCTCTCCTGGGAATATTTTGTCCATGAATTTGCTCCTGCTCTTCAAATGAGAGAACTGTCAAAAACGCCATAAATTATCTGCATCTCCACTCTGTGATGGTTCTTGTGCTCTAGGCCCATACGGGTACAATCTGGAAGGCATGAACATGATCTTTAAAATATGGTTCTCAGAACTGAATATAATATGCCTATAATTTTATAACCAGGGAAAATGACTATCATATTCCTTATTCTTTCTTCTTCATTTGTAGTTTTTTTTTTTAATTTTTCCTCACATGTAAAAACAATTTTAACATTTATTTTTTAAAACTTTGTGCTCCAAATTTTTCCCATCCTTTTTCACCACCTCCTCCTCATTGAGAAGGCAAGCAATTCAATATAGATTATACATGTCTACTCATGCAAAATATATCCATAAAAGCCATGTTGTGAAAGAAAGCATAAACAAAAAAAAATTACCTCAAGAAAAATAAAGTTTAAAATAAGTATGTTTTAATCTGTATTTATTTAGACACCATCGACCCTTTGTCTGGGGATGGATAGAATGTTTCATCTTAACTCTTTCAGAGTTGTGGACAATATCTAAATCATTCACAGCTGATTATCTTGCAATATTGCTAAAAGTTTGTACACAGTACATTTCATTTTGCATTAGCCAATGTGAGTCTTTCCAGGTTTTTCTGTGAACATATGCTCATCATTTCTTATAGTCCAATAATATCACATCATAATCATGTATCACAACTTGTTTTGTCATTTCCCAATTGATGAGCTTCCTATCAAATTCTAATTCTTTGCCCCCAGAAAAGAGCTACTTTAAATATTTTTATACATGTAGGTCCTTTTCCTTTTTGGTTTTTTTTTTTTAGCTTCTTTAGGGTACATACCTAGTGGTGGTATTACTAGGTCAAAGGGTATATATTTGGTTTTACAGACCTTTGGGCATAGTTCCAAATTGCTCTACAAAATGGTTGAATCAGTTCAAAACTCCACCAACAATGCAATAATGTCTCATTTCCCTCACACACCCTAAAACATTTGTCATTTATCTTGTCTGTCATTATTGAATAATTGAATAATATAATGTCAGAATTGTTATAATTTGCATTTCTCAAATTAATTAAGTATTTTAATATGGTTATATACCTTTGATTACTTCATCTGAAAACTGATTATATCTTTTAATCATTTATCAATTGGGGAATGGCTTTTATATTTGTATTTTTTATTCAATTCTCCATATATTTGAGATATGAGGCCTCCATCAGAGAAACTTGTTTCAATTTTTTTTTTCACAGTGATTATTGCTAGCTGTATTCCCCTCCATCCTCTCCCTCCCCATTTGATTCTCTCCGTTCACCCTGAACCTCCTCAAAAATGTTTGCTTCTGACTACCCACTCCCCTAATATACTCTATCTTCTACCACCACCACCCTTCTTTTATCCCCTTCCCCTCCAGCTTTTCTGTAGGGTAAGATAAATATCTATACCCAATTGAGTATCTATGGTATTTCCTCTTTGAGTCTATTCTGAGGAGAATAAGGTTCACTTATTCCCCCCCTCAACTCCCGCCCTCTTTCCCTGCACTGTTAGAGCTTTTCCTTCCCCTTTTTATGTGAGGTAATTTACTCCATTCTACTTCTTCCTTCCCCTTTTCCCCAGTACATTCTTCTCTCATCCCTTAATTTTATTTTTATACCTCATCCTTTTATATTCTACTCACATCTGTGCCTTTTGCCTATATATACTCCTTCTAACTACCCTAATAATGAAATAGGACTTATGAGTTGCAAAAATAATCTTGTGTAGGAATGTAAATAATTTAAGCTTATTAAGTCCTTTATGATTTCACTTTCCTATTTACCTTTTTATGCTTCTCTTGAGTTTTGTATTTGAAGGTCAAATGTTTTGTTCAGCTCTGGTCTTTTCAACAAGAATGTTAAAAAGTCCTCAATTTCATTGAATATACCTATTTTTTTGAAGGATTACATTCAGTTTTTCTGGGTAGGTGATTCTTGGTTATAAGCCTAGCTCCTTTGCCCACTGGAATATCATATTCCAAACCCTCTGATCCATTAATGTAAAAGCTATTAAATCTTTTGTTATCCTGACTGTGGCTTTGTGATACTTGAATAATTTCTTTCAGGCTTCTTGTAATGTTTTCTACTTGACGTGGGAGCTCTTGAATTTTGCTATAATATTTCTGGGGATTTTCATTTGGGGATCACTTTCAGATGGTGATTGGTGGATTAATTCA
Organism: Petaurus breviceps papuanus; assembly: GCF_028583685.1. Classification (NCBI taxonomy): domain Eukaryota; kingdom Metazoa; phylum Chordata; class Mammalia; order Diprotodontia; family Petauridae; genus Petaurus; species Petaurus breviceps. The sequence continues at coordinate 5,098,051 of NW_027187341.1, read as the reverse complement.
AGTTATATTTTACCCTCTGTTTGAAGAATATCAAAGCAGTTCTACTTGATAATTTCTTGAAAAATTATGTCTAAGATCTTTTCTTTTTGATCATGGCTTTGAGGTCATTCAATAATTTTAAAATTATCTCTCCTGGATTTATTTTCCAGGTGAGTTTTTTTTTGTTGTTGTTAACGAGATATTTCATGTTGTCTTCTTTTTTTTCATTCTTTTGTTTTGTTTTATTGTTTCTTGATATCTCATAAAATCACTAACTTCCATTTGCTCCATTCTTATTTTTAAGGAATCATTTTATTCAATGAACATTTGACCTTCTTTTTCATTCGGCCAATACTGTTTTTTAAGGTATGCTTGTCATTGGCTTTTTGGACCTATTTTACCAGTTGGACTAGTCTGGTTTTTAAGGTGTTATTTTCTTCATTATTTTTTTGTTTCGCATTTACCAAGCTATTGTCTCTTTTCTCATGATTTTCTTACATCACTGTCATTTCTCTTCCCAATTTTTCTTCTAACTTCCCTTCCTTGATTTTAAAAATCCTTTTTGAGATCTTCCAAGACCTGAGACCAAATCATTTTTTTGGAGGCTTTGGATGTAAGAATTTTGACTGTATTGTCTTCTATGTGTTTGTTTTGATCTTCCTTGTCACCATAGTAATTTTATATAATCAGAGTGTTTTTTTTACATTGTTTTCTCATTTTCTCAGCCTATTACTTGACTTTTAATTCTTTGTTAATAGAGGTCTCTGCTTCCAGGGTGGAGGGTGCCATGTCCCAAGCTTCAAAGGTTTTGTGCAGCTGTCTTCAGATATACTTCTAAGAACCTACAGGTTTTCAGTTCTTTGAAGATGGTATGATCTAAGCAGAGCTGTTTGCTTGGGCTGCAGCCTGCACTCTGCTCTTGAGTGACCACAATTACTTTTTTTTTGCCCTGGTACTGTGAGGAGGGACCCCCTTCACTGTGGCTGCAAGCTCTCCAATGCCAGTGCTCCTCCTTGTCCTAGGACTGAAATTCAACACTCCTACCCATATCTGAGTATGGGCAAAACAACAAAGTTCTGCCTCAGAGTTAAACAACAAAAACAAACAAAACAAAACAACCCTGTAATCTCCTTCTGAAAGTTGTTCAACGTCCTTACTGTCTGTGGGCTGAGAGCTCTGGAATCAGCCTTACTACAAATGCTGCTGACTCAGTCACTCTCAAGGCCTGCTCCTCATTTGCTGTGGCCCTGTATGTTTTGGTATAGCCTACTCTGGACTGTGCTCCTCTCTGACCTTGGTACAACTGAAATTTCCTGCTTCCCTTCTAAAATGCCTTGGGCTGGATATTATTTCTTTCCATCTTTTTGTTGATTCTACTGGTCAAGAATTTTGATTAAAGTCGTTTAAAATTTATTTGGAGAAATTTTGTGGAGAACTCAAGTGAATCCCTGCCTTTACTCTGCCATCTTAGCTCTGCCCCCAAATCCCTTATTCTGCAATCTATCCTTCTATGTATAGAGACAATGTGATCATGTAAGGATTTTTTATTACTTTGTTAAGCATATTTTGTTAAGAGTATTCTAAAACCCTGAAGTCTATTTTACTTAAGCATTATGTAGCAATATCAACCCCATTCTGTCCCTATACAGTTGATTTATTTAAAAATTCCAGTATAGGCATATATCTTTATCCCTATTAAATTTCATTTTTTTAAAGTTGGTCCATTACTACAACTATCCATGAGCTTTTCAGAAATACATTCCATCATGAAGCTTTCAGAATGAGGTTATATTGAGGATTAAATAATTTTATGTATGTAAAATATTTTATTACCTTCATTATTATCATATACTACATGAGATATGTTCAGAAGTCAGATGTTTATAAATAAAAGCTGACAACACAGCCTTCCTCATTCATTTGCCATGTTGGCATCCCTAACTTAATAGCCATAAATCTCTCTCTCTTTTCAACAATGAGTGAATTTCCTTTGTATGTCTGGAATATAATTATGGAAATTAGGAAATTATGGGGATTCAATTTAATCCCAAGAGAAGGATTCATCTGATATTTATCTATAATTTGGTTTATATATTTATAACTACTACATGTATCTATCTACTTCTCTCTGTATATTCATCTATGTATAGATATAGATTTAATATGTTTGCATGTATATATGTGTATTGTGTAACTATGTGTATAGGTATACATATGTACATACTAGAGAAGTTGCTTAAAACTATCAAGACATTTGACATGGCATATATATGTATATGTATATATACATATATATCGTGTGTACATATATACACTCTTATACACATACATATATGTCATGTGTATACTTAATAGGTTTTCCTAAATGAACCTGAACATTAGGATTGCTTTGAGTTTTAATACATAGTAAGAGGCAAACAATATTAATGTTATAAATTGTTGTTGAATTAAATGTACAAGGTGTGCTTAAAAGACTATTTTATCTAGATTAACTAACTGTATGAATACAAAATGAACAAATGAATGAACGAAACAAAAATTTTTAGGCATTTGCTATATACCAAGCATTGTGGTAAGGACTTGGAATACACATTTTGAAAAGACAATATGCCACTGAAGTCCTTGTATAACTTGAGGGAATCTACATCTGCATCTATAGTACCTGGATCTATATTTACATTTACATATATACACATTTGTGTGTATCTTTATTATGTATACATCTGTTTATGTATATATGTCTATTTGTGTGTAGTTGCCAGGAGAGAATGTTTTGGTCTAAAAAAATCATAGGGATGGTGAGAGGTCCGTCTATCAATAAACCTTTTCAAGTGTCAAAAGGTAGATTCAATTATAGGTCTTAGAACAAGAGAGGTAAAGGGTTTGTAGTATAGAGTTGGGCAATAGAATAGAGAATAGTAAATAAGAAGATGAGAATTTATGAGCTCAAAAAGGTGAGACCTAAGTATTTCATGGTTTCCCAGGCACAGTCTCTGAAAAATTTGTTTGGTGTGTGGAGCATGGCCAGTAGCAATTGCAGAGTTAAAAATCTGTGAGAGAAATATAAAAATGCATAAACTCAGGAGAATTCAAATAAGGAGGTAAATGAGTTTGAGCCTTTGGTGTCATTAAATAATTTTATCCATTGTTTCCAGGTCACCATTCTACATCTCATTCAAAGGATCACTCAGAACCAAAGATATAAATGATTTTTTTACTAAAACAAAAACAAACAACAACAGCAACAATAACAAAAAAAAAAACATAGTCCAATATCTTTGGCAGAAGCATCTCCCTTACATAATTTAAAAGTAGTCTAGATTATAACAACAAGTAAAAATCACTTAAAAGAAGGTTCAATGGGGTGGGGGTGGAGCCAAGGTGATGATGTAAAAGCAGGAAAACTCCATATGCTCCTCTGTAACCACCTCAAAGACCTATAAAAATGACTCTTAAAAAACTTTAGGGCTATAGAACCCAAAAAATTACAGAGAAACAAATCTCCTGATGAAGACATCCCAGCAGGCCAACAGGAGGGGTCTATCACACCATGGTAGAAGCAGAGCCCAGCCCCCCATGAGTCCATAGTTTTAGGCTCAGGGTGGCCACTATCAGCCCCAGCTGGAGGGACTATGGTAGAGTGGATCACCAGTACCTGTGGTGGTTTTGAGAATTATCAACCCATAAATGCCAAAGAAAATGTGAGAGGCCAGTGTGGACTTTGTGGGAACAGGGGTTCTCGAAGTGTGGTGAGACTCTTCCCCTGGAGGAAGAAGCAGCTGAGGCACAGTGGCAGCAGAAGTGTGACTGCTTCAGAGCTCCTGGCCTGCAGATTGTAGGGGGACCAAGTGACCACCTTAGGAGTAATTGCTCTTTCTTAAACTGCTTGGATCTGGATTGCTGTTTAGGGTGGACGTCTTGGGGTGCACCAGAGCCAGTCGAGGCTTCTGAGAGGCCACCCAACTAAAAGCTCTGGTAGCTGAGAAAATCACAGCAATTTGGGACAAAGCTCTCCTCTCTAGAAGCAAAGTTCTACTGTAGCAAAAAGTTCAAAAGTCAAGTAATTCAGTGGCAACATGAGCAAGGAAGGGAAGCAAAGCAATCACAGCATTCTGACTTTGGATTCCTTTTTTGGGGACAAAAATGATGAAAGCATGGAACAGGAGGAAGACAGTAAAGTCAGAATGCTTGCACCAAAAGCTTCCAAGAAAAATATGAACTGGTTACAGGCCACAGAGACACTTAAGAAGGATTTTGAAAACCAAATAAGAGAAGTAGAGGAAAAACTGGGAAGAAAAATGAGGATGATGCAAGAAAATAATGAAAAGATAGTCAACAACCTGACTGAAGAAAATAAAACCTTAAAATAGGCTAACTCAAATGGCAAAAGAGGCTCAAAAGCCAATGAGGAGAATGCCTTCAAAACCCTATTTTGCAGCATGGAAAACGATTCTCAAAAGCTCACTGAAGAGAATCATTCCTTCAGAATTAGATTGGAGCAAATGGAATATAATGACTTTATGAGAAATAAAGATACTATTAAACAGATCCAAACAAGTGAAAAAAAAATAAAAGGTAATGTGAAATATCACATTGAAAAAACTACTTAACTGGAAAATAGATCCAGGAGAGATAATTTAAAAATTATTGAATTATCTGAAAGCCATGATAAAAAAAAGAACCTAGAAATCATTCTTCAAGTATTTCTCAAGGAAAATTGCCCTTGTGTTTTAGAACCAAAGGGCAAAATAGAGGTTGAAAGATTTCACTGCTCACCTATTGAAAAAGATCCCCAAAAGAAAACTCCTAGGAATATTATAGCCAGGTTCCAAAATTCCCAGATCAATGACAAAATATTACAAGCAGCCAAGAAGAAACAATTTGAATATCATGGAACCAAAATCAGGATAATGCCAGATATGGCAGATTCTACATAGAGGGGACAAAGGTCTTAGATTATGATATTCTGGAAGTCAAAGGAGCTGGGATTAAAACCAATAATCACCTACCCAGCAAAACTTACTATCATGTTTCAGGGGAAAATATGGCTATTCAATGAAATAGAGGACTTTCAAGCATTCTTGATGAAAAAAACAGAGTTGAATAGAAAATTTGACATTCGGATACAAGAAGCAAAGGAAGCATGAGAAGGTAAATAGGGAAAAGAAATTATAAGGAAATTATCAAAGTGGAACTGTTTACATTCCTACATGGAAAAACAATAATTTTAACTTATGAAACTTTTCTCAGTATGAAAATAGTTAAAGGGAATATAAATGTGTATGTATGTATGTATACAAACACATATATACACACACATATATATAGGAGATTATATGGGTATATGAACATATATCTGAGTGTATGTATATATGGGTACACATAGACATAGACAGAGGGCACAGAGCTAATTTAATATTAAGGGATGATACAGGGTGAAATTTCAAGGTAAGACAGGAATATAATGAGAGGAGATGAAGGGAGATATAGTGGGGTAAATTATCTCATAAAAGAAGCAAGGGAAAATTGTTACAATGGAGGGGAAGAACAGAAAGGTAAAAGGGAATGAGTCAACCTTACTCTCATTGAATTTGGCTTAGGGAGCAAAAGACATACACACTAAATAGGGTATCTTGCTCTACAGGAGAGTAGGGGTAAGGGGATGAGAGGAGGGATGATGGAAGGGAGGGCTGGTTGAGGGGGAGGGAATTTGGAAGCACACACTTTTGAAAAGGGACAGGATCAAAGTAGAGAATAGAACAAATGGCTGTCGGGATAGGATGGAGGGAAATATAATCAGGCTTTCACAATATATCCACTATACAAATGTTTTGCATAGCTACACGTGTACAAGCTATATTGAATTGCTTATTTTCCCAGTAAGGGTGGGTGACAAGGGAGGAAAGGAAAAAATCTGGAATTCTAAGTTTTAAAATTAAATATTTTTAAAAATATATATTATTATTATTTTTTACATGCAACTGGGAAAAAAGATATATTGACACTGGGGTATAGAGACCCATCTTGCCCTACTGGAAAGTCAGAGAGAACATGGCAGAGGATATGGGAGAGAGCAGATTGGAGGAGGGAGTATACAGTGGGATCATTGTTTTGGGGTGGTGGTCAGGGGAAAGATGGGGAGAAAATTTATAACTCAAAATCTTTTGGAAATGAATGATGTAAACTAAAAATAAACAAAAATTGAATTAAAAAAAGAAGGTTAAAAAGCAGTCAGCAAGCAGTTTTCCTGGGGTTTCAAGAGCTTCATACTAGAGTAGGCAAAACTACTTTCATTCTCCTTTTGCCAAAGGGCCTCACACAGATGGATTCAGGATCAATTGACATGGGGACGAAGTTAAGCCCAACTGCCTCAGATCTTCACTATAAGTCCCTTTGCTTGCATCAGCCCCTGCCAGTCTTCAATTCCTCTGATGTCTTGGCCTACAAATCTAATAAAGAGGTTTTATAAACAAATACCTATCTCCTAATGGGAAATGAAGAATATGTTCCTATTATCACTATCAGAGAGTTTTGGTAATGAAAACCCTTTCTAAAATATAGACAATTATTAGCCATAAACTATTACATGGCATCTATTTCTCTTCCTTGTGTGTCTTCCATAGACAAATTAATGGGACAGGAAAATCAGGCAGAATATCTTTCATTGGTTAGGTAAGGTGAATATTTTATATTCCTAGGACAGTAATGAACTTATGAGATTCCTTCCCTCTTGCTTTGATTTTTTTCCCCTTCTGCATTATACTTGTTATATTTTCTCCCTCTAAATGTCAAGCTTCCTGTTAGGTTAGATCACCAAAAACACATCATATTCTTGTGTATTGCATTAAGTCCCATCATGTCTTGACACACTGAATAAACAAATAAATTTAGTGGATATAGCTAGATCCTGGCTCAATATTGGAAATGAAAATCCCTTAAAATTGAATAAAATATGTATGAAAAGTGTTTATTTTTAAATGGAAATGGCTTTTATGTTCAAGTTAAAGCTATACTTATAGTTATACAATAGCACATCTTGGACAAATGTCTCCTCTACCTCCTTTACTTCTTTTGAGGTTTTAAAAATATATGTTTTATAAATGTTCTTCTAAGACAAGATACCAATAAATCTTTAATAAATGCTTAGCCAAATTTCTAGTCTGAGTGACAAACATTTTGCTACAAAAGTATCACTGATAAATTATATTAAAAATAAATAGAAACCTATTATTAAATGCTTTGCCTATTTTTTTCCTGTAGATCTCCTGTTCATATTTGAGTTTGCCTTGAATTAGGAAGCAATAAATCTTTAATAAAGCAGCGATGGATATACTGATCACTTGAGAATTATTGACACATCAATATCCATAGAATGGTTTCTTATTAAACTATTGCTACTATTTTCTTAATAGGGCTTATACATTCAGTATTAATAATAGATGAACATTTTTAATTCATTGCTATTGTTACATCCTATTTGTACTCTTGCAGGAACATTATTAAAACTGGTCTCACAAAACATATTTCTCAAGATGCACATGTTTAAGCATTGCCAGTATTGAAAAAAAATAAGCTTCTATGTGTTTAAAATTCCTAATTCTTACAAATAAATAATTCATTTGATAACAGGCAGACATAACATACTTTTCTTACCATGTTTGCCTCAAAGCTACCCCCAGGAATAATATACTTATCATTATCCAAGGTATACATATTGTTTATTAATCCCTTAGAAATAAAAATTACTCAGCTTGCATGCTGATCTTCTGTGAATTGCTAATCAATTTAACTTTCAGGACTGAAGTAATCTTTAGTTTACAAAAATAAGCTGCCAAGATTATGGCTTGCCAAGAGTACAGCCATATTTAGTTCCCATGATTCATTACAATTTTCAATTCTTAACCAAAGAAGCAGAAGATCACAGCTCTGGACTGCATTATGTATAGTACAATTCATTATGTATTGTGAGTGTTTAATAAGCACTTCATGAAATGAATGATCAATGAGGCTAAGACTAGAATTAGAGAATTGCATAATTCACCATCTCTGAAAATTATTATCACTCATAATCATAAGGCACATACACATACATATATATTCACATATACACACATTTATATACATTGACACACACAAAAAACCTCTCTATATATGTATATATATTAATTTCTCTAACTGAAAACACCAAATGATAATCTCCCCAATACCATCATTTCATTTTCAACTAAATTAGATACATAAATGTTATCTAGTTATGAGTTATGTTCGTGGTCATGGAATCAAGATTATATATATATATATTCTCCCTATGTCTTTCAAAAGTGAAACATCCAAGAAATTAACAAATAATTCTGTCCACATAACAACAAATAACTTGACTTCTGTTTTCAAAAAAAAATAATATAAATGTATGCTTGTTTTACTGCCATCCAGATATATTTGCCAAAATGGGATTTTTTTTCTTGGTGATGCTTGAAAGAAAATTTTCTTCATTACCATCATGCTAATCAAAAAACAACCAAAAAAAGAAGTAATCATTAATTGCCTACTATTCCTCATATACTATGCTATGTCTAGGGCATTCAAAGACAAACACAAAACAGACATGAAGGCATGAATGAATGTCATGAGAACACGATTTGTGGGAAAATAATTCAAAGTGTCAGGTCAAGAAAAATTAAATATATTTAGTTAGTACTTTATAAGCAAGAATCCACAGAATTCATTCCACAGATTATCATTTTCTCTAACTGTCCAATTTTCTCCTGGAATAATATACAAAAGTGTCTATATCTGTATTGTCAACTAACTTATTTAAATTGAAAAGAAACAATAGAAGGAGCCTAGAACATGTCAATAAAGAGTTGTAATAAAGAAATCTGAATGAGGGCTCTTTTGATCAAAAGATATATATGATAGAGGCAGAGTCAAGATGGTAGAGTAGAGGATCAGAACTGACAAACTTCCACCTAAAGCTTTCTTAAAAAATGGCCACTTAAAATACCAAATCTTTTTCTGAGCAAAAAAAAAAAAAAAGAAAGAATGAGTCAGTCCAGTTCAGCTTAATAGACAGAAGAAGAGTTGTGCAGATACTGTAATTAGGGCTGGTTTGGATATTGGTCTTGCAGGGACAGCCAGCAGCACACAGGGCTAATAATGAAACTGAACACCTAACCAGGAAGAGGTAGCAGAATATCTTGAAGTTAGTACTAGGCACAGCATCTGCTGGGGATTGCCAGCTTTGTAGCCTATTACCCACTTTTCAGTAATAATTCTATAGTAGACAAGAGCAGTAACATATGGGGACAGGACCCTACCTGAATAAGCACCAGGGCACAGAACAGAAAGGTAGTGACTACACCTGTCTTTGAATCACTCCTTTTAGAAACACCAAAAGCCTACATGCTCCCAGATGAAGCCTCAAATGTTTATGTCAGGTACACTCAGAAGAAGAAAGAACCCTGAAAACATCTACAAGTAAAGTCTTAAAGAAACAAAAAAAAAATGCAGAATGGAAGCAAGTCCTACAATAATTCTTAGAAAAGCTAAAGAAATATGTTTTTGAAAGCAAAAATTATTTTTAAAATCCAAATGAGTGGTAGAAGAGAAAATGGCAAAATAGATGGTTTTGATGTCATAATTGTGCAAAATGAGAATTAACAAGTTGGTAAAAGGGGCACAAGACTTCACCAAAGGAAATAATTTCTTAAAAACGTAAATTGGTCAAGTGGAGACTAAGAGGTCAGGTCAAGTAGAAAATATTAAAAGTAGTCAGAAAGAAATCACTCCAATGTCCTGGTGCCAGAGGCTGGATCACAAAAAATTTATAAGCTACCATTATAAAGGAGTAAAGGAATATAAGAATATTCAAATATAATTATACATCATAATATAATATTATAATGTATCATAGTAATATAATTTTGTATAATATATGTATATAATATACCATATGTAATAAAGTATAATGTAATATATTGGAATATAATATAATTCTAGTATTAATTGGAATATAAAAAGTCCCCCAAATCCTATGAGTTCAGATGAAGGAGATCTCAATACCAGATAGAAAATAAATGCATATTCATGAAGCATATTATATTTGAGATAAGACTTGAAGAATAAGTATATTTTAAGAAGTATTGATCCAAAGTGAACCTAAAGAGGGAATTTAGGACTAAACATAAAGAAGAATTTTAGGGTGTACTGAATACTAAGAACAAAAAGAGTACAAGTAAGATGGCATAGGACAGGAAGAAAGTCGTCCAATTTGCCTAGCCATAGTGAGTGAAAGGAATAGCATAAGATAACTCTAGAAAGGTGAGTTAGAATCAGATAATAAAGGACTTCAAATAGCAGGCCAAAAAGTTTGGATATTAATTTTATTTAAATTTATATTCACTTTGTTATCAATTTTCATAATCTATAGAAATAGTTGGATAACTATTTACACCTATTGACTAACATCCTCTATTCCCAATGAATAACAAATATTGCAAAAATTAAATGTGAAAAACCAAATAAAACAATTGTCATACTTTGAAATAGGAGACAAATATGTTATTTCATTTGTATATCGACCTTTGAGGCAAGAAATTTCTTTCCAATAAAGATCAGCACTTTCTCTGCAAGGTATAGCCATAGGGAATTGTTGCAGAATTGTTCCCAAAGTAGGAAATATTGCTCCCTGTAGGGCATTGAATTTGTCTATGGAGACAGTAGTAGTCTTGGGTGAAAGGTGTGTGTGTGGGGGGGATATTGAATAAAAATTAGCAGGCAGTGGAAGCATAAGGAAAGAAGAGAAGATAAAATTTTGAAAAGCTATTCATACTTTTCATCTGTTACATGACAGAGTTAAAGTTGTAGTGATATCATTTTCCAAATAAACACAAAAAATACAAAGCATAACCAATTGGTGGCCAAGTATGGTGACAGTTCTTAACAAGAAAGTGTTGATAGACCAGCGTTGTCAGGAAGTCCAGCATATGTTGGTAGGAATACATGTGTGTAATGTTTTACTTAGAATACAATATACAGTTACAAGACTCAATATTACATCATCAAAATTTAAATGTGGTGAAAACCCCACACTTGCAATAAATCATTAAATTTATGATGCATCATTTAAAAATGTTTTGTATATTTTTGAAATTATGCCAATTTTAAAAAAAAATAAAGGGTCAAAGAAAGTAAATTTCCACGGAGTCACTGAGTAATTTTTTTTTAAGGGAGAGTAGGCCACATAAGTTTGGGAATCTGTGAAGTGAGAGATTGTCTTGTACTGGGTCACTTGGCCAATATGTGTGAGAAGTGTAACTTGCACCTCAGTCTTCCTGGTTGCAAAGTCAGTTCATATACAATATGCTAGGCTGCTTTTCATCTAAGTTTCTATAGTACGACACAGCTATTTATTTTAATAGTATTTTGTTTTTCCCAATTATATATCAGACAATTTTTAGCATTCATTTTTACAAGATTTTGAGTTCCAAATTTTTCTTCTTCCTTCTATCTCCTCCACTCTGCCAAATGTTCAGCAAGTTGATATAGGTTATACATGTGATATCATGCAAAACATATTCACATATTAGTCACAGTTATGAGAATAAATATCAAAAGGAAAAATAACACGCAAAAAAGTGAAAAATGCTTCAATCTACTCAGAGTCCATCCTTTCTTTGTCAGTATATGGATGGTAGTTTCCTTTGTCAGTCTTTTGTACTTGAGGATGATAAAATTATTTAGTTAGAGCTGTTATAGTGACCAGGATAACAACATAAAGGACTGGGAATATATAGATACTTTTAGATTGGCAACTGTCATAAAGGAATGTCAAAAGACAATGAAATTTTCTTATTGATACATTATCTCAGCAGAGGACTTGGACTGGGTTTCTCAAACATTTATTCTTTCATATCCAGTGACTTCAAATATTCCCCACTAATCCTCTCCCCAAAATTGCAAATATCAGGATATTGATATTTTGCTGCTCTGTTTTGAAAAAGAGATTGACATAATTATAATCATCATTCAATGCAGGTTTAACAGCTCAAAATTATACAAATTTATTTGGGGGAGTGGGAGAATTCTTTATACACCTATCCAACAGTTCATAGTTTTCAAAGTACCTTTCCATTTATTTTCTCTACTGATATTCTCTCAATTATTTTAATTACTCTGTAAGGTAGAAAGAGCAAATGTTATCTTCATATTCACATTATTAGGTGATCAAAAGGAAGGAAGAAAACAATCACTTATTAAGTGTCTACTATGTGTCAAGGACTATGTTAAACACTTTACAATTGTCAATTAAGCCTCACAACAACCATGTAATGTAGACACTAATATTATCCCCATTTTATATTTAAAGAAACTGTCACAAACAGATTAAGAAATTTCCCCAGAATCACACAGTTAATAAGTATTTGTAACCAGATTTGAACTCAGATTTTACCAATCCTACATCCAGTGCTCTTTCCATTAGAGCTATCAAAGTGAGACTGAGAGTAGTTATATGACATATGCAAATTCATGACATTAGAGATAGCAGAGAAAGGACTAGAACTCAGGTCTCAAAATGTTAAACTTATACAGCTTCCAAATTATTTTGTCAAATTTACTTGGACCATTTTTCTCAATGTCTTTTTCTATCCTCTATTGTTTTCCCTCACTATGTTACTAGAAGAGTACTACAATTATAATTGTATTGTGTAATTTCCCTTTTTATCATGATAGTGTTGCAGGTAAGTTCAATAAATAATGTTGCCCTGTCTGATAAAGAATAACTTCTGGACAAAAAGGTTGTATCTAATCAGTTCTGTGGGGTGAAGAATAATTCATTTAAAGCTTCAATAAGAAGAAAAAGTCTTTTAAATATTTGATGGTAGCTAACAGCAGAGGGAAAACAGACCTGATTTTACTTTGAATTTAAAAACAAATTAATTGATTTGCATGTAATGAGTTCACCTTCATTTAGCCTATAACCAAATTGCTTTTTGCTATCAATCTAACACCCTCTCACTGGCTAAGTGAACCAGGACTTGACTTAGATGAGGAATTTTAAGGTGCATTGGTATGGTGGAAAGTAATGCTATTAAAACAGAATAAAAATCATTAAAACTCCCCATTGCATAGTGACAAAAGAAGAACAGATTTGGAGTCAGGAGACCTGAACTTGAATTTTGGGTCTTCTTTTTGCTACTTGCATAATAACACAGCTAATCATTTAACTTCTCTAAGCCTCAGTTTCCCTGCTCTAAAATGAAGGGGTCTAACTAAATCATTACTATGCTCTTTTAAAGCTTTGATCAAAAGATCACATCATAGACTTGGAACTGGAAAGGACACTAATAAAAATTTTCTTCAGATTCTCTCAAGCCCCTTCATAAATAATGTAACTGACGTCTATGGAAGTTACTCTTCTAAGATGATTCTATGGCCCTCTTCTTTTTTTATTTTTTTTAAGCAATCGGGGTTAAGTGACTTACTCAAGGTTATGCGGCCAGGTGTTTCTGGGTGGGTGCTAAGTGTCTGAGCCTGGGATTCGATCTCCATGTCTTCTCAACACTGGAGCCCGTGCTCTTACTCGCTGTGCTACCTGGCCGCCCCCACGGTCCTCTTCTTAATAGTATCACAATTTTTTAAAAAGCCATTTTGTCTATTTAGGATTAAGTGTAATGAAATCAAAAGAGGCTTTCCCACCATGCATTATATCTGAAAATGAAAGAAAACAAACACCAACAAAAAAACAAGTTACCCAAAGAAAATAACCATAAAGATGATAGCAGATGGAAGTTTCTGATTGCAACATTTGGAGGTAGAATAGAAAATCAAGAGTTCACTTCCTGCTGTGTTTCAATAGTCTTACTAATTATTATTTCACCTTGTCAGCAAGAGTTAATTTTCTCTTGTAGATGGACTTCCAATGAATACATTGTTTGGTATAAATGTGTTTTCACAGAAACATGTAGAAGTTGTCAAGTGTTTTTATTCTTTCATTTTCTCTCTTATGATTATTCTTTTTTCCAGATTTTTTTTAAAATTTGTTTTTTGAATGAGTGGAGTAATTTAATTGTTGCTACTCCAAGTTATTTCTTTAAATGTTCTGTTAAAAAGGAAGTGGTAAGTAAAGAGAATAGCAAAATTTTAAGCATTTGTTTTAAGGCTGTGATTGAGTTAAGAATATAAAATATAGTCAAAGTTAAAATTCATTTAGATAGCTAGGTGACTTAGTGGCTATAGTATAGGAAAGTTTAGGAAGCCATGAGTTCAGTTCTGACTTATACAGTTCCTGGTTAGGTGGTCCTGCGAAGTCCTAATTTCCTTATCTGAAAAATGGAGATAAATATGGTACCTACCTTACAGGTTTGTGGTAAGGATTAAATGGGATAATTATTTGTAAAAATGCCTTGAAAAGTTTAAAGTACTATATAATTACCATTGCCATTATTTTCTAAGTACCACAAGGCACAAAATGATTATCTTTGAATAACTACATATGAGATTCAATGATCTCAATCTTGATAACCCATTAGCAAAAATCTTTTTTGTTGTGTATTTTCCCAGAATATTAAGGATTGGATACAGCTTCAAAATGATTACAAAGTACTCAAGTCACCAGGATGGAATTAACTGGGGTAAATGTGCACTCATGAATTTAGGTAATAAAAATATAAATGAGTGAATTGGCCAGTTATTGGATGAAAGATACATAACTTCACTACTTCAAGGGAAAAAAAAAAGACGAGACATGTAGGTGAAGATAACATGAAGCAATAGCTTTGTGCTATAGCAAATGATAAACAAAGGCCAATAAGCAAAATCTAATGCATCAGAGAATCTTTAAACATTTATTAAGCACCTAGTATGTACCAGATACTGTGTTGGTGCTGGGGATATGGATAGAGGTAAATAATATTATTTGCATTCAAGGAGCCTGAAATCTAATGGGGAGAAGCACACAACAAGCAAACAAATAAATACAAAGGAAACTATAGGTAGGAAACATAGGAAATAGTTAAAAGAGTCCAGCACTAGAATAGGAAGCATTGGAGAAGTTTTCCTGTAGAAGGTGGGATTTTATTTGGGATTTACAGGAAGTCAGGGGGGATAATAATTGGCATGGAGGAGAGCCAGAGGAGGAGAGCCAAAGAAACTGCCAAGACACAAGAGATAGAGTATTTTCTTCTTGGAACAGCCAGGAGGTTAATGTCACTGGAGCGAAGAATATATTTTGGGAAGGGAAATGTAAGAAAACTAGAAAGGAAGAAGGGAGCTATGTTATGCAAGACTTTTGTATGTCAAATACTGCATTTTATATTGCTCCTGGAAACAATAGGAAACCACTTGTGTTCATTAAGTAGAGAGGGTTGATGTGATCAGACCTGTGCTTTAAGAAAATCAAGTTAGTGACTGAATAATAATACTACATTACAAGAAGTAAAATTTCCTCTATATTATAATCATCTCATAGTTTTAGAGATGGAAAAGAGTATGGAAGTAAACTTGTCAAATCCTTTATTTTGCAGATAAGGAAACCAAGGACCATAGAGAGTTTAAGTGACTTATCTGAGACATCACAGAGGCAGTACCCCATATGGTGTTTTAAAATCACATGCAAAATTGAGAACACTCACTTTAAGTGAGCCATCGACAAAGCAGAGAGCCTGTACAAAGGAGGATACTTAGGATATTAAGGGAATAAAGCATATTATTTTTACATATTGCATCATCCATAAGAATGTGACTTTCTTGAGGTAAGGAGTAGATGTGTATGCATGTGTGTGTGTGTGTGTGTGTTTTCAGTGTGAGAGAATGTGTGTGCATCTATATTTCTTCTTTGTATCACTAGAATAATGGACACAGCAGTAATTTAATAAATATTTGGTAAATTTAGTTTAATTTAGATATAGTTGAGGACTATGCAGTTGGAATGTTTTTATTACAGTAGGCAAGATGGGTATGAGAGCATTTGTTCCAATATGTGAATTCCTATAATGGAGAAGTAAAAAGAACCCTAGAAATACTGTATACTTCAGGATGGAATTCACAGAATCATTGACTGCGCAGTCAATAACTGAATGAAATTTTTTATACTATAACTCCATAGTCATCCTGCCTTTACATTAAGACCTCTTATAGGAAGAGGGGGTGCAGGATATCCATGAAAATAAAGGCTCAAAAATGAACATTTCATATTTCTTTCAAAAGTTAGGGGCAGATACTCTAGCCATCTATTATGTATTTGACTGAGGGATAATGCCAATCCAATCTCTCTTCCCTCTCACCAGTCACCCAAATCAGATCATACAGCTTAAAGTTAATATGAAGTTAGATACATCTTGCATGACCCCAGTTCCTCTTAGACAATCTTCCTCCCTATTCTAATCAGCTCTCTTGTTCCTATTTTCTCCAACCTGTAATAGTAATAAAATTTGAAGATCCCTTTGAATTGCTAAGCTAAGAGGTACTTAACATATAGTTTCAAATTAAGCCTCTGTTAAAGAAACAGAAGGTATGATCCCCTATTGCTGATTGGACAGGAAGGGGCTGAACAGGGAGGAGCTATACCGTATTTAAGGCAGAGCACAAGCTGGACAATCAGAATTTCCTGGGGTAAGCATTGTGCTACTGGACTGAAGACTGAACTGAGAATTGAGAACTGAGAAGAGGAATGAGAATTGAGAACTGAGACAGAATTTCTTGGAGCAATCCACAAAGAGGCTATATAAAATGATTTTGATTTTCAGAACTGAGATTATGGTGCTGAAGTCTTCTGAGGACCAGCTGGAACTGCTGAGGATTTCTGAGCACCAACTGGAGCTGCATAAGAGTAAGGAAGCATGACTGTGGTGCTAGTACTTTATACAAATGATGTTGTGACTGTTAATGTGTATGAATATTCCTGTGACCTTTTTAAGCCTTGTCTTCCCAGGAACAGAGAGTGTGAAGGATCTGAGATGGACTGGACAGTGTGAGCCCCAATATGGAGCAGGAATGGCAAATAGAGCTGGACAAAGAGTCGGAAGCTGTTTGCCTTTGAACTCAGTTGGCAGTTGGTTAGATTCGGGTTGGAGATGGGACTATGGAAGAGGAACTATGGAAGCTGAAATCCTGTCTGAGTCAAGATGAAGAGACCTTTCCATAGGTACTGAGTAGTGACTGATGGAATTGTTTGAGTAGTGACTGATGAAATTGTCTGAGCAGTGGCTGATGAAATTGTAATTTACTTGTGACCTAGGGGGTGGATGGCTTTTGTACTTTCCACTAGCCCTTAAGAGGCTACTGAGTAGTGACTGTTGAAGTTGTAACTTAATTGCACACCATGGGTGGAGAACTTTGACTTTTGTACTTTGTGACCCTTAATGAGGCAATCCTCCTTAGGGATGATTGAATTATTGAGTTACTAAATGATTGTACTTTGTTGAAAACTATGTGTCCAGTTTGGTGAAAACTATGTGACCACTTTGTTGAAAACTACATGAACATTTTAGTGATAAGTTATTGAGTTGTGACATGGTGAATGCTGTATTTTTATTTTCCATGATAAGTTGTAACATTGTGAAGGCTGTACCTTGATTTTCTGTGAATGTTTTGCTCTGATTTGTTATTTAATAAATAGGGAGTTTGCTATAATATGTAATCAGTACCTTGAAAGCTGTTCACAGCAACAATCCTCTGGAAAGTTGCTTATGCTTGGCTTTACACAAATTTATTCTCTTAGCCCATTCTACAATTTCATTTTGGAATGATAGCCCTATTCTTTACAAATTCCCCTATATCCTGAGTGATTTTGTCTCATGCATTTGCACCTCTTCATTTGAATGTGGCCTTTCCCCAAGGATATCACCTCCCTTGCTAATTTCTTCCCTGAAAGCTCTTATTTCTTTCAATAATTTTAAATTCACATTGTGAGGAGGAACAATATAATTCACCTGAAAATCAGTACATTATAATTACAAATACTTATCTCCAAAACTTCTTATTCAATGAACATTTAATTCCATGACAATCTATCCCCTCTTAGAATTCATAGCATCTATGATAATAGTTAATAATAATAATATAAAAGTATGTAGGTTTTCAAATTGCTTCACCCACGTTATTTCACCCACCTTTCACAATAAGCCAGTAAGGAAGATAACATATTCTTCTCATTCCATTTGTAAAGAAATTCACTTCCCTTTGTCTTTATAGTTGGTTCCTGTACTCTCTCAGGTTCCTCAATATTCTGTCCAAGATTCCCTTCCCTTTCTTTTTCCTTTTTACTTAACTATCTCATTAACTTTCAAGGCTTTATCTGGCATAGGTAAGAATATGCTATCTAGGAAAATGATAAATGTTGGAGATGTGGAAAAATTGATAAAATTATGAATTGTTGGTGCAGTTGTGAACTGATGCAAGCATTCTGGAGAGCAATTTGGAATTATTCCCAAAGAAAAAAGACCATATATATGTATGTTCAAAATGAGCATACCCTTTCATCCAGCAATAAAATTACTAAGTTTGTATCCCAAGGAGATCATAAAAAAGGGGAAAAGACCCATATGCACAAAAATATTTCTAGCAGCTCTTTTCGTGTGGCCAAGAATTCAAAATTGAGGAAATGCCCATCAATTGGGGAATGACTGAAAAAGCTGTGGTACACGAATGTAATGGAATACTATTGTTCCATAAGCAATAACGAGCAGGTGATCTTCAGAAAAATCTGCAAAGACTTGCACGAACTCGTGCTAAGGAAAGTGAGGAGAGCCAGGACAACATTGTACATAGTTATAGCAATGACCAACTTTGATCAACTTTCTCATCAATGCAATGATCTGAGACATCCAGAGAAAAAATTATGTATTGTGAATGCAGATCAAAGAAAACTAGTTTACTTCTTTTTCTTTCTCCTGGTTTTTCTCTTTTATTCTAATTCTTCTTTATAACATGTGTAATGTGGAAATATCTTTAATATGATTGTACATGTATGTGTATGTATGTACATCTATGGCTTGTAAAAATTGCATACCCTCTTGCTGAGGGGGGAAGGAAAAAAGGGGGAAGAAAATTTAAAACTGAGAATCTTCTAAAATTGAATGTTGACAACTAAAATTAAATAAATATTAATAAAGAAAATGCTATCTAAATCCTTGTTTCTTAACCTGACCTCTTTCCTGAGTTCTAGCTGTGAATGTCCTACTTTGTACCATGCATCAATTTCCTCAATGTCCCACTAGCATGTGAAACTCAATGCATTTGGGTCAAAGTCTATTCACCAAGTTTACTGTATTGATAAACTGTGTAATTACTTTGTTGATTAATGTTATAGGAATGTAAATTTTTAAGATCTTCCTTGCCCCTAGGTTAAGTGCACCTGGAGTCTGTGGTGGAAGCCTTGAATTTCAGGAGATACTTTGTGACTGGGCAGTGGGGCTAGAGCAATGTTACATTCCCTGACCCTGGAGAAGGCTATATAAACCCTGTTTTGAGACTTTGTTTTGGGGATCATTTTGAGAAGTGTTAGATAATTTGATCATATGAGACTCTGGCAGTCATTGAGAGGGCCCCAGTTTTGAAAACCCAGATGCTGATGCTTCCCTCTCTGGTCATTGTGATTAGGTACAGATGTATGTAATGGTTGGACAGTTTAGAGGCCTGTCTGCTTGATCTGTTGCTCTGTGTCATAACTTCTGTCTGTGTACTCTGAAGTTTGGGGTGCTGACTTTTTCCCCTGAACTGGGTAAATATTATGTTTGATTGATTAAAGCAAGATTGTTAATCCATTTTGAGTTGCTTTCCTTTAGAAAAGCAGATCTAAGAACCTGTGTTGGCATCCACCCTGGGGATGCTGGAGTGCTTGCTGCTACTATTGGGCAGGTAGACTTTACAGTGGCTAGAGAAGTAGAACTAAATTCAATAAAGCCTGAATTCAAATGCACTCTTATGTATTAATCAAGTTAACCTTGAAAAATCACTCAGTCTCTGTCTACCTCTACTTCTTCCTCTGTAAAATGAAAATAATAATGGCATCGACTTGCTTCTCAGAAATTTTGAAATTTGATTGAATATGTGAAGTGAAATCGAGTGAGAAATCAACAATGATTCCAAAGTAAACCTGGGAGGCTGAAAGGTTACATGTTTCTTAATAAAAATAGAGAAGTTAAATAGAAAGGTAGGTTGGAGGCAAGGCCTGATTGGGAAGATAATGAGCTCTGCTTTTAAAAATATACACACATGCATACACACATAGATACACACAGACATATACATACACAGGTATGCATATATATGCATGTTTATGCATGTGTGTAGGTATATGCACATATGTGTATAGATGTGTATATAGTGTGTGACTATATATGCTTATAAGTGCATGTGTATATGTATTGTGTGTATGCATATACACATGTATGCACATATGAAGTATGAGATGCACATAGGACATCCAGTTTCAAATGTGCTCTAATAAGTTGTTGATGGAGTACTGGAGTTTAAGAGAGGTTGTCCAAGGGCAGACATTTCATTACTTCCTACCTGCATGAACCCCTATGCTTCGGAATCTGATCATCCTTCAAGATAGCCTCAACAATGAAACATTCCCCACTAAACTGCACTCCTTTGACTTTTATCTTTCGATTTTTTGTGCGTGTCAACTTGCCTCAAAAGATGATGAGCTCCTTGAGGGCAGATATTGTCTTTTACTATTTTTTATCCATAGAAGTTAAGACAAAAGGTACTTATAAATAGGCATTTATTGTTTGGTTGAGCTAAATTGGAACTAAATTGCTGACAACAATTTTGTCCAATTTGAAAAGTGGCTAAATTGAATTCAGCATGTAGGAAAATCTCTTTATCTATCTCTATCTCCATTTGTACTCTAGATATAGAGATAGAGATAGATATATGTATATATAGATATACATGTGTGCATGTGTTTTAGATACATGCATACACATACATGTATGCAATACATATGTGTGTACATACGTACATGCTTACATACATGCAATAGTCCCAAAATGGAAGGTGCTACTCTGTAGTTAGGTCTTTATTATTGGAAGTTTACAAAGATAGATGACCTCTGATGTACCTCTTAACAAAAAAGATTCTAATGTTCTATGTATCACGTCCGTAAGCATATATGTGACAAGTGTTTTAAAAAACTAATCTAGTCCACTCTGGTGTTTCCCCACAGGATGATACTGCAGCAATGCCAGTCCCAGAAAAGTAGTTTTCTCCTCTGCTCTTAAATATCTCATGTGAATCATGCCATTTGTTTCTGTAACAGAACTAAACTAACATCTGGTGCTACTGAGTTTGTATTATTTATCAAGCACACATGTAGTGGTTTTATGTTTTCAGCTTGTTCCATAATCACATTTATTAGTCATTCCCCATAAGACTGTACTATAGGCCAGTCTGTAAATTGGGAACACTGCCAGAGATTCCAGCATCTGGAAGAAATGAGTAAGGCTGGTTTTGCATGGAGGAATTGTAGGTGGCTGCCTACTCAATCTGTGTGATTTGAAGAACAATAAAAGAACTGCTTATATATCCTTTAGACCAAGTTGCAATGGTACCTGGAATAATTCCTACAGTGGGATATTCCATATGTTTTCACATGCTAAAGGCATTTGTTGACTTAGCCAACTTTTTTTAAAAATTCTGGTTTCAAGGGAAGGTTTATTTGAAGGGAAAGGATAAAAGCATACATTTGTAAATGAACTTACTGTAAAAACAAAATAAGAAGTGTCTTTTTAAAGCCTACCTTTAAAGATAGTTCTTTAGGCAAAGTCATTGTGTATACATCAGGCAAATTCCCAGGACCCTTTTCACATGGGCTTATAAGATAAATATTTGGTATCTGCAGCCATGTTTTCCATGGAAAGATCAGGACACAGCAGAGGAGAGAGAATGGTAGAAAGGAATAAGTCTCAGAAGACTGATGTCAAAAGGAAGAAATAAAAAATAAGACAAGAATTAATAGAGAAACAATGCAGAGAATAGGAGGGTGAGGTTAGAGAACAGAAGCAAAAACACCTCAGCAGGCCAGCCAGTATGGACAAGTGGAAATTTAGTCAATTTTTAGAAAGCAACTTAAAGACTTATATCTTCTCTGAATCCAAATTCAACACTCTTTCTGTTGCATCATTTTGACTTTTAGTGTTTCCATGGGGTTATCCTGATCTCAGAAGGCCAAGAATACTATTCAAAGGGGACATGATAACAAACCTAAGGATAAGAAGTACATTCTTTTGTAGGTTTAGATGTATTAGTACTTTGACAAAGCAATTTAAAATCTGGTATTTTGAGATATTGAACAATGTGACATAATATATCTCTAAATATTTCTTTCCTTCTAGTAAATACTAATATCACCAATATTAGGCATAACTCAGGGAAAAATCAGATAAATTTATTCTCACTAAAGTATTAGTGGCTAAAAAAATGTTTAAACTCTTGTTATGACTTAAATTGTATAGACTATTCTAGAAGAAGGGACTTTAGTCAAAAATAATAAATCTCTCATAATGGAATATCAGAATCTATGAAATTTGATTGGGGAAAAGAAATTTTGATGGGAAGGGATGTAGGAGGTTGATTTCATTTCCCCAATTAAACCAGAAGATTCTCACCTCTATATTTTAAAGTCAAAACCTGTAGACAATCATTTTGCATGTATCTAGATGGGGATTTCTAACTTAGTTTGGATGTCCTTTGAGGATTTGGACATTTTATGAGTTAATCTTATTCTTACACCTCCATCCCAAGAGCTAAAAGCTATAACCATAAAAATGGAAAACTGTTATTGATATAATTCAAAGTTAATTCTGTGTTTGACTTTCAAAACTTTAACAGAGTCTTTAGATTTTCATAGAAAATGAATACGAAGTTGTTCTATCTCAGTAACCTCTTTCTGTAAAGTCATTCCTGCCAATTTTGGAAGAAACAGTCAGGGAACTCTCATAGAGAATGACAATATGCTCAGTGTAAATAAATTGATGAAGCACAATAAATTAGTAAGGTTCTTCATATTTCATCATTTGCTATGTAAATGCAATGATAACTTCAAAGTTAATACACACAAAGATCATTATTTAAATGTAATGTGCCAATCAAAATGACTGATCGTAGGTCAAAGCAATGTTTTATCAGTATTTCATTACTGTAGTGCAGTCCTGATGTAGCTAAATTATAGATACTATATATTATAATTGCTAAACTCCCCAAAAGGTGAGAGATGGTTTTATAGCCTATAGGAAAGAATATGAGTTGATTAGCAGCAAGGAGAATAAGGGTAGAATCATAGAATCATTTTATGCATAAGGTTTTGCATATCCTGTCTGGAGACTAATACTTGAGGTGGTCAGTTCTAAAATAGCCCAGTATCTTGCTTCTGTTCTGCCATTGTCTGACTTAATAAAATCCAAATTCTCTGTCATTGTGTCAATTCTTCCTCAGCATTCTTTCTAATAATATAAGAATAGCCCGTTCTCATCTACTTCACAGAGATAGAAGAAATATGATGACGAATTATCTGAAATACTTCCCATACCTTATCATTATCACCATTTATTTTTTATGACAATTTGAACCAGCCTCTGGGAGCCTAAAAAGTATAAAGTCAACTCAAACTCACCACCTGTCTTATGTACCTAAATCTTTAAATTTATTAAAATCAGACTTTTATTAAACACATTGTTAAAGCCAGGCATGGTAGGAAGCAATCACTTTCCCATATCCCCATATGAAACACATGAGTACTGGAAATCTGTGGTAGTTCTTAAGATATGAGAATTTGCAGATAAAAGAGATGCTAGGAATAATATAGATCAACACGCTCTTTTTTCAGATGAGGAAAATATGCCTTTGTCCTGAGGCTTTTGCAAAGACCCAAGCAGGCCAGTAATAATGATTAATAATAGTAACAGGAATAATGATGATGATGATGACAATAATGAAATAGATCTTTGCTATTATGCATTTTAATTCAAATGAAGGAAGGCACTAGATTTAAAACCAGTCATTCAATCAACATTTATTAAATGTTTACTGTGCACTAGCCACCCGTCTATGTCCTAGAGATGGGAGAACAAAATATAAAATAGTCTATAATTTCAAGGAGTTTGCATTCTATAGGGAAAGACTACTTGCACAATAAGTATTTACAAAGTAAATGTAAATTAATAAAGGGTGTAAGATAATAGCTTCTAAGGTAATAAGGAAAGATCTCATATAAAAGGCATTATTATAGGTGAACTTAAAAGGAAGTTAGCAATCCTAAAATGCAAGATTGATGAGGGAATGTTTTCTGAGAAGAGGAAACAGAGTGCACAAAGGAACACATAACAGATACTATATTACACACTTTATTAAAAATATGTATTAAAAAAGCACTAATTAACATTATTTAAAATAGTAGCTTACATTGGCTTAAGTTTAAATGCTGCATAGAACATCCCTCAACATAGAACTTGAAGTGTGCAAATTAAGTACGATCACCTTAAATTTATAGAGGAGGAAACAGAAGTTCCAAGAAGTTTTCACTTGCCCAGTAGCAAATAACTACAAAGAATTGGATCTAGGATTCAAGCACATGGCTTTCAAATCTAAGATCAGTCTTCTGATCATTCCAAAGAAGGGTTATCAACCTTTAGGATACTCCACTTTTATAGAAGTTTCTTTGGAAACTGTTAAGGATCCAAATTTTTAATAGAGTACTTAGAAGGAAATAAACAAATTATTCTTCTAAACTGAACAAGATTTGTGATTTTTAATTGGTTCAAGTCATTGAGTATAAGAAAATAATGAAAAGAGAATTCAAGTCATAACCTCTTATGTCAACATTTTTGACTGATTTCCTCCTAATATTCAGTAGTGCTTTACTCTGATTAGGAAGCAGATTTAAAAAGAAATATTTATTTTCTACCTTTAAAACCAAAAGCACACGTAACTAAGCCTTCTGTGTGAATAGCTGAAACTCATCATCACATCATCTGAATTCAAGTCCAAAAGCACATTAAGTCCATCAACAATCCACATCAGCAAATTAGAAGATTGTACTGAGTTCATAATACAGATATTCCCTATTGCTTTCAATAAAGTAATTTGTATAAAAACATGGCAACCATTTTGTTCATGCCTCTTCTTCTTAGCATATAATGCCATATAAATATTTTGTTTTTCACAGTGTCATCCTTGTGCCTGGAAAGAAAGCAATTGAGAATGATATACTGATGTAACAGGTGATGGTGGCAGACTTGGAAATGCCTTGCTTAGTTGTAATTTTGTCCCTTTATTTCTTAATAACTTCCACTCTGACTCTAACTCAGAGGGTAACAAGTAAACATTTCAATACTTCCCCTGGTTTCCCCCCAAGCATCATCTGGCTCCTCTATATCTTCTCCTCGAACCTGTGTTCAAAAAGTATCTCACTCTTTAAAATTTGTCACAACTTGAGCTACACTCTCTTTAATATCCTTGACTAAAGACAGGGGCCAGACACTATCACTATAATCTGACCTAAGATTAAAAGGTGAACGTAAATACAGAAGTGCTTTGAACTAGATTGCCAACAACTTTCCTGATATTAAATCTTATGTTTCCAACTCTCCTCAAGCCATTAATCTGCCAGATCTTCAAATCATACATATTTATATAAATTTACTTATTTATAATATATGTATACATTGTAATATTCCATATGTAAATCAAACCACCAAGGATTTCATTGCCATGGGTCATGTCTCCTCTAACATAGATCGTAACTTCTTTATTACTCAATCAAGTTAACAAGTCTTTATTCAGCAACTACTATGTATGTGCCAGGTACTGTGTTGAATATTGGGGATACAAAGAAAGTCAAAAGAAAGTCTCTGTTCTCAAGGAACTCACAGTCTAATTGGGGAGACAATATACAAACTACTATATATAAATATAATATACACAGGACAATTTGAAATAATCTCAAATGGAAGGCATTTGCATTTAAGGGGATCAGGAAGGATTTTTGCAGAACACAGCTAATTAACTGAAATGAGAAGGAAGACAGAGAAGCCAGGAGGCAAAGATGTGGAAGCAAAGAACTAGAGAAATGGGAGAAAGCCAGTGAAAATGTATGGAGCTGGATGATGATGGGATCTGGCACAAGGTATAGCAAAAAACCTAGTGTCACTGGATTACAGATTATGTGAAGGTTATAAATTGTAAAAAGATAGAAAAGGTAGGAAATGTCTAGGTTATTAAAGATTTTAAAAGCCAAAGCTTTTCATATTTGATCCAAGAGGTAATAAGGAAACTTTTAGAATTTACTGAACTTGGATGGGGGGGTCATATGAACCTGAACTTGTAGGCTGTAGGATAGCAGTAATTAAGCAGAGAGATAGTGAAGATGCGAGAGAATAGAAATGAAAGAGGACACTATTTTCAGAAGAAGAGAGGACGGAATATGAATCACTTGTTTACATAAGCAAATTTTCATTCATGATGTGAAATTTCATTGTATCAGGCAGGGATGAAGAGAATATAATGTTAGAAGGCATCTGAGAGTTATGAAAGGAGGAGGGGAGGAGAGGGAGCTCTAAAGGAATGGACTCATTGTTGCCCCCCATGAGGCAAGGTTTTTACCTGAATGGGGGAGGAGTCATGGGAGATTAGAAGAAGGATCAAATGATTTGGGAAAGGAGCTGCGTTGAGTGAGTTAGTGAATTGATTAGAGAGGTACAAACAAATTACTTACTGCAATGGGAACCCATTTGAAGTAATACAAATTTTCAGTGGGCTAAGTCAAAATGATTATGCTATTTTATCCAGTTTTGTTTAGCATCATGAGACTAGAATTTTAAGGCACTCAATGTAATCCCCTTCTGTGACTTGGCAGGGGAATACTTCTGGAGCAAGAGACTTGAAAGAAGACAGAGGAGTTGAACTGGTTGGTTCACCATAGGGTCAAAATGGAGAATACAAGAAAGTATAGCCAGTAATAGAAATGATGACCTAGGAAAGAGCTGAAGAATGTGGAGGTGGTAGCTCACAATGAAGACAAAGAATAGTTAAAAAGTATTCAAGTCAGAAAAAGTCAAAGTAAATCAATAATATTTGCCACATTATAAGAACTCAAACATAGTAACCATATATAACAAATACCCTAACAAAAATGTGCTAAATAGAAAGTAAGTTGTATGTGTTAGATATTGAAAAAAAAACTTACTAGTTAAATACAATTCACATCAGTTAAGCAGAACCATCATGTGTAATCTCCTGGGAAATGATTTCTTCACAGTCTTACTGCAAAAAAAAAAAAAAACCCAGGTATTTTTTTTATTCTCCTTTTAGTATTTCTTCTTGTATTTAATTAATTTTATTTAAAATAGTCTGTTCATGTTAAGAATATATTTTGTATTTTTACTGGAGCTCTTATCTCAATTCAGCTTATCTTGCTGATTCTTTGAGATTTTCTAAATAAATTGTCATGTCTCCTAAAAAAGGAATAATGTTTCATTTTTGCCAATGTCTATGTCTCTAATATCTTCCTCTTCTCTCATTTCTATAGCTAGCACTTCTATACCTATGTCACTCAGTAAGACAAAAAGGAGGACTCCTTACTTCAATCTTGTGTTTATTAAGAAACCTTTCATTATTTCCCCAATATAAATAATGCTAGGTTGTAATCATAGCTACATATTATTTTTTTTGTCTTTTTTTTGGAGGTCAATTGGGGTTAGGTGGCTTGCCCAAGGTCACACAGCTAGTTTTTTTTGTGTTAAGTGTATGAGGAGGGATCTGAACTCAGGTTCTCCTGACTCCAGGGCTGGTTATCTATTCAGTGAGCCACTTAACAGCGCCTATAGCTACACATTATTCAAAATATGTTAATGATCTTTCTTTCAATATGTATTTTAGTTGCTTTTTTGATTCTAAAAATGAGTGTTTATTTTTCCCAAAGTTTTAAAAATATTTTTGATATAATCTTATTTTAGTGGAACTTGAACAAGAGAGATGAAAATTTTAAACAATCAAATTCTATAGGAAAAATTATTCCAATGAGGAACAAAAAAAGTGGAAGAAAAAAAGAACTGAAAAATGGAGGAAGAAAAAAAAACAAAATAGAAGTTGAATAGAGAACAAAATAGAAGAATCTAATGTACATATATATTATATTTACACATAAATTATATAAATATATAATAAAATATATGTAAATATGACTATGTATGCATGCATGCTTATATATACATGTATATACATGTATGCATACATGTGTTGCGAATATGAAATTGCTCACCAAAATTGATTTTTGATACCCTCCCATAAATAAAAGAAAATGTGCAAGTGTGGAAAGACAAAAATAAAAGTTTGATATGGCAGCTAGATGACACAGTGATAGCATGCTATGTCTCGAGTTAAGAGGTTCTGAATAAAAATATGCCCTCAAACATTTAACTAGATGTGTTAAACTGGGCAAGTGATGCAGTCTTTGTCACCCTCAGTTTCCTCATCTGTAGAATGGAGCTAATAATTGGACCTTTCTCCTAGGCTTGTTATAAAGATTAAATGAGATAATATCTATAAAGTGCTTGGAACAGTTTCAAGTACATAGTAAGTGATACATAACTGTTATCTACTACATATTTTTTTATAGCAATGGTATTCAGAACTCTCAAACAAAGAATAAATTGAAGTTTATCAATAAAAAGCATGACTTTGTGTTGTGTTGGGTTTAATTTTATTGATTTTATTAACTTTTTAAACATTGAATTGCCTTCACATGCATAATATAATTTTGATTTTCTAATAACAGGTTTTGTTTTTGTAATAGTTCTATTGTATTTTGGCCAAAATCGCATTTTTAAAATCAAGATTGATTAGTGATACTATCCCGTACTTTATTTTATTTGTTTTTTTTTCCTTACTTGGCAGACTGTTTCATGTATCACCTAAACATATTTTAGTGTTTTATCAATAGTTAAAAGTTATTTAATAGTTTAAAAGTTTAATAAAATTCATTTCTATATCTGCATAATCTAGATTATTATTTCCATCTCTTAGAATCTTTATTCCTTATTCAAATTAACTTTCTAAAATTGATTTAAATGTTTATTTTAAGTTTTGTATGTTTGGCTACTTTTTATATATAAGTAATTCCTTTGTCAGAATAAAATTTCATATGGTATATCCTCATTTAAAAAGAAAAAAAATATTTTCTATTGTGAATTTACATTGTTCATGTTTTAATTTGGAAATTTAAATCAACCTTCTCCCTCTTTTTATCATGCTCCATAACATTTTATCACTTAGGCTTCTCAAAGGATCAGTTCATAATTTAATCCTTTCTGTAGGTTATTTTTCCATTTTATTGATTTCTTATCTATTTTTCATTATTTTCTCTATTGTTCATATTTTTGGTTTGTTTTAATTAGCTTACTTTCCATTTTTCTAATTGAACACAGTTCATCAATTTTCTCTTTTTATCTGTAAATATTTGTTCTTAATTATAACATTTTCCATCAAAGGAGTGCATGTTGGCATATTGTGAAATGCTTTTGATTCTCTTTTGTAGATTTATTAAATGTTTGTTCTTAGGCATCTTTATTTAGAATGCCATTTTGAAGTCTCCATTTGAGTCTGTATATTTTGCATTTGCATGCTGTAATGATTATAATTTCTACTTTGTTATGCTCTTTAAAGGCTATGTGTGGTATTGGTTTATCTTATGTATTATTGATAACATATCTGTATTGTCAAATACCTTTGTATCTTGATTGAAGATAAATAAGTAAATTCTTACCGTTTTCATTTAGCATATGCAATGAATTTTTCAGGTTTAATTTTTTAATATGTTGTATATTTTTTTCCATTTTGTTTATTTTTGTTATATTTTATATACCTTTCTGAAAGAAACGTTAAAGTATACTACAATCATTATTTTTCTATCTGTGATTTTTTTCTAATTCAGTTAAATTGTCCTTTATGAATTTAGGTCTTATTTTATTTCATTATTATGTTGATTATTCACATTTGTTGAGTGACAATGATTGCTTCAATCATATTCTATCTTCCCTATTCATCTCTCTTGATATTTTGAATCCTTATTTTTTGCTTTAATAGAATGATTGTGATGGATTCCTTTTGGATCCATTTAATGCATAATAAGTATCTAAATATTCATTCTATATGGCTTTTTATCTGTTTTTTGTTTGTTTTGGAGAGGGGAGGACAGGGCAATTCGGGTTAAGTGAGTGCCCAAGGTCACATAACTGGTAACTGTTAAATGTCTGAGGTCATATTTGAACTCAGGTCCTCCTGACTCCAGGGCCAGTGCTCTATTCACGATGCCACCTAGCTTCCCCAATGCCTTTGCTTTTAAGATAATTTAAATTCTAAGAATGCCAAACATGAACCTACTAATTATTGCATTTTTTTATTATTGACTTAGCTCAGCATCCCCTTCTTTCCATTGTTGTAACTTACACTAAGAAATACCCATGAAAATATTAAAATATTGCTCAAGTTACTTTGTGTACTGAGTCATGGAATTCAGTCCTAATCCCTCTCTTTACCATAATAACTCTCCACTACTAAGTTTTCTATTTCTGTAATCACCTTGCATGGTGGTTGCCCCTAGGGATTAATACATTTCCTGTGGTGAGATGTGTTATTGAGAATGATGATTCTTTCTTGCAAAGGTATAGCTTTTCCTCAATGAAACCTATGATAGAAATAGAATCCTTGTCTTTTACCAGAGACATACAGTAGCCCCCCCCCCCCACCCCCTGCCCCAGTCCCAGTCCTTTTACATAAACTCAAATAACACCCTCTCCATTTCCCTCTTGTGGCAAGAATATTTTTCTACTCTTAATGCCCATCTCCCTCATACTCCATTCTTTCCATTAATTTATCATTTATTTTCCTAATGCCTTTATGCTTTTTTTAGATGAGAGAGATCATAATTACTACTCTGCTCACTGATGGACAGGATGGAGGGGAATCTCCAGCTCTGAATTATAGTTTCCTTATTTTCATTCCATGAAATAATTTTCCCTTTATGTAAGCACTTTAATAAAAGATACTAATCCACTTGTAAGGGATCTCAGGATGTAGCTCCAAAGAGTGTTGTCACCTCTTCTTTCATTATCATAATTTATGCTCCTCTTAAATATCAGCTACTTACGTTCTTTTAATTCTCAAAAGAATTCTTTAATTCTTTTAATTCTTCACACTTTTTCCCTTTTTTTAACCCACAGATAAATATCTTTTTAACAACAAAACAGTAGCTGGAGAATCAATGCTTTTTGCTGTGATCTTAGAGAACAGGAAATTATTAGTTAATTTAGTTATCAACATCCAAAAGGATTTTAAGAAATTTTCTTTTTGATGAGAATTAAATCTATTAATATTTTAATACTTCTCAGGATATTAAAAAATAAAGCCCATTTGGAGGCGGCTAGGTCGTGCAGTGAGTAAAACATGGGCCCTGGAGTCAAGAGGACCCAAGATCTGTTCCGGCCTCAGACACTTAACACACACACACACACAAAACAAAACAAACAAACAAAAACCTCGCCTTGTAACACTGGGCAAGTT
Organism: Petaurus breviceps papuanus; assembly: GCF_028583685.1. Lineage (NCBI taxonomy): Eukaryota > Metazoa > Chordata > Mammalia > Diprotodontia > Petauridae > Petaurus > Petaurus breviceps. The sequence continues at coordinate 5,066,509 of NW_027187341.1, read as the reverse complement.
ATTTAACCCCAATTGACCTCCAAAAGGAAAAAAAAAAGCCCATTTGGCCACTAAGTCTCACTGAATCTCCCAACATTGTATATCTTCACCAATCTCTTAATTTTGTATTTCCTTCTACCATCTAATTTTATACCAAACTCACTTGATTTTTCTTTATTTTCAAAAGATTATAAATAATTCAACTTTATTCAACTCAGATGCAGATTTTGACTATGATACCCAGCTAATGTGTTTATAGCTTGGCTCTGCCCTTGCCCAAGAAATAAAAAAAATGTTTTGAATAAGCTAAAATTACAGAGCTGTGGGTTAATTTTTCAATGTAGCCTGTATACACCAGCTGGGTTTCCAATTCCCTTCTAACTTGGGGGTATAAGATATTTTACCTCTAGCTGTCTCTGCTCCAGTTATGTACCTTGTTTTATGCTAGTCTCCTTTGCTCTGCTAGATTCCAAACTTTTGTTTCCTTCAGATGTTTGGATAGAATCAGTGCCTACAACCTATTGCAAAGTGAGGAAGGGTTATGACCAAGTCCCTGGTGTAAAGAAATTGGATAGAGATTCAAAGCAAAGCCTGTGAGGTTGCTTGCATTCACTGCAGACAACTTACCAACTGTGTTGGAGGAGTGAGCACACTGATATTTTCTCATGACTTTCTTATTTTCATTTCTAAGGTTTCCTTAACATTATGGGGGCAATTCTGAGGTCTTTTAAATCCTTAGTTACTTAGTATGTGGAACATTTATTTTCCTTCTAAAATTTTACAGTTACATTTGAGGGCTATTTTTCTACAATTTTCCTGGAACACTAATCTTTTGTTTTGAGATTTATTTCTTTTTTTTGGTGAACAGCATTCTATGTTTTCCAGCTATATGTACAAATGTTTTCAGGATTCATTTTCATAAGATTCTGTTTCATTTTTTTCTTCTTTTCCCTCTCCCATCCCTACTCCCAAAGATGGTAAGCAATCCAATAGAGCATACACATGTGCATTCATGTAAATATATAGCATATTAGTCATGTTGTGAAAGAAGAATCAGAAAAAAAATTATACCACAAAACACAGACACATGGACATGCAAAAGGAAAATAGCATGCTTTGATCTGTATTTAAACTCCTTTGTTCTTTTTCTAGATGTAAACAGCATTTTCCATCATGAGTCTTTTGGAACTGTTATGGGTCATTGTGTTGCTGAGAAGAGCTAAGTTTATCCTAACTGATCATTATACAATGTTGCTATTACTGTGTACAATGTTCTCCTGGTTCTGCTCAGTTCATGCAGTAGCATTTCATATAAATCATTCCAGGTTTTTCTGAAATCCACCTCTCCTCATTTCTCATAGCACAATCGTATTCCATTACATTCATATACCACAATTTTTTCAGCCAATTCAAAATTTATAGCCATCTACACAATTTCCAATTCTTGGCCACCACAAAAATCACTGCTACAAATATTTTTTTGCATGTATATCTTTTTCCCTTTTTAGGATCTCTCTGGCATACAGACTTATTAGTTTAATTGCTGGATCAAATGGTATGAATAGTTTGATTATTCCTTGGGCATTACTCCAAATTGCTCTCCAGAATGGTTACCTCAGTTCACAACTCTGCCAACAGTGCATAAGTGCCCTGATTTTCCCACATCTCCGACATTTATCATTTTCCTTTTCTGTCATATTAAAAATCTAATAGGTGTGAGGTGGCACCTCAGCATTGTTTAGATTTGCATTTCTCTTATCAAAAGTTAGTTAGAACATTTTTTCATATGATTTTAAATAGGTTTAATTTATTTATCTAAAAACTGCCTGTTCATATCTTTAGGTCATTGATCAATTGGGGAATGACCTATATTTTTGTAACTTTGACTCAGTTATCTATATATTTGAGAAATGAGGTATTTATCAGAAACACTGAGTATAAGAATTGTTTCCTAGCTTTCTGCCTCCCTTATAATATTGGTTCCATTGGTTTCGTATGTGCAAAAATTTTTTTAAAATTTAATGTAATCGAAATTGTCCATTTTGCATTTCACAATGTTCTCTATCTCTTGTCTGGTCATAAATATTTTCATTTTACATAGATATGAAACAGAATGTATTCCTTGTTCCACTAATTTTTTTATGAGATCACCCTCTGTGCCCAAATACTGTACACATTTTGATCTTGGTAAACACATGAGATATTGGTAAATACTTCATTTCTGTCATATGATTTTCTAGTTTTCCTAGAAGTTTTTCTCAAGTAGTGAGGTTTTTTTATTTCATTAAAAAATATACTTGGGGAGCCAAGATGGCAGAGAACCAGGACCTCCCCACTTCTCCAGCTTCCACCTTCCCCAATCCATGGAAAAAGGGGACTCTAAGAAATTTTGGAGCTGCAGAACCCACAAAATGACACAGAGAAGCTAACATCCTGCTGAGGACAGCCCAGCAGGGCTGCAGGAATCAGCCAGCACAGTGCTCTGGGAGCTGGGCCCAGCCCCGCCCCAAGGCTTTAGCCCCAGGGTGGGCCTGACCAGCCTCCAGTGGGAGGGACACCAGATCAGCAAAAGCTGTGGCAGTTTTCAGATTTATCAACACACAGATGTGAAGGACAAAGTGAGAGGTCAGTGCAGTCTGGACCTTGGGACTCAGTAAGTGGGAGTGCGTTGCTTTTGCCCCAGGGGTGAGAAGCCTCTGAGACACAGGGAGAGCCAGGCAGCATCACATGGCAGCTTCACCTCCAGGACTGCAGAGTGTAGGGGAACCAAGCACCAATCTGAGGAGTAATCACTCTTGTTTTAACCTCCTTGGATCCAGATTGCAGTCTAGGGTGGAGGTCCTGGGGTGTGTGTCCAGCTTGCCAAAGCACGTGGAGACCTCAGAGAGGGCACCCATTTAATAGTTACAGCAGCTGAGAAAACCCAAGCATTTGGCACAAAAGGTCCCCTGTCTGGGGGCAGAGTCCTACTGTGGAATAAAGCACAGGGGTCAAGTGACAGAGGGGCGACATGACAAGGCAAAGGAAACCAAACAGACAGAAGACTCTAACATTAGACTCCTATTTTGGGGACAAAAAGGAGCAAAGCATGGAAAAGGAGGAAGACAGTGAAGTCAGAACTCCTTTACCAAAAGCTTCAAAGGAAAATACCAGCTGTTTACAGGCCATAGAGGACCTTAAGAAGCAGAGAAGAGAAATGGAGGAAAAATTGGGAAGAGAAATGAGAACAATGCAAGAAAATTATGAAATGAGAGTCAACAGCCTGACTGAGGAAAATAACACCTTAAAAAACAGACTGACTCAAATGGCAAAAGAGGCTCAAAAAGGCAATGAGGAGAACAATGCCTTAAAAAGCCGAATTTGCTAAATGGAAAAAAAGAATCTCAAATGGAAAAGGAATTTGAAAATCTCACTGAAGAGAATAACTCTTTCAAAATACCATTGGAGCAATGGGAAGCTATTGACTTGATATGAAATCAAGATACTACAAAACAGATCCAAACAAATGAAAGAATAGAAGGTGATGTGAAATATCTCATGGGAAAAACCATTGACCTGGAAAATAGATGCAGGAGAGAGAATTTAAAAATTATTGGACTACCTGAAAGCCATGATCAAAGTAAGAACCTAGAAATCATCCTCCACGAAGTTCTCAAAGAAAACTGCCCTGATGTTTTAGAACCAAAGGGCAAAATAGAGGTTGAAAGAATCCACCAATCACCTCCTGAAAAAAAGATCCCAAAAAGAAAACTCCCAGGAATATTATAGCCAGGTTCTGGAATTCCCAGGTTAAGGAGAGAATGTTACAAGCAACCAGGAAGAAACAATTTGAATACTGCGGAAACACAATCAGGATAACCCAGGATCTGGCACTAAGGGATTGAAGGGCTTGGAATATGATATTCCAGAGGTCAAAGGAGCTGGGATTAAAACCAAGTCACCTATCCAGCAAAGCTTAGCATCATGTTTCAGGGGAAAATATGGTCATTCAGTGGAATAGAGGACTTTCAAGCATTCTTGCTGAAAAATCCAGAGTTGAATAGATAATTTGACCTTCAGATACAAGAAACAAGAGAAGAATGAGAAGGTAAACAGGGAAAAGAAATCTTAAGGAACTTATCAAAGTTGAACTATTAACATTCCTACATGGAAAAAAAATATTGTAACTTGTGAAATTTTTCTCAGTAGTTGAAGGGATTAGAAATATATGTGTGTGTATATATATATATATATATATATAGATATATATGTCTATAGATGAGGGTATATGAGCATTTGAATACATAGGTGAATGTGTGTAGATATACTTATAGGTATACATAGATAGAGGGCACAGGACCAATTTAACAGGAAGGGATGATACTTAAAAGGTGAAATTAAGAGGTGAGAAAAAAACATAATGAGAGGAGATGGGAGAGACAGAATGGGGTAAACTATTTCATACAGAAGAGGCAAGGGAAAATGATTACAATGGAGGGGAAGAATAGGAAGGCAAAAGCGAATGGGTCAACCTTATTCCCATTGAATTTGGCTTGGGGAGGGAATGAAATACACACTAAATAGGGGGTAATTCAGGGATACTTTCAAATTTCTCTCTTACCTTCTGCTTCTAGAATATCAGGGCAATTTTTTTTTGATAAATTCATGAAAAAAGTGGTATCAAGGTTCTTTTTTTGATCTAAACTTTCAAGTAGTACAAGTGTTTTTTTTTTTTTCAAAGAACTCTCCTGGAACTGTTTTCCACATCAGTTGTTTTTCCAGTGAAGTATTGCACATTTTGTTCTATTTTTTTATTCTTTTGATTTTCTTTATTTTTCATAAAGTCACTTGCTCCCATTTGCTCAATTCTAATTTTGAAGGAGCTACTTTCTTCACTGAGCTTTTGAATCTCATTTTATATTTGACCAATTCTACTTTTAAAGGAGTTTTTAATTCTTCAGCAAATTTTTTGCCTCTTTTTTCAGTTGACTAATCCTGTTTCTCAAGGCATGCTTCTCCTCATAGGTTTTGGTACCTGTTTTACCATTTGGCCTAGTTTGTTTTTTAAGATCTTATTTCTTCAGTATTTTAATGTGTCTCTTTAAACAAGCCGTTAACTCATTTTTTTCATGACTTTCTCGTATCATTCTCATTTCTCTTTCAAACTTTTCTTCTACCTCTCTTATTTGATTTTCAAAATCCTTTTTTAGCTCTTCTATACCTGAGATAAATTCTTTTTTTTTTCTTGAAGATTTAAGATTTGGGAACTTTGACTTCATTATCTTCTTCTCAGTGTGTTTTAATCTTCATGTCACTATAGTAACTTCCTATGTTTAAATTTTTTTCTTGTTTGCTCCTTTTCCCAGTTGATTTCTTTATTTTTAACACCTTGCAAAAGTAGGGATCTGCTTCCAGGGTTGAAGGTGCACTGTCCCAAGATTCAAGGGGGTTGTGCAGTTGTTTTCAGAGCTACTTTTGGGGACTTGCAAGTTATCTGTTTTTCTGAGTTGGTATAGTGTATTTACTACCCTCCTGGTCTATGACCTGGCTTGTGAATAACCATATCTCCTCTTTTTTGTGCACTGGAGTTGTTATCACATTCTCCACTCCTTTGCAGCTGCATAGAGACCCCTGTAATCTTCTTCCAATCAATTGTTTCACCTCTTTATCATCTGTGGGTTGAGAGCTACAGAAGCAGTCACTGCCTCTCCCACTGCTGATTCATTGGCTAGTAAGGCCTGCTCCTGGTTTGGTGGGGCCTGATTGTGCTGGCATGACCTATAGTAGACTGAGCTCCACTCTCATTCAGTGTGAAAGAGTTTTCTTGCTGAAATTCTAAATTGTCTTTGGCTGGAAAATCATTTCACCTTTTTGTGGGTTCTGCTGTTCCATGAATTGTTTCATAGCATTATTTAAAGATGTTCAAATGAGTTATGGGGAGAGGTCAGGTGTCACTGATTTCTCTCCACAACTCTGCCTTTGTGAGTTAGTGAGATTTTGGCACAAGAACTGGAAAGTTTTGATTTATTGAACAATAGATTAATCATTTATTGCTGTTTCTTTTGTATAGTATATTAATTTAATTATTAATAAGTAAATTAATTTAGTTGGAATAGACAATTTTATTCTCAGACTACCTATGAATAACTGATTTATTCCAGTTATTTAGATCTGACTCCATTGGTGTGAAAAAAAAATTTATAATTGTATTCATGTAGTTTCTGTGTTTGTCTTGATAAGTAGACTTCAGAATATTTCATATAGTCTAAATGGGATTTCTCTTTCTACGTCTTGCCACTTAGCTTTGTTGATAATACATAGAAATGCAAATGATTTACATGGGTTTATTTTATATCCTACAACTTTGCTAAAATTAATTATTTCAATATTTTAGTTGATTTTCTAGGATTCTCTAAATATATCATCATATCATCTGCAAAGATAGGTGTGTTTCCTCATTGCCTAGTATTCTAATTCCTTCAATTTCTTTTTCTTCTCTTATTATTAAATCTAATGTTTCTAGCATGAAAATGAATGAGTGGTTGTAATACAGATCCTTGTTTCATGCTTTATATTATTGGGAAGGTTTTTAGCTTGTTTCCATTACATATAATGCTAGAATATAGTTTCAGTTAGATATTACTTATCATTTTAAAGAAAGCCTCTTTTATTCCCATACTCTAATGTTTTTTGTTTTTGTTTTTTTCTTTTTGGAGGGGCAGTTGGGGTTAAGTGACTTGCCCAAGGTCACGCACCTAATTTTTTTGTGTGTGTTAAGTTTCTGAGGTCACATTTGAACTCAGATCCTCCTGACACCAGATTTGGTGCTCTATTCACTGCACCACCTAGCTGCCCATTACTCTGTTTTTTTTTTTTACTAGGAATGGGTGATATATTTTGTCAAAAGCTTTTTCTGCATGTATTGAGTTAATAATATGACTTCTACTTAATTTGTTATTGATATGGTCAATTATGCTAATTGTTTTTCTAATATTGAACCAGTCCTACATTCCTGGCAAAAATCTCATCTGGTTGTATTGTTTTATCTCTGTGATAAATTGCTGTACTCTTTACTAAGGTTTTATCTCCAATTTTTGCATCAATATTCATTGAGGGAATTAGTCTATAATTTTCTTTATCTAATTTGCTTCTTCTGGGTTTAGATATCATACGAAATTTTGTCTCATAAAAATAATTAGTATAACTCATTCTTCACATATTTTTCAAAATACTTTACACAGTATTTAAATTAAATAGTAGAATTCATTTGTAAATCCATCTGGCCCTGAAGATTTTTTCTTAGGGAATTCATTGATGACTTGTTCAATTTCTTTTTCTAAAATGGGTTTATTTAAATATTTTATTTCCTTTCCTCTTAATCTGGAAAATTTATATGTTTGTAAATATTCATCCATTTGACTTAGATTGTCATATTTATTGAAATATATTTTGGCAAAATATCTCCTAATTATTGCTTTAATTTTATCTTTATTGGTGGTGAATTCACCCTTTTCATTTTGATGTTGTAATTTATTTTTCTTTCTTTTTTTAATTAAATTTATAAATTTTGTTGTTTTTTTATGACCCCAGATCTTGTTAGTTTAACAGTATTCTTACTTTAAACTATATTAATCTATCCTTTAATTTTCAGAATTTCTAATTTGATATGTAATTGGGAATTTAATTTGTTCTTCTTGTAGCTTTTTAAAGCACACATTCAATTCTTGATCTACACTTTCTCTATTTTATTCATGTAAGCATTTAGAGATATAAAATTACCCCTAAGTAATGAGTTGGCTGCATCCCATAAGTTTTGGCATGTTGTCACATTATTGTCATTTTCTTTGAGAAAATTTTTGATTATTTTAATGAATTGTTGTTTAACCTACTCATTTTTAGGATTAGACTATTTAATTTCAATTAGTTTTTAAGATTATCATTGCTTGGCCCTTTATTATATCGAATTTTGTTGCACCATGAGGTGAAAGGGTTGCATTTAATATTTCTGCCTTTCTTCATTTGATTGTGAGCTTTTAATGCCATTTACTTGGTCCCTTTTTGTATAAGTACCATGTAACCCAAAGGGGAGGGGGGTCCATATTCCTTTCTATCCCCATTTATTTTCCTCTAGAGATCTATCATATCCCACTTTTCTAAAATTCTATTCACCTCCTTGACTTCTGTCTTGTTTATTTTGTGATAAGATTTATCTAGTTCTGAAAGGGGGATGTTGAGGTTTTCCACTAGGATAGTTCTGCTATTTCTTCTTGTAACTCACTTAACTTCTCCTTTAAGATTCTGGATGCTATACCACTTGTTAGTATGATTTTATTCCCTCTGTTAACCTTTAGCAAGCTGTAGTTTCCTTGTCTCTTTTAATAAGCTTTATTTTTGTTTTTCCTTTTTCTGAGATCAGGATTGCAACCCCTGCTTTTTTTTTTTTACTTCAGCTACAGCATAATATATTCTGCTCCAGTTTTTACCTTTAGTCTTTGTGTACCTCTGTGTTTCAAATGTGTTTCTTGTAAACAATGTATTATAAAATTCTAGTTTTTAATCTACTCTGCTATTCAATTTTGTTTTATGGGCGAGTTCATACTACTCAAATTTATCGTTATAACTACTATCTGTGTGTTTCCCTCCATCATATTTCCCTGATTTTTATGTTTTTTTCCCTCTTTTCCATCTATCCCTCTTCACCAGTGTTTTGTTTCTGACCAAAATGTGTCCTTATTTTCCTGCTTTTCTATCATCCCCCCTCCCTTCCCACTTTCTCTTACTATTTCTGTCCTCCTTTCTATCAGCACCCCTCACTCTCTTTTCATTTCCTTTTCCTCTACTACTTCCCTACAGCATAAGAATAATTTCTTTACCCAGCTGAGTGTATATGTTATTCCCTCTTTGAGCCAAATTCAAGGAGAGTAAAGTTCAAACAATGTTAACCCACACACTTCTTTCGCTCTACTGTAGTAAGTCCTTCATGCCTCTGCATGAGATGTTATTTAACCCATTCTGCCTCCACCTTTCCTCTTACCTCAGTACAATTCCTTTTCTCACCCTTTATTTTTTTACCATCACCTCAAATTCATCTTATATACACACTCTCTGTCTATGTTAGGCCTGGATAATACATGGTCTGCAGACAGCATATTATGCAGACCTGTTTTATATCCTCTACATTTTTCATGGGTTGCCTGAAATTATTTCCTGGGTTGGATATTATGCAGGTCTGATCTAAGTATACTGCTAATGAACCTAATAGAGATACAGTTCTTAAAAGTTACAAATATTGAGGCAGACCCAAGATGTTAGAGTAAAAGCAAGAACTTGGCTGAACTCCTTTACCAAACACCTCCAGTACTTGTAAAATATGACTCTAAAAAAATTAAGAGCTACAGAACCCACAAAGTGACAGAGAGAAATGAATCTCCCACTGAAGGCTGCCAGGCAGGCTTACAGGAAGGGTCTACCACACCAAACTTGGAGCCAAGCATAGTTTTGCATAAGCCACACATGCCCAGATGCAGGGCAGCCTGAGCAGTGGCCCAGACTGGATAGAACAGACTTAAGGAGATATAATACAATGTACAAGCATCTTTTCAGAGTAATGCTACTGTGAACAGCTTTTAAGGTTCAGATTACACAGTATAGTGAACACTCTATTCAATAACAAATCAGAGCAAAACATTCACAGAGAATGAAGGTACAGTATTTACAATGTTACAACTTATCACAGAAAATCAAAATATAGCATTTACAATGACTTATCACTAAAATGGCCACGTAGTTTTCACCAAAGTGATCAAAATAGTTTTCAACAAAGTGTAATGATTTAGTGACTCAATCATTCAGTAATCCTTACTTGCCTCCTTAATGGTGACAAAATACAAAATTTCTCCACTCATTGGGCACACTAAGTTACAAATCAGTCACTATGCAGTCATTAGTCACTACTCAGTAACCTCTTAAGAGGTAGTGGAAAATACACATGTCATCCACCCTTAGGTCACAGAAAATCACAATCTTCTCAGTCACTACATAGTATCCAAGAAAAGTCTTCTTTCACCTTTAATTGAAGCTGGCTCTCAGCTTCCATTATTCCTCTTCCATGGACTCAGCTCCAACTATCACCTGGGCTCAAAGGCAGGCAGCCCCCATTTCAGTGTCCAGCTCCTTATACATTCTTCATCCAGTTCCCGTTCCATATTGAAGTTCACATAGTCCAGTCCACCTCAAATCCTTCACAGTTCCTGTTTCTGGGAAAACAAAGCTTAACAGAGCCATAATAATATTAATACACATTGCTGGCACCATCATCAATTCACTATCTGCCTGTGAAATCACCTCAGACCCACCAACAAGGTCTGATAATTTGTGAATCTTCAACATAGAAATCAACACTGTCCCACCAACAAGGTCCAAGAGGTCAGTACAAATCATCAGTAAAGTCCCAGGATCTCTAAAACCCTCCTCCAGGACTTCTGTACAAAGTTTCACAAACAACCATCAACACAGAGCAGAGAAAAAGAGTGCCAGGATACCACAAGTATCCTCCTTGACTGCTACCACAAGAGTCTTCTTTTCAGCTCCTTATATAGTCATTAGCTCCTTCCCAGGAGTTCACACAAGTTCTAGGGTTCACAAGTTGTGGAGGTCACACATTCTATTTCTTAACAAAATGAAACGAGGTGTTAATTCAGTAGCTGAAATAAGGCATCAACTACTTATGTGCTTGTCATTACAGGAGAGTGAATCACTGGCAACTGTGGCAGTTTCAAGACTTCTCCACCCATAAACACCAAAAAGAAAGTAAAAGGTCAGTAAAGAATGCTGTTTGAACCAGGTATAGAAGAGTGCTGTCTGACCGCTGCCTCTTGTGTGAGAGGTGGTGGAGGTGCAGTGGCTACAACTGCCAACAAATGGCTGCTTCTACAACTGTTGACCTACAGATAATAGGGGACCAACCAACCATTGAGAGGGCAATTGCTCATGCTTTCACCTGCCAGAATCTGTTTCACAATCTTGGGTGGTGGTCCTGGGGTGTGTGGCAAGTGTGCCAGAGCTTGTGGTGGCTACAGAGAAGGAGCCCTCCTTATACCTCTGACAGCATTTGTGAAAACCCAAGCAATTTGGGACATGGCTCTCTCCTTTCTGGAAGCAGAGTTCTACTGTAGCAAAGAACTCAAAAGTCAAGTGATTGGCTAGCAATATGAGCAAGCAGAGGAAGTACAAACAGACCATAGAATCCTTTTGTGGGGACTAAAATAATCAAAGCATGGAATAAAGAGAAGTCAAAACTCCCATAACAATGGCTTCCAATAAAAATATGAATTGATTACAGGCCATGGAGGAGCTCAAAAAGGGTTTTGAAAATCAAGCGAGAGAAGTGGAAGAAAAATTGGAAAGAGAAAAGGGAATAATGCAAGAAAAACAGGAAAAACAAGTCAACAGCCTGCTAAAGGAAACCAAAAATACACTGAAGAAAATAACACTTTAAAAATTAGAATAACACAAATGGCAAAAGAGGCCCAAACAACCAATGAGGAGAAGAATGCCATAAAAAGCTGAATTTGTCAGATGGAAAAGGAATTTGAAAATCTCACTGACGAGAATAACTTTTTCAAAATACTATTGGAGCAATGGGAAGCTATTGACTTTATATGAAATCAAGATACTACAAAACAGATCCAAAAAAATGAAAGAATAGAAGGCAATGTGAAATATATCATGGGAAAAACCACTGACCTAGAAAATAGACCCAGGAGAGATAATTTTAAAATTATTGAACTACATGAATTTCATGATCAAAAAAGAGTCTAGAAATCATCCTTTAAGACATTCTCAAGGAAAACTTCCCTGATATTCTAGAACCAGAGGGAAAAATGAAATTGAAAGAAACCACTGATCACCTCTTGAAAAAGATTCCAAAAAGAAAATTCCTAGGAATATTATAACTAAATTCCATAGTTTTCAGGTCGAGTATAAAATACTGCAAGCAGTCAGGAAGAAGCAATTTGAGTATGGTGGAAACACAATCAGGATAACACAAGATCTAGCAGCTTCTACATTACGGGATCAAAGGGCTTGGAATGTGATATTCCATAAGTCAAAAGATCTAGGATTAAAACCAAGAATCACCTACCCAGAAAAACTGAGTATCATGTTTCAGGGAAAAATAAGGTCTTTCAATGAAATAGAGGACTTTCAAGCATCCTTGATGGAAAAAAAAAACCAGCTGAACAGAAAATTTGACTTTCAAATACAAGAAGCAAGCAAAGCATGAGAAGGAAAACAGGAAAAAATCATAAAGAACTTATTAAATTTGAACTATTTACATTCCTACATTGAAAAATTATGATTTTAACTCATAAGACTTTTCTCAGTATAAGGATAGCTGAAGGGAATATAGATGCATATATATATATGTATGTACATGTACATATATATGTATGTGTAGGAGGCTGTATGTGTAAGTGAATATTTATGTGTGTGGGCATATGTATGTTAGTGTATACATAGACAGAGGACACAGGATGTGTTGAATATGAAGTTATGATATCTAAAAAAATAATATTAAGAGGTGGGAGAGGAATTGTTTAGGAAAAGTTTAAAGGGAGAGATAGATTAGGGTAAATTATCTCATATAAAAGAGGCAAGAAAAAACTGTTACAGTGGAGCAGAAGAGTAGGAAGGTGAAAGGAAATGGGACAACATGATTCTCACTGAATTGTCCTCAGGAGGGAATAACATACACACTCAATTGGGTATCAAACCCTACAGGAAAATAGAGGGTTAGGGGATAAGAGGGGCTATGATAGAAGGGAGGGCAGATTGGGGGAGAGGGTAGTTGGAAGAAACATTTTTGGAAAGGGATAGGGTCAAAGGAGAAAATAAAATAAGTGGGAGGAGGGATGGGATGGAGGGAAATATAGTTAGTCTTTCACAATATAACTACTATGGAAATTATTTGGTTAACTACACATGTACAACCTATATTGACTTACTTATCTTCCCAGTAGGGGCAGGTGAGGAGGGAAGAAGGAAAAAAATCTGAAATTCAAAGTTTTAAAAATAAATGTTTAAAAAAAGTCTTTTTACATGCAACTTGGAAATAAGATATACAGACACTAGGGTATAGAAATCCATCTTGCCCTACTAGGAAGTTAGGGGGTGATGGTGGAGGACATAAGAGACAATAGATTGTGAGAAGTGGTATTCAATAGGCTTGCTCTTTTGGTGTGGGGGTAGGGGAAAGATGGAGAGAAAAAATGTAACTCAAAATCTTGTAGAACTGAATGTTTAAAATTAAAAATAAATAAATAATGTTTAAAAAGATAAGGGAAAAAGAAAGAAAACGCCATAAGTTGGTCACAAAGAATAGGACACAGCTGAAAAAGAAATAAAAATAAATTTAAAAGGTTATGCAAGCCATAGGGAAGAAGAGAAAAAAAGTCACAAATATCATATTCCCATGTAGGGATGTAAACAGTTTAACGTTTTTAAAAACCATGTTTTTTTTTCTTTCATGTTTACCTTTCTGTTTCTCTTGAGTATTGTATTTGAAGATCAAATTTTCTGTTCTGTTCTAGTTTTTTCTTCAGAAAATTATGAAGTCTCCTATTTCATTGAATATCCACAATTTCCCCAAAAAGATTATGTTCAATTTTGCTGAGCAGCTGACCATTTTATTATTCAGTTTTTAACTTTATTATAAACTTAAGTACAAAAGAAAAAAGAAAAAAATTGCTGTGTACACAGAAAAAATGAGAGAATTCAGTATAAAGCAATAAATTTCCATTTCAAGAAAACCTATATAAAAATACTATACATTATTTTGAAAGCAAAACATTTTCTTTGCTTCCTTGTTGGTTTTCTTTTGTTCTCTGCTGTCCACTTTTCACTTTAATTTTCCCCTTTACTCCCTGTCCCAAAGGCTACAATTAAGTACAGATTTAGATATAGTTTGTTTCTTTTTACATGCATAAATGCATATGTATACATGCATTTATATATGCATTGATGCATACACACATATACATAAATATCTTTAATCATACACATATTTGCACATACACATATATGTAAGACCATGCTATGTTTATTTCTAAATTCCATTGTTTCTCTGAAGGTGGATAGTCTTCTTTCAGAAGTCCAAATCTTTCTAAATCAACCAGCTAATCATTTCCTACACCACAGCCGTATTTGAACCCAATCCTACTCTAAATGAAATTGTCTATGAAAGTCTTGCCCCCTATTATCTACATGCCTTCTATTCTTAGCTTCATGGGTTTTATTTATACCAAAAAATTTCATTGAAATATTCAAAATTATATATTTTACACTTCAACAATCCTCCCCCCACACACACACAAACATGTTATAATATCATTTAAGGTCTGATGCTAGTGGATCTCTTTCCTTTACAATTTCCCCTAACCCCCACCACAGTTTCTTTTAAATCTCTGACCATTTGTTCTTCTAACTGAATTTTATTAGGGTAGTTGATTCTTGGTTGTTGTCCAGGCTCCTTTGCCCTCTGGAATATGATATGCAAGCTCTCTGATTCTTTAATGTAGAAAATCCTAAGTACTGTTTAATCCTGACTGTGGCTCCTTGATATTTGAACTGGAACTTTCTGGCTGGTTGGAGTATAATTCTGGAATTTGCCTACAATATTCCTCAGAGTTTTCATTTTAGGATCTCTTTTCAGGAGCGATCAGTGGATTCTTTCAATAATTATTTTATTCTCTGGTTCTAGGATATCAGGGCAATTTTCATGATAATTTTTTAAAGGTGTTGCTCAGGCTCTTTTTTATTGTCTAATATTTCTTAATTTTTCTCTCCTGGATCTATTTTCTAGGTCAGTTGTTTATGTTTTTGTTTTGTTTTGTGTTTTCCAATTAGGTATTATATATTTTATTCTATTTTTAAATTCTTTGGATTTTGTTTCACTGATTTTTGTTGTCTCATAGAATAATTACCTTCCCCATGCCCAATCCTAATTTTTAAGGAATTATTTTCTTCAATTTGCTTTTATCGGTCTTTTTTCTATTTGATCAACTTGACTTTTAAAGGAGTTGCTTTCTTCAGTCAGTTTTTGTGCTTCCTTTCCCCAACCTGTTTACTCTTTTTTTTTCCATAATTCTTTTGCATAACTCTCATTTCTTTTCACAAATTTTCTTTTACCTCTCTTACTTGATTTTTAAGATCCTTTTTGAACTATTCCAAGAGGACATTTTTGATTTGAGATGATTTCATATAACCCTTGAGGATTCTCATGTTGACATTTTGACATTGCTGCCTTCTTCTGAATTTGTGTTTGAACCTTCCCTCTCTCCATAGAAACTTTGTGTGATCAGGGCTCTTTTATATTTCTTGTTAATTTTTTTTTAATATTTCATGCTTTTAAAGCTGAGCTCTGTTCCTGAGGCAGACAGGGCACTGTACCAAGCTTCTATTTTTTTTCAATTTTTTAATGCTTTATTAACTTCTAATTTACATTGTTCATTTCTGCCAGATTTTGAGTTATGAGTTTTCTCTCCATTTTTCCCCTACCAATCGCCCCAAAATAGCAGTCCCAAAGGTTATCCCCTCCTGCAATCTGCTCTCTCTCATATTTTCTCCCATACCCCTTTCGACTTTTCCAGTGGATCTCTATGCCTCAGTGCCTGTATATCTTATTTCTAAATTACATGTAAGATGGTAAAAATAATAGTATACATATATATATATATATATGAATATTTGATTTTAAAAATTTCAATTCCAGATTCATTCCCTTCCTCCCTCATCACCCACCCTTACTGGGATGATAAGCAGTTCAGTATAGGTTGTACATGTGTGGTTAATGCAAAACAATAACAGAGTAGATATATTGTAAAAGACAGACTATATTTCCCTCCCTTATAACCCACCCCCCACTTGTTCTATTCTCTACTTTTATCCCGTCCCTTTTCAAAAGTGAGTGCTTCCAACTTCCCCCACCCCAGCCTGCCCTCCCTTCCATCCCCTCTCTCATGCCCTTCCCCCACCCTACTCCCCGGGAGGGTGAAATACCCTATTTAGTGTGTATTTCACCCCCTCCTCAAGCAAGATTCAATGGGAATAAGATGGACCCATTACCTTTTGCCTTCCTATTCTTCCCCTCCATTGTAACCATTTTCCCTTGCCTCTTCTGTATGAGATAGTTTACCCCAATTTGTCTCTCCCCATCTCCTCTCATTATATTCCTCTCACCTCTTAATTTCACCTTTTAAGTATCAACCCTTCCTGTTAAATTGGTCCTGTGCCCTCTATCTATGTATACCTGTAAACATATATACAAACATTCACATATGTATTCATTCACCTGTATACCCTCCTATATAGACCTATATATATATACATATACATATATGCATATTTTTTCTAATCATTTCAACTACTGAGAAAAAAGTTTCATAAGTTACAATAATTGTTTTTTCCATGAAGGAATATTAGTAGTTCAAGTTTGATAAGTTCCTTATGATTTCTTTTCCCTTTTTACCTTCTCATGCTTCTCTTGCTTCTTTTATCTGAATGTCAAATTTTCTTTTGAACTCTGTTTTTTTTTTTTTCAGCAAGAATGCTTGACAGTCCTCTATTCCATTGAATGACCATATTTTCCCCTGAAACGTGATACTCAGTTTTGCTGGGTAGGTGACCCTTAGTTTAAATCCCAGCTCCTTTGACCTCCAGAATATCATATTCCAAGCTTTTCGATCCCTCAGGGTAGAAGCTGCCAGATCCTGGGTTATTCTGATTATGTTTCCACAATATTTAAATTATTTCTTCCTGGCTGCTTGTAATATTCTCTCCTTAATCTGGGAATTCTGGAACCTGGCTATAATATTCTTAGGAGTTTTAGTTTGGGGATCTTTTTCAGGAGGTGATCAGCAGATTCTTTCAAGCTCTATTTTGCCCTTTGGTACTAAAACATCAGGGCAGTTTTCTTTGAGAACTTCCTGGAGGATGATTTCTAGGTTCTTCCTTTGGTCATGGCTTTCAGGTAGTCTAATAAATTTTAAATTATCTCTCCTGGATCTATTTTTCAGATCAGTGGTTTTTCCCATGAGATATTTCACATTGCCTTCTATTCTATAATATATTTGGATCAGTTTAACAGCATCTTGATTTCTCATAAAGTCGTTAGCTTCCATTTGTTCCAATCTAATTCTGAAGCAATGATTCTCCTCATTGAGCTTTTGAGATTCTTTTTCCACCTGTCAAATTCCACTTTTTAAGGCATTCTTCTCCTCATTGCCTTTTTGATACTCCTTTGCCATTTGAATCAGTCTGTTTTTTAAGGTATTATTTTCCTCAGTCAGTCTGTTAACTCTCTTTTCATAATTTTCTTGCATTGTTCTCATTTCTCTTCCCAATTTTTCTTCCTCTTCTCTTATTTGGTTTTCAAAATCCTTCTTAAGGTCCTCTATGGCCTGTAACCAGCTTGTATTTTCCTTTGAAGCTTTTGGTACAGGAGTTCTGACTTCACTGTTTTCCTCCTGTTCCATGCTTTGCTCCTTTTTGTCCTCAAAATAGGAGTATAATGTTGGAATCTTCTGTCTGCTTTGTTTCCTTTGCCTGCTCATTTTGCCACTCAATTACTTGACTTTTGGGCTTTTTGCCACTGTAGGACTCTGCCACCAGACAGGGGAGCTTTCGTCCCAAACCCTGGGGTTTTCTCAGCTGCTGGAGGTATTAGATGGGTGCCCTCTCTGAGGTCTCCACATGCTCTGGCAAGCTGGACACACACCCCACGACCTCCACCCTAGACTGTAATCCAGATCCAAGCAGGTTAAAGCAAGAGCGATTACCCCTCAGACTGGTGCTTGGTCCCCCTGCACTCTGCAGGCCAGGAGCTGAAGCTTGGGACTGGCTGTCTGTTCAGGTGTCTCAGCGGCTTCTCACCCTGGGGGTAAAAGCCATGCACTCCCACTTACTGGTCCCAAAGTGCAGACTGCACTGATCTCTCACTTTGTCCTTCGCATATATGTGTTGATAAAATGGACACCACTGCTCCTGATCTGGTTTCCCTCTGGCCCCAGCTGGTCAGGCCCGCCCTGGGGCTAAAGCCTTGGCGTGGTTCTGGGCTCAGCTCCCTGAGTGCTGTGCTGGGCCAATTCCTGTCGGCCTGCCAGGCTGTCCTCAGCGGGAGGTTAGCTGCTCTGTGTCATTTTGTGGGTTCTGCAGCTGCAAAGTTTGTTTAGAGTCCCTTTTTTCCATGGATTGGGGAAGGTGGAAGTTGGAGCAGTGGGAAGGTCACACTTCTACACCACCATCTTGGCTCTGCCCTGTACCAAGCTTCTTGTACTGGAGCTATGGGCTTTCTACTCTGGGGCTACTGAGGCTTGTGGCTTGACCACTTTGCTAGGGTTGCTCAATTTAGTCATCCGTGTTGTGCCCTCTGTTCTGGAACTGGCAGTTTGCCAACTACTGTACTGGGGCTGAAGGTCCCACCACTCTTCTGCTTAGCCATAACCACAGGAGCTTGGTTGCTGATCTCTGCAGTGCCTAAGAGACTTTCCATGGCTTGCCTGTACACTGTCTGCTCGGGACTGTCGTCCCCTTTTACTCATGTGAGACAGACTTTTCCTGAAGTCCTCCAAAGTTATCCTGGGCTGGAAAATTGTTTCCCTCCATCTTTTTGTGGATTCTATTACTTCAAAAAAATTTTAGAGACTTCATTTAACACTGTTTCTGATGGAAACAATGGAGAGCTCAGGTAATTTCCTGACTTCTTTCAACCATCTTGACTGCAACCTTTCAGCACTGATCTTCACATTGAACTATTTTTATAGGATTATAGTACCACAGAATCTTCAAGATAGAAGTAACTTCAGAGATCAATTAATCTGACAAAAATCAACAACAACAAAAAAATCTTGACTCTAGTTTATCCAACAATTGATCATAGAAATTTTAATTGAAAACCCCCATTTGTTCCCTCTTGGAATACTTCATTACACATCTTATAAAATGCCCCATATTGCTTTGAATTTCAAATATGTGTGAATATGTCTATATGAATATATATGTATGTGTATGTGTCCATACATATACAGACATATATGTACGCATGTTCATATATACATGCATATAATTTCTTATGGTGCAACTTTACTCTTGTACTTTTTGTTCAATATATCTATCTACTTTATTTCCATTTTTACTTCAATTATTACTTCTAGTAGAGTATTTTATATATGCATACACATATATATCACACATATGTAAATGCATGCATCCACACACGTGTATAAGCTTTTTTATCTAACATTTTTGTCAGCATTTCTTCATAATTGCTTATTGCTTTCCTAATTTTGATGTATTCACAATGTATTAGTATATCAATTTCTCCCAGGTTGTACCAGCATTGAATATTATCAGTGCTAATTATCTCTGATATGTTTCTGCATATTAGATGGCATTTGATAGTTTTTTTTCATTTTTCTAATTATTAGAAAATCGATATTTTTCCATGCGATTATTTAAAATAATTTCTTGAATAGTGATTAAATATGGAATGAACTCAGAGATAAAATATTCTAACCCTTTCTTTTTATAGGTAGGGTAACTGAGGTTCCGAGGACTTAAATATTTTTCTCAAAGTCCCACAAGTTGTTTCTGACATAAGAGGGATTCAATAAACCATATAATTCCCAAAATTTGCTATTTTCAATGTATCAGAATATTACTTATTGAATGGTAATTATTATCCTTTATTTGCATCAATTCTTTTAAAATATTTAAATATCACATTTTATCAGAAGTATTTATTTTGAAGATTTTATGCTAGTTTATTTCTTCCCTTATTGTTTTGGGTTCATTTTAGGAAGAGATTGTAGGAACTTTAGATTTTGATATAATTAAATTCAAAAGTCCCAATTTCTTCTATAGATATTTAAGAATTTTTCCTTTCTTTACAAATGTGGAAAACACTCAATTACTTTCTAATTTTGTTAATTTTATCCCATTTTACTTATACTTTTGATCCATTTATTCTGTCATAATTGTTGAGAAATAAATTTTTCTGTCTTTTTCTTCATTAAAAATATTAATAGCATTTTTAACCCCCAATGTTCTGTGATCTGGCATTTATTAAATTCTAATCTGTTATACCTTTTTGTGTCCATAAAATGAACAATCTGTTCTGCTCGCAGAATAGGTGTACAGGTAGAACATTCTAGCAGAATGTTTGTAGTGCTGATTCACTATAATATTTTTTATCCAGAAGTTTGATTCATAATTACTACTTTTTAATGTGGAAGGATAAACACCGAAGCTGTTGGTCACATAAAGAGAAGATGGGATTCATTGTAAAAGATTCTGATTCTGGGAATGATTGAAGACAAAAGGAGGAGTGGATGGCAGAAGTTGAGATGGTTAGTCATGGACATAGCATACATAGCTTGGACAGATTTGTGGAGATAGTGAAGGAAACAAGTCCTAAAGGCATATGTTATATGGGGTCACAAAGGGTTGGACATTACTGAAGACCTAACAAAATAATTTATGACTAAATAGTTTAAAATTAACAATGCAATTTCAGAAAACAAAATAGAACAAAACAAACAAATACAAAACAAATTAAAATTCTGTTTTTTGAACATAGTACGGTGCTCTGTGCTTGCAATAAAAATAATAAAACAAAGATATCACTTTCAAAATAGCCTCTTTATTTGAAGGAAACAGGTAAGTAAATACAAACCACTTTGAAGGAGGAAATACTAACTGCAGGGGATGGGGAGAGAGGATCAGGTATGATTTTGCCTTACAGCCAAAAGATACAAAAAGGTGAATGTGAGATGAGAGTGCATATTCAATAAA
The DNA here is from genome assembly GCF_028583685.1 of Petaurus breviceps papuanus. NCBI lineage: Eukaryota > Metazoa > Chordata > Mammalia > Diprotodontia > Petauridae > Petaurus > Petaurus breviceps. Next base: position 5,045,704 of record NW_027187341.1, on the reverse strand, counting down.
TGGAAGAGAGTTTAGAGTAAAAATACCAGGCATAACTAAAGCTTGCAGGCCAGTTTGGCTAAAATGTATAAAATATTTATTAAGAAAGAGAGCAATATGGTATGTTTAGAAAGAGAATAGCCTCTAAATGATGAACAATTAGGAAATAGTATAAGCAAGAGGTGCTGATCATAGCAGCTGTCAGTCAACAAATATTTATTAGGCACTAAGCAGTTAGGAAACTCTAAACATGTACAGTAAAAATAGAAAAAAACATTATGCGAATAAGGTGGCATTTATAACTTCGAGATGATATTGATGTGCTAATGATAGGTGTTATAGATAAGACTTAGGCTGTAACCCGCACTAGATTTTTATAACAGCCCAAACCCTGCCCTTCAATCCTTCCTCCAAATGCAGCAGATCTACACTGCCTGAATGCTTCTAATTATTTTTCTCTTTCCCTCCTTATTTCTTCACACTCTCACTTTCCTACTCCATTCCCTACAGCACCCAATGCAGTCTGCCCTTTGTGCTCTCTGCACCTCATTCAAGTGTAGGTGAGGAGCAGAGCCAAGATGGTGGAGTAGAAGGAGGAAATTCCATGACCTTCCCCCACAACCACTTCAAAAACCTATAAAATATGACTCTAAATAAATTTTAGAGCCACAGAACCCACAAAGTGACAGAGAGAAACAAATGTCCCACTAAAGACAGCTGGCAGGCCGAAAGAAAGGCTTCATTGCACCATACTGGGAGCCAAGCAGAGTCCCATATGACCAAGGGTTTTGGACAATGAGAGGTAGTAGCAGCCAGAGCAGACTTCAAGAGAGTGAACCACCTGCAACTGTGATGGTTTCCAGACTTTTCAACCCACAAATAACAAAAAGAAATTAAAAGTTGAATGGGGAAATCTGTTGGAAAGGAAGGGCATGGTCTGGCACCTGACTCTGGGGCCAGAGGTGGAGGAGAAACTGTGGCTGTTTCAGGAGCTCCTGGGCTTCAGACCATAGGGGCACAAAGCAACCATTCAGAAGGTAATCACTCTTGCTTTGACTGACTTGGATCTGAGTCACTTTCTTGGATGGTGGTTCTGGGGTGAGAAAGGTCAGTTTACCAGTGTGGTGTCTGTAGAGAGGGCATTCTCCTCAGGCCTCTGACAAAATTTGCAAAACCTTGCAAAAAAAGGAGAGAAAAAGCTCTCCTCTCTGGAAGCAGAGCTCTATCATGGCAAAGAGCTCAAAATCAAGTAATTGACTGGCAATAGGAACAATCAGGCTTCAAGAAATTCTCAAGGAAAATTGCCCTGTTATTTTAGAACCAGAGGGCAAAATAGAAATGGAAAGAATTCACCAAAGAATTGCCTTTGAAAAAGATTCCAAAAAGAAAACTCTTAGAAATACTACAGCCAAATTCCAGAGTTCCCAGGTCAAGGAGAAAATATTACAAGCAGCCAGGAAGAAACAATTTGAATATTGTGGAAAAACAATGAGGATAACACAAGATCTAGCAGCTTAAGGGATCAAAGGGTTTCGAATATGATATTCCAGAGGTCAAAGGAGCTAGAATTAGTATCAAGAATCATCTACCCAGAAAAATTGAGTATAATGCTGAAGGGAAATATGGCCATTCAATGAATAGAGGATTTTCAAGCATCCTTGATGAAAAACACCAGAGTTGAACAGAAAATTTGACTTTCAAATAGAAGAAGCAAGATAAGCATGAGAAGGTAAACAGGGAAAAGAAATCACAAGGAACTTATTAAAATTTAACTATTTACATTCCTACACAGTAAAATGATAATTGTATCTCATGAGACTTTTCTCATTATGAGTCTAATCAAAAGAATATAATGTATACATACATATGTATGTTTATATAGGAGAGTATATAGGCGTATAAGTACATATGTGAGTGTGTGCATATATGTGTACATGTATACATAGACAGAGGGCACAGGATCAATTGAATAGAAAGGAATTATGTCTAAAAAACTAAATTAAGAGGTGAGAGAGGGGGGTGGCAACGTAGCACAGTGAGCAAAAGCACTGGCTCCAGTGTCAGGATAACCTGGGGATCAAATCTGGGCTCAGATACTTAGCACCACACCCAGAAATAACTGGCCGTGTAACCTTGAGCAAGTTACTTAACCCCAATTGCTTAAAAAAAAGAGGTGAGAGAGGAATATAATGAGAGGTGATGGGGAGAGATAGAATAGGGTAAATTACCTCATATAAAAGAGGCAAGAGAAAATTGTTACAGTGAAGGAGGAACAAGCAGAAAGCAAAAGGGAATGGTTCAACCTTACTCTCATTGAATTTGGCTTAAGGAGGGAATAACATACACATCAAATTGGGGGTCTTACCCTACAGGAAAGTAGGGGGGGGAAGGGAATAAGGAGGGGGATGATAGAAGGGAGGGCAGATTGGGGGGAGGGTAGTTAGAATAACATACTTTTGAAAAGGGATAGGGTCAAAGTGAAAAAAAAAGAATAAGTGGGGGGTGCAATAGGATGGAGGGAAGTAGTCATTTTTTCACAATATATTTAATATGGAAATATTTTGCATAGCTACACATATATACCTATATTGAATTGCTTTTCCTCCCAGTAGGGGTGGGTGATGAGGGGAAGAAGGGAAAGAATCTGGAAATCAAAGTTTTAAAATCAAATGTTAAAAAAAAGTGTGCATGCGTGTGTGTGTGTGTATGTGTGTTTGTATATTTTTCATGAAACTGGGAAATAAGATATGCAGGCACTGGGATATAGAAATCCATCTTGTCCTACTAGAAAGTCAGAGGGGAGTAGAGGAGTATATAAGAGAGAGCAGATTGGGGGAAGGGATATTTAGTAGGATCACTATTTTGGGGTGGAAATAGGAGAAAGTTTGTAACTCAAAATCTTGTAGAAATGAATGTTGAAAACTAACAATAAACAAATTAAATGAAAATATCAACATAAAATGTAAAAGTAAAGTGTGGTAGATATATTACCCTCTACTTTCTGCCAGCATGATCTTTTGCCCCGCATGTAAACCCCCCCCCCCTTATTCATCATCTTTATTAAACTGGGGCAATTATAGCAACAAGATTTTTCCCTATCTTAATTTTGTTATATTAAATGTATTTTCACATTAGTAATATTGGAAAGAAGAATTAGAACCAATGGTAGGAACCACATAAAGAAGTAAACAAAGAAAAAAGAAACAAAAAAAGAGAGAGAGCAAATAGTGTGCTATGATCTGCATCCAGATTTCATAGTTCTTTTTCTGAATGGGGATAGCATTTTCCATCATGCATCTTCTGAAATTGTCTTATATCCTTGCATTACTGAGAGGAGCTAAGTCTATTTAAGTTAGTCATAGCACAATGCTGTTACTGGGTGCAATGTTCTGGCTCTGCTAACTTCACTTACAATCAGTTCATGGAAATTTTTCCAGGTTTTTCTGACATCTGCCTGCTCATCATTTCTTATGGAACAATATTATTCCATTACATTAATTTACCAAAACTTGTTCAGCCATTTCCCAGGTTAAGGGCATACTCTCAATATCCAATTCTTGGCCTCTACAAATAGAGCTGCTATAAATATTTTTGTACATATGGGTCATTTTCCCATTTTTATGATCTCTTTGGTATATACAACAGGAAGTGGTATGACTGAGTCAAAGATTAAGCACAGTTTTAAAGGCCTTGGTGCATAGTTCCAAGGTCTCTTCAGAATGATTGGATCAGTTCACAACTCGACGAACAATGCATTAGCATTCTGATTTTCTCACATCTCTAACATTTATCATTTTCCTGTTTGGTCAAGTTAGACAATCTGTTAAGTGTGATGTAATGCCTCTCAGTTGTTTTGATATGAATTTCTCTAATCAATACTGATTTAGATCATTTTTATGTGACTATGGATAGCTTTACTTTCTTGCTCCAAAAACTGCCTGTTTAATCCATTTACCAAGTAATAATGAGTTGAATTCCTATAAATTTGATTCATTTCTCTATATATTTTAGAAATGAGGACTTTATCAGACATACTGGTTGTAAACATTATTTCCTAGCTTTCTGCTTCCCTTCTAATTTTGATTGCATAAGATTTGTTTGTATAGATTTTTCAATTTACTGTAATCAAAATTATTCATTTTGCATTTCATAATGTTCTCTATCTCTTGTTTGGCCATGAATTCTTCTGTTCTTTGTAAGGCTGGCTGATAAAGTATTCCTTGTTCTCCTAATTGCCTTATAATATCAGACTTTATATCTGAATCTTGTACCCATTTTGCCTGCATCTTGGTTCATGTATAAATGTCGGTGTATGCCTAATTTATGTCATGCTAGTTTCCAGTTTTCCCAATATTTTTTGTTAAATAGTGAGTTGTTACTCAGGAACCTGGAATCTTGTACCAAATATACCTCTGTCTGCTTGACTGTCCTAATCTGTGAAATAGAGATGTTAATAGAACTGTCCTCACAGATTTTTGTGAGGAGCACATGAGATATTCTTTGTAAAATACTTTCCAAACCTTCAAATACTATAATAGCTAACAGCCATTATTAGTCAAAGCATAATTGTAATTGTTGATTTAATACTTAAAGTTTGGCAGTACCTACCAGTAACTGTGCTCCCTTCACTGTTGTTTGTCCTTTCATTCTCAAAGAGGACCAGGATATCATGGAGGTGATACCATGACATGCAGGTGAATTGGATTTAAGGGAGAAAGGACTGTACAAAGACATCAACTTCATTTTCTGCTCTTTAGCCATTTGGGTTCAGCAGCCAGATACACATAAGGATGACTGGAGATGGACTCAGATTCAGTGGAAGATGTTGGATTTTCAAAGTTATGGTCTTTAACAAGTCTCAAATTGACTAAGACAATACCCATTCAGTGAGGAAGGCTACGTAAAAAAATGAGGCACAGAATGGACTTTTTGACCTAGACCAGGAAAAAAAAAATCAAACTTTGAGGGGAAGACTCCCAGAATTTTTGGCCCAAAGAGAAATAATTCCTACTTGCTTTCCCTCTGACTCAATCAGGACCCAAACAATAACCAAGTAAGGTTTGACCAGGACCTATTATTGGCCAATCAGTAAGAGCCAGAGTGAATTGGATTTAATATATACTCCTTAAGAAAGAAATCTACCCTTAAAGCTGAAAGATATCTTGCTACATTTCAGAAAGGAAAAAAAAGAAGCAAGAAAGCAAAAAAGAAACAAAACAAAAGAGCTGAAACTCTTCACTAAATAGTCTTCAAGTACCCATGGTCACCTTTGTGATACAATGATCCATAACAGTAGTACTATAGTGAAAATTTATTTATTAATTATGTGTGTTTACTCTATTTCTCCTCTCATCCAGCTTACCTTCAAAATTCCCAGCATTTATCTCAGTCTGTATTGTAAGTATTAATGTAAGGCTCCCAATTTTACCACTTTCACTATTCTTTTCTTACACTCAATTGCTTACAACAATATATAGGTCTTTTAAGACTTGTTTTATTTTCATGACATTCTTGTTATGAACTGTTAAAAATTATGCTATGATGTCTCAAAAGTAACTCTTATTTTTCATATCAAAGGACTTAGTTATCTTAGATATCATCTTTTGCAATGAAAGATGAAGGCATGAGCATGATTAGACAGCAACTTTATTGAAAAAATGAAAATAAATTTGGAGAATCAATCTATCCATTCACAGCAGTCTTGGACAATGTTGCTGTGTCCATAAAATGAAAAACAAAAGCAAAAATTTTATATGGATATAATTAATGTTATACGTAATAAATGTAACCACCTGAAAATAATAATTACCATTATAATTATTATTATAAAATAATAATTACCATTATAATTATTATTATAAAAAATAAAAATTGTGGTGATATTCTATCCATGGTGGTCAAACATATTCAGAAATGATTATTTTTGCTTTGCAATATTAGAGATAGTTTTAGGTTCTGACCATCTGTAGTCATATAAGCATTCTATAGAATAGCCAAAATATTGAACAGATTGAAAAATATTCGCAGGCTTTTATTTCTACATTTTGGCAACAATAGAGATTGAACTGAAAATGGATGAGCCAGAGTGGAATGGAACTCAATTGCCTAGTTTGTATTAAAGACACAGCTCCTCATTTACCAAAAAAAAAAAAAAAAACTTACCATCACACTAATATTAAAAATTACTTTCCCATTACCTCTGAATAACTATTGAATAAATAACAGTGATTTATTTTAAGCCTTCTGGGGAAAACATATTTAATACCTGTTATGTTAACAGAACTATTTAAGGAGTCAAGGAGAATACTAAGATAAACTTAAAATAGTTCCATAACAGGAGAGTTCAAACGTGGGAAAGTTCAACTTGACAATGAGTTGAAGAATACTGAAGAATTACCAAGAGGATCATAGGCTAGTTGTGGAGACAGCAAGTTTTAAACTTTAAAGTATTGTATAAATCACCCTTTGCTTGAAATTGAGGAAGAGCTTTAAGGTATCAGTAGATGCTCTAGAAATTTTTCATTTGATAATAAATTGTAAGTTGCTATTCAGTTGCTTAATTCATTTCTGTCTCTGGGACTCAATTTTTTGGGCTTGCCATTTTCTTCTCTAGTTCATTTTATAGATGGGGAACTAAGTCATGCAAGGCTAAGTGACTTGCCTATGGTCACACTGATAGTAAGTGTCTGGGGTTGGATTTGAACTCAAGAAGATGAATCTCCCTGACTTCAGGACTGGCACTCTATTCACTGTGGCACATAAAGTGTATACTGCAACATTAATTTTCCTCTTAATTGCCATATTTCTTTGAATTCTGGTATAAAGAAAGCATCTTAATAAAAGACATTTTAATATATTTGACAAACTATATTTCCAACAGGAAATTCAAGAATTTATGAGATCCATTCAAGTTAAATCTTTTTTGCAGTCTCTCTCTCTCTGTCTGTCTCTCTGTCTCTCTGTGTCTCTCTCTCTGTCAGTCTGTCTCTCCCTTTCTCTCCTGTATTTATATTTTAACAACTGTCACTTCAGGAGAGATGTTGTAAGTCCTTTTCAAAGTATGAGAATGTTCCATAGTATATATGGGAAAAGTTTCACAATCTTGTATACTGTCTATGCAATAGGCAAACTGAAACAAAAAATACTCCTCCTTGCAAGTACTTTTTTCAGTTTAAGCCTACAGAAAGAGAAGATGCTGCCAAGAATAACAGAATGTGAAAGAAGACTCTGCAATTTATCAATACCTTTCTTTTACCTGGAGCAGGGTTTTTTGAACAGATGTGGAGGGAGTTATATACACGAAGGGGAAAAAAGTTTCTTGGATAAACACTAAAGGACCATTTGCCCATTGGAGAAATTCATTGGCGGGTCTGTCGTGGGGAGCTCCTACTATCACCCCTGCTTATTCTCTTGAGTCATGAAATGCCTTAGAACACTATTCATTTATGTTTTCCTACAAGGGATCAGCTGGCACTGGACATAAGATTGTTTACTGTGAAAAAAAAATATCAGAGCTGCAGGCATTTTCCATTAAAACTAAACCAAAAATATTGTCCAAAATAAAAGTAACTAAGAGAAGGAAAATAATATCTTTCTAATGGACTATTAGAAGCAAATGAAGTAATCATTTCTCAAATTCAAGTCCTTTCAAATATAACAACCTAAGGTTAAACCTATGCAACCTAAGTAAAGTTGAAAGTTAAACATATATCTGATGAAGTTAGATAGTGAAGACAGATAATTAGATAATTTATAGGGACCTTCTACAATGCCTGAATAATAATATCTCATTTCTTTGCATTGCGTCTAGTACACAAATTCATCTATAAATGGAATCTCATTATAAAAGTAAAGTGAACTGGAATCAATCAGTCAATCAATATTAAGTACCAGCTAGGTGTCATGCACTATGTTAAATATGGAGGATATGAAAAGAGGCAAAGACAGTCCCTGTTCTCAAAGAGCTTACGATCTAAATGGGGAGAAATCATGCAAACAAATATATACAAAGGAAGTTATGTGCAGGATAAATAGGAGATAATGAACTAAGGGAAGACACTGGAATTAATAGGGGTTAGGGGAGTCTTCTTGTAAAATTTGAGATTAATACTTAAAGGAAGTCAGGAAAGTCACTAGGCAGAGTGAGCAAAGAGCATTCCAGGGATAGGGTCAGCCTGAGAAAATTTCCAGAACCAAGAGATGAAGTGTTTTGGTTGTGGAACAGTCAGGAGGCCAGTGTCACTCAAATGAAGATTACATAATAGGGAGTAAGGTACAAGATGGCAGGAGGAATTTAGATTATGAAAGGTTCTGAATGCCAATCAAAGCATTTCATATTTGATCCTGGAGGTGATAGGGAACCAATGGAGTTTATTAAGTGTGTACATGTGTTGAGGGGATAGGGTGTGTATGACACGATTGTACTTGTACTTAAAAAAAATAACTTTGGTGGATGAAAGGAGGATGGATAGGAGTGTGTAGAGACTTGAGGCAAGCAGATCCACCAGCAGGCTATTAAAAGAATTCAGTCATAAAGTAATGAGGACTTTCCTTGGAGTACTACAGTAGAGTATTTGATAAAAATTGCAAAAGTGGAATTTACAGGCCTTGTCAAAGGATTTTATATGGAAAGTAGAAGATAGTGAGCAGTCCATGATGCCTCCACAGTTGTAGATGAGAAGAGAAAACTGGGAAGACAGTTTTGCCCACTGTAGTAATAAATAAGTAGAAAGTGGCAAGCTTTTACAGGGAAAATTAGTGAGTTCAGTTTTGGCAATTTTGAGCTCAAGGTTGCTCCTGGACATTAAGTTCAAAATACGTGAAAAGCAGTTGGAGATGCAAGATTAGAAGCTATCAGAGAGGTTAGGGGAAAATAGGTAAACTTGGGAATCATTAGCATGGAAACGGTAATTAAATTCATGCGTGTAAAGGCCCAGGACAGAATTCTCATCCTTAATGAGGATCCAGCAAAGGAGACTGAGTACCAATTAGATAGAAAGAAAGAGAATCAAAAGAGAGCAGTGTCCCAAAAACCTAGAGAGAAGAGTATCAAGGATGAGAGCATGATGAACATTTTCAAAATTTGCAGAGAAGTCATAGAGAATGAAGATTAAGAAAAGTCTATTGGATTTGGTAATAAGAGATCATTGTTATCTTTGTAGACAGTAATCTTGGAGGAATAATAGGTCAGAAGCTGGATTGTAAAGTGTTAAGCAATAATTATTCAAATCATTCAGTCACTAAATGCTATATATGTTCATTCTTAAAAAAATATTTAAATGGATACACTTATCAAATGAATTGTTCTACTCCCCATTTCATATGTGGAGATAGAATATATTTGATTCATTCTTGATTTTTGGTAATTTTCCCTCAGAAAATCATTGAGATCATGTATATGAATCAGAAATAATAAAAAGAATGAAGATTAGTGTTTTTTCCCACCCCTGTGAATTTTTTTTAATTTAAAAGGCATATTGATGCATTAAAATGAAGTCATCCATTGACACAAAATACATATGAAACTACAGCCTAATGTCAATTCATATATCTATTTTTTTACTTCCTCAACTGTAAGATATACAAGAATTCCTTTATAAGTCATTTGTTTATAACTTGGTATGGATATTTTCCTGATCACAAAGGAGTATGTGAATGTGTCTCGTCTTCTATTGTATGAACTATCTAGTGTGAACCTCCTGAGAATGAATGTTTTATTTCATCTTTTTTTCTTCAGTGCTGAACACAAGGTATTCCAGGCATTTAGTAAATGTTTGCTGCATTGGAGTGAATTATTTAGTGCTAAACCAACAACAGAAAAAAAGGGTATCTATGAGGTCACAGAATCATAATTAGAGCTACAAGTGACCTTAGAAGTAATCTATCCTGTCTTGTTGAAATGATAGCAGAGTTAGTTTTGTATATATCTCATGTTAGTTGCTAATAGGACAATTGGGTGATTGAAGTTGACCTTTAGTACTGACAGTTTCTATTTGTGTTCTATATTCCTTTTCCATACAATGGAAGCCTTATAAACACATGAAGCAGACAGTTATTTAGTGTAGTATGAACTGAGAAACACTAGATATGATCCTACTAAGCTCCCTTTGCCTATCATAGTAACAGGGAGTGGACCATGAGAGATTCCTGTTCCTAGACTTTGAAACATTTTTGATCTCTAATGTTCTACTATTAAATTTGTGTACTCCCAAGAGAACTAAAATATTCCATAACTAGATTGGATTCATGAGCAAGAATCATCCGGGAATGAATTTTAGAGATAATGTAACCTGGATCCCTCATTTTATATATAAAAACCTGAGACCTAGAAAAGTTAACTTTTTCTTGCTAAAGGTCACCCAGATATTTAATAGAGAGACAAGGCATCACATAAGAAAACAGACTGAATTTTGAGAGGAAAAAAGATGGTTCAAGATCCAACTTTTCTACCTACTAACTCTATGACCTGGGGCAAGTCATTTGATGTGCCTGGGATGCAGTTTCTTTTTTTTTTTTCTTTTAAAGCAATCGGGGTTAAGCAACTTGCTCAAGGTTACACGGCCAGGTGTTTCTAGGTGGGTGCTAAGTGTCTGATTCCGGGATTCGAACTTCAGGTATTCTCAACACTGGAGCTGGCGGTCTTACTCGCTGTGCTACCTGGCCGCCCCCTGAGATGCAGTTTCATCATCAATAACATAGAGATGTCTACAATCCTTTACCATTCTAAAATTGTGATTCTAGTTTAGAGTATGAAAGTCAGGTCTTTTAACTCTAAAACTGGAGTTCTTTCCATTGTATAGCTCAGAACAGAGAAGGGGCACTTCATTAAAATGCATTTAGGTTACTTTATATGTAAAATGAAATTTTTGAATTTGATATCTAAGGTTTTCTCCTTTTCTTACATTTATACATATGCAACTATAATACATATATACATAAATATATACAAACTTTTTACACACATATGTGTATGCATGTGTGCATGTATGAAATCATAACCAAAATGCCTCCACTAGAAATTAGATTCTTAACATAAAATCAAAGTGGGAATGAGTGACACAGAAATGGGAAAGGGGCACTAAGATAAATTTATAACGACTTCAGAGGCAAACCACCTTTTCCACAGTTATTCTAAACAAAGTCAGTCCTTCATTCATATTAAAATAGGGAATTCAAACTCCCAACCCTAATCCCAGGTAAGGCAGAGAGATGATTTGTTCCTTTCCTCCTTCTCTTCCTCCCTCTTCTTCATCTCCTCCCAATAACTAAAAGCTAGACAATTTGTTGTGTGTTCCCATGAGCCTTTCCTTTCCAGTCCTGAAGAAGGAGAGTCAGGCTTACCATGCCATAGATTAAAATGCATTTTAAAAGAGCTTCACCCAACCATGACGACAGGAAAATATTTAGCTACTGAAATATATAATTTTAACAACTTGCCGAACGAGCATAAAGGAAAGTAGAATGAGAATGATGTCACCACAAATTGTGTTGGGCTACTTTCAGTCAGAAGACAAAGTTGAAGGGGAATAGGATATCTAAAAATGTATTGAAGTACCCAGGGAAGGATAACATCGTGAACCATTTCCAAAGAATTAAAAGAGCAATTTTCAATTTTTTGTTATGAACATATTGGCATGTTATGCTTCATAATTAGGTCACATGTGAGGCCATGCCAGGACTCCAAGATAATTCAGGAAGTTGATTAGAAAGCGTACCTTTCAGCCATCTTGCTTTCAGCTTATCTGAACCTGACACTTGCAGCCGTCACCATGCATATTGAGGCTGTGGAATTTTTTTTTATTATTATTTTTTATTAGAATGTAGTTAGTCTTGTCAGTTTGTCTCCGAAACTTGGTCTAGGCTAAAAAGGACATCCCCTGCACATCCACCACCCAATTTCAGATGGCTTATATTTGCATTGTTTGAATATTCAGTTTCCGGTTTTCAATCAGAAATTTCTCAAAAGAAAGCTTCTTCTCTCCCCTCACCCCCACTACAGAAGTATCATAGAAACAGAATACTAGGGAACCCTTCGGAAATGTCATTTAAATATACGTACTATTTTCTCCTCCCTCCTCAAATAAAATATGTAAAAATGAAAAATGCAAGTTGTTGTTTTTACTCAGAAAACCACGCTGGTTTTTATCTGCAGTTCTAAATCATGACTGCACTAACACAGTGTCTCATCTTCCCTTCAATTCTTTTCTCTCCCTCTCTCTTTCCTTAATATATCCCCCTCCCCAATATCTGAATATAAATGTAGGTCTGCCTACCTGACAGTAATTTTGAAGAATAGGACTTTTTTTGGTCTATTTGTGTAACAATTTTTGGGTGATTAATAAAATGCAGAACTCATTTTTGAACTCAGAGGTAGAATCATTTAGTGGATATATTGCTCCCTGCTTATCTCCCAAGCCAATCCCGTTATGTGTAAATTGGAACTTGATTTAAGCATCTAATTTATAAATATAAGACTTTCAACCAAGACAGTGGCTTGAATTTTCAAATGATGATGAATAAATATGCCCAGTAAATCAACCTTTAAAAAAACACACAAACTGGGATTTGTAAAATATATCTTAATGCCTAGAGTTTATAAAGTACTTACTTATAAATCACTGATGTGGTTGTGAAATCATTCATGGTGCTTGTAAATCAGCTATCCTACTTAAAAGTGCCATGATACTGAAACAAAATGTGAAACAAATTTGTCCCTTATTATAAAGGTATATACAAATTGCTTTTTAATTTCAGTATTTAAATAGGAAACAATTATAAAGCAACTCATAAACAAGCTTTGAAAAACATCGCAATGCGTGATCTTCATTGGCATTCATAAATATCCACCTTACCATTTGTAACTGTCTTTGTCTTTCCCCTCTCTATATTGTCTGCCTAACATGACCATTAGTGTTTGCTGTTCTAGTATGATGCAGATTCCTATCCTATTGTATTATCCCTTCCCTAATTCCTGTATTTAGCAATCAACTTTGGAATCATACTGTTCTTATAAGAGTCCTTGTCATTATGTGAATTATGTTTGGGGCTCTAGAGAGGAGTATTATTCTGTGAATGACTATCTTGGGAAGTCTCTTAAGGACTTTAGGGAAGTATTCTTACATGGATCACATCTCAGAGCATCCTTAAAAATAACAATTCATTTGAGTAAAACTAAAATAAACAGCAGTCACACACAACCCCAAAGACATCAAGACCAATAATTGACAAAGAAAATAAAGAATGTACTGCATAAAGCAGAGATTTCATTGGGGTGGGGGAGAGAGAAATAGACAGAGACAGACATATATATATATATATATATATATATATATATATATATATAGAGAGAGAGAGAGAGAGAGAGAGAGAGAAGAGATGAAAGAGAGGCTCATAAAAGTGGAGCTACAGGCAACAAATGTAGCAGAAGGAAAGGAGACTGGAAGGAAAATAGCTGACTATAAATTAGAACAGGCATAAAATTAATGATGAGTTTTTAGTAGCCAAGATACTGAACTCATTTTTTAAACTTGTCTAGAAGAGGAGATATGGGGTGGGGGACACTAGACAAATGGAAAAGAATGGAGACTAGCAAAAAATGTTGCTCATAAAAAAACATTAAGGTAATACAGAATTTCTAGGATTAGGGCCAGCCTATGACAGCATCCAGGTAAGATATGTAACTTAGTAATAAAATAGTTAATGAGACATTAAAAATGCATTTTTTTTGTTTTGTTTTAAATCATGCATGGTGATTGGGAAAAAGAAGCAGATAATCTTTACCACAGAAATTATTGCTGGATTAACACACCCCTCTCCCTCCCAGAAAGAGTTTGTAAACAGAACAGGTGTTTGGAGTAAAAATCTGTAAATATCTAATATTCATTAATACTAAATCAAACATGACTCTGAGAGTTATAAACATATTTAGTTGCTTCTTTTATGCAAATTTTCAATTAATGATGTTTAAGGCAATGGAAATTTATATACACTTTCAATCTGGCACTTGTCCACTCACCCAGAATATAAAAAAGTTAGCCATGCAGTAGTACTAGAAAATGTATGACCATTGACTTAAAGAAACTTTAATAAATCTTCTCCTTACAGCTAATTGGTTCACTTGATTAATCCATAGTACTAAAGGGTTAGCATCATGAGCAGAAATTTTCCTCAGTATAAATGAGTTATAGGAAGTACACCTATGGCATGACTTAAGGGGTGCCGGTAAGGCATTTTGGTCCCCCAAAGATATTTCTGACAAATGTGCCATAGTGCCCTAAATCTTGCATTTAAAGATTTATTCCTTTATTTACTTCTCAAGGTAGTACTCTTTTAAAATACAAAAAAAAGGGTATTCTTGTCTTGAAAAGGAGAGGTATTAAATTGCCAAAATATTTAATTTAGAATAAGACCATTTTAAAAGGTTGGTAAAAAGGACAACAAGGATAAACAAAAACTAGGAGGAGGGTTGAAGACAAATTTGAAAGTAAATAAAACCTTTTGATTTATTTTAATGCAAAATTCTGTCTTCAACCTATCTTTCTAGATACATTTTCCTCTATTCCTTCTAATGCTATTTATAGTTCATCTGAAAGATATTTGCTCTTCCCGATATGTAATTTATTGTCTTCTGTCTCAGTATCTTGACTCAGGAATACCCCATTGCCTAGAATATTCTCCTTTCTTAGCTCTACCTCCTGAAATCCACAACTTCCTTTAAAAGTCATTTTACATTACATTTCATATTTCTTATTCATAGTCTTACTTGATTTTTCCAGTTGTTAGCATCCTTATTCACTTCCCTAACTCTGCATTTATTTTGTATACATGTATACACATATATGTATATTGGTATCTATCTATATGTTTTCTCTTTATTTGTGTACATATTACGCCTGCTCTATTCTCTATCCTCTATGAATAGACTGTAAGCTCTTTGAGGCCAAACACTGTTTTCACTTTAGTATTTGTATTCATTGAAGGGGATTACACATAACATAGTTTATAAAAGGTTGTTGAACTGGATTTGATAAATAACTATTTAACCTCCATTATATGGAAGAGGCTGTGCTCATTTCTAAGCAAATTTCTGGAGAAACACAGAAAATGATTCTGATAATTTTCTGAAGCACAGTCCTCTCATAATATGGATGTGTAGAGAGAGCTGACTTCTGATGGGCTGAGATGTCTTAGGCAACAGCCTCTCCTAATATGTATCGAAGGCATAGAGATTTTGGAAAAGGGGGGGGGGTAGAATCTGAGAAAGAGAGGGATATATGGGAAACCTTGATATCCAGTGCCTGTAGCTCCAGAGATTGCTACAAAGATTCCCCCTGTTGGTTGAGCTGATATTTTGTCTTACTTTCAAATTGAAGAGTGTATTTAATTTGTACATTTTATTGTCTATTGTAACCTATATAAATTCATTGATTTATATTTTATGGCTTACTTGGATAAGTATGTTGGCTTGCTACCCATGATTTTTTTTTTATAAACATTAGTGTAAGGGTTATGGGATTTAAAGTTCTTCCATGCCCCATTGGACTTGCTGACGTAGCAGGAAGGGGCGGAGCAAGAGGAAGCGGAAGCCAAACTAGAGTTCCTGTGGTGGCTAGCAGCGGCGATGGCAGTGGCAGCGGCAGCAGCAGAGGCAGCGGCAGCGCAAAGCCCTTTTTGAGTCAGCCAGAATTTCTGCTAAGGACTCCTGCTGAGGACTGCCAGGGGCCGGAGCTGCTGGGAGCGCGCTTCCAGGACGATGGGTGGTTGCTGTGCGTGGGGAGAGGAGGACCTTTGCCTGAGGTAGCCTGTTCTGTTTTAAAGGCTTGAGAATGTGGGTGCTTTCTACTTTATCTACCTGTGCCAATGTCATAACTACTCTGATGGCTTTCACTTTCTGGTTTTGGGACTCAGTCTTTTGGTATCTTAATAAATTTTCTAGCTTATTCCCCTATATGGCAAACATGATGTATTTTATGATGGATAATTATATCAGCATGTCTGTAATCTCCATAGGCATTGTGAATATGGCATTGCTGATACAATAAGTTGGGAGGGGGCTAACCTTGATCAAAATTTTGCTCTTACTCTCCATTCTAAAGTTTCCAGTGAAAGTCATTTTTTTCCTCAACCCTTAAAAGAGCAGGCTACCCTTAGACTGTAAATATCTTGTTGTTACTTGATATTTTTAGATATATACAACTAATAATTTTATTTGTGATAGGAGAGTGAAGTACCAAGCAATAGCCCTCATCTGACTCTTCACAAATATAGAAATTGAAGTCTTATTGAAAATGGAGTGGACCATATCCCAGATTAGATATTATCAATTATATATATATATATATATATATATATATATATATATCCTTTTATAATTATAATACATAATTATATATAATCCCTTCATAATTATAATACATATATATATATATATATATATATATATATATATATATATATATAATCCCTAAAACATGGGTTGCTCTGAGTTCCTGTAGCTCTTGTTTAAACTTTTATGCTGAAAAAAGAACACCAAATTGAATGGAAACCTGTAGTTGCATTTCCACTAGCAAAGTTCAGCACAATTTTCCCATAATTGTCTAAGTTAAAGAGAGCACAATAATAATTTTCTCATAAAAATATACATTTTCTTGAATGTCCTAGGTGAATGGTCGCTAAAGTGAATTCCATAGATCCTATCTGTTATGTCATGACTACCCCAATAAGTAAGTAATCAACAAATAGAAAGATGAGGAAAAGTGAGTGGTCTCCCAAATTCTATTATCACCAGAGGGCTTTTCTCTAACAAATCTCTCCCTAACCATATCCCTCTATACAACCTTCATTTCCCCCATATTTACACTGTGCAAGCTCCCAGCCTCTCTAATTCTGAGTCACATATATGTGCATCGGGACAGTTATAACCTAATTTATACTTGGGCACTTAGAGAAGCAGCCACAAAAGGACCATTTAGGATACTCCTTTCCTACCAGTACATCTACCTCTTGAATCCCAGATTATATCATGGCTGCTGCAGGTACCTCTCATAGGGTGGACTGTGCAGTCCAGGACAATGACAAGTAAGAACCATGGCTTTCTCTTCTCGATTCTGGATAGGACAAAATGAGTCATATTGGCTGAGAAGGTATGGGTTGTTTGTGATCTTCAACACTGGTTTCATTACATTATCTTTCCTAATCATTTATGGTTGTCAAGGATACCACTCCACTTCTAATGACAGGGTTCCACAATCTTAGTGTCATTGTTTTACTCCTCATTCTTTCTCATCATGTATAGCTAATCAATTACTGAATTCTCTCATTTCTAAGTCCACAATTTCTCTCACACTTCCTTCTCTCTACTTACAAATTCAGTATCCTACTCCAGGCCTTTATCACCACTCACATGGACTAGTAAAATTATTCCCTTCCTCAAATCTCTCCTTTCTCCAATCCATTTCCTGCAAAGCAGTTAAAGTGCTTTTCCTAAAGTACAGGTATAACCAATAACTCTAGTGGCACTCTACTGACTCTTGGTTCAAATAATGCAACATATTTGCTTCATTCTTTTTTACTTTCTATTTTTGTAGAAGCTATAGAACATCCATAATAATACATTTGTACTTGTACATTTAAAAAATAAGTGAATATATGCGTATTGGGGATTGGGCTCTCTCTTTGGCTAATAGGTGTGTAACAAAAAATTTTGGAGGCCACTTGTTTTGATAACTCAATTTCCCTGATGGAGAGCTGAATACAGAAACTATTACTGAAGGCTGCGCATTACTAGAAATTGGGGACACTCTTGGCATTTCTGAATGTTTGCAGCTGTATTTTCATGCAATCACATTCATGTTGTATGAAAACCATTGAGCCAGTAACAAATACATCACAACTTAATACTAGACAACCAGTTGGGTCTCTAGTAATATACTACAGGATACTGAATTGACTTTAGTGTCATAAAATATGTCCAAGTTATACTTTAGACAAATGTTCACTATGTAATCATGAGCAACTCTTTTTAACTTTCATTCCACTAAACATCTATGAAAGCATTAAATTACAAATCAGAGTGTTAATGTGACCCATTTGGAAAGAGGAAGATTTTCAGCATGAGTTCCTTTCACCAGTAAAATGGCATCTAGAACAAAATATAAATCTCTTGATAGGTAAATTTGAAAAAGTTTATTAATTTCTCTGATCTTTGATTTCCTGTTTTACAAAATTATACAGTTCAAATATAAATGGCAACATCTAAACTTCATCCCAAATCAAATTTCTGTTACTTATAGTAATATGATCTTTTCTTTCAGAAACTCTTCACGTATCACTTAACACTTATATAAAAATATCATATTTGAGAGAATTCCCTATATGTGTTTTTATGGTTCCCATTCCATTTCTTGCAAAAAAAAATATTACCCATAATTATGGATAACTGTCTGGCCATCTCCATGTCATGCCCCCAACAGATTGAGGCTCCACTTTCTACTAGAACTTAATTTCTTATCCCTCTAATCCCTGGGCTCTGATTGGTAAGAATTCCTCTAATTTCTTCCTGGTCTCAAATTGATCTAAATGTCTGGATAATATAGAAGGTAGGAGACCCTGACTTTGAATAGGCTGTACTCTATGGACACTTTTATTCTTTTAATTTTGATATTTATTGTGAAGAGGTCAACTTCTTTATGTAATTTCCAATTTGTTTATATTTCCATTCATGCCTTGCCTTGCCATGTCACCTGATATTTAAAGCAATTATTTAATGTGATTAATCACATGATTCCCTTTTTCCAGGAGGATGTTGATTACCACACAGAAATTTGGGAAAGTTGATAGCATAAGGAAATTAAGATAGCTATGCAAAGTAGGAAGGGTGGGTTGAATGTTTTAAGAAGGGGGCAGAGTGGGGAAGCAAGGTGGTACAGTGAATAGAGCACCGGTCCTGCCTGGAGTGAGGAGGACCTGAGTTCAAATTTGGTCTCAGATATTTAACACACAAAAAAACTAGCCGTGTGACCTTGGGCAAGTCACTTAACCCCAATTGCCCTCCCCCAAAAAAGGCAAAAAAAAAACATGAAGGGGAAGGAGATTTGAAATGTTAATAAAATTGCAGTTAAGACAGTTACTAAATTTGTGTTTCAAGAAATGGGTATCAAGAAAAATGGTGAGAAACGGGCAAGGTGGAATTAAAATCAACTAAAACAAAGGAGATCAGTCAATGGTTAACCCATTTTAAAAATGACTAACCTCTTTCATTAAAATATGTCCATAATTACCTTTTTTTTTCATTTGAATAGGCTAAAAGAGCACCGACAGTTATAAACTCAAGAGGGAATTCAATATCAGGCTTTTGGCAGTTTATCAGCTCTGTCTTATCAACTGCAAAAAGCAAAGCCAATGATAGACTGTATTTTATATAGCTATACTACAGACCATATTTTATATAGTATACTTTATATAGTTATAATATATACTATATTTTCTCAAGTATTGACTATAATTTTGGATCATGATGTTTGAATCAAAGTCATTAATTTATTATTTATCATTTCATTCATCAACTGGAAGAACATTTCTACTTTGCTTTCATCAGTGGATCTGCTCTGGAAAGAACAAGCCACATGTGGTCACTAAACCCCTTCTCTAAATCAGTGTTCTTTATCCTGTCCCATATTGTTTCCCAATGAAGAAGTTGGATTAAATGATCTAGAAGTTCCATTCTAGGATTAAATTTCACTTGTAGTCATTTGTCAATGATTTCTAGAAGGATTCTTAACCCAACCCTATTGTGCATTGATCCTATTAATTTCTGAGGTCAGAACCTGACATATCTTTCAACTAACATAGAAAAATTGACACTCTGCTCATTGAGAGGTTAACTTCTTTTCAACTTTATAGGCTTCTTGGGGATATTCATTCATGAACATTTACCAAATCTCATAATATTTATTTTGGGGAATTCCTTTTATCCCGAAGGGCTCTTCTATAACATATCATATTCTATTTCCCACATTTTCCATTAACTGAGATTTCTGGAAACAATGACTTTAATATTTTTGACTGACTCAATGTATTTGGAGGATTTACAGAAGTGTTAAAATATATTTATGGAGTCACTATTCCTAGTCAAAGTTCTGACCATTTTTGAAGGGGCACAATTCCATGAACAGATGGCTATGACTGAACTTATCCAAGATACCCAAACAGATGTCTGTCCTGAGGTTACCCTACTGTGGCTAAGGGGACAAGCTATTGCTAATCCAGATCTGAGCTAGATAACTTAATTTTTTCCAAGTTAAATTGGATCAATTAAATAACCTAATTTTTGAAACCTTGTCTTCAGGGAGCCACATCTGTTTGAAAATCACAGGATAGACACTTCATTACAACATTGTGTCATACCCGCTTATGTCAACATGTCACAGTGCAGAGGGGAAAAATTAGCTTCACATTTACAACATCAAATTAGAAAACATTTTGTTAATGCAAATTTTCTTTTACTTATTGTTAATCACATAATGACAATTTTGCTAGTTTTTTTTGACTCATTGGTTTGAAGTTGTCAGTGCCCAGTTGGAAAGATTTTTTTTAAGTGATAGAAATAGGCAATTCAGTTTCAACAAATTTTATTTCTACATTGCCAGATATCTAATAATAAAATATTTTCAAATATCTGTCTGACTTAAAAAAAATTCACCTGAATGTTGGGTATAATCTAAGTCTTATGTGTACATTAGAACATGATCCAGTTAAATAAAGAAAATCATGCACTACCCCAATTATAAGCTAATAAGGCTTCAACAATTTTTCACCTTTATGCATAATTCAGGTGGACTATTTCCTGACAAGAGCTTTGCTAAGAATTATGGGCAAAAAGACAAAGGAACTGAGGTTCTGAGAAGTTACTACTTGTCTATTATCAGCATCGAATGATTTAAATCAAAGATCCCAATTACAAGTCCAGTGTCTATTCCACTACACTCTGTTGTCCTTATCACATTAATAATTGACACAAAGGTATATATATATATATATATATATATATATATATATATATATATATATCCAGAAGTTTTAACTTTTTTATTTAATTTAAATTTTAAAATCAAAGTCTTTGTGTCAAAATGAATAAATATGCCTGAATTAATCTTGTAGAATATGACTTTAAAGTCACTATGTATTCATTTTAGAATTTGGGGATGAATCAGTGCTTTATGTTTGGGATAAAGGAGATAAAGTACCAGAAATTCCTCACTTGCTGTTTTCTCCTTTAAAATTGATAACTATGCCAGAAGTAGAGTGTATATATTCCAGAAAGGACTTTGATGTGAGGTTAGTATGCTACTCCGTTTCATTGTCTTTTCATGTATTATTATTATTGTTATTATTTTGCTTTTTGGAGGGCAATTGGGGTTGTGACTTGCCAAAAGCCACATGGTTAGTAAATGTCTCAAGTGTCTGAGGCCGAATTTGAACTCAGATCCTCCTGACTCCAGGGCCAGTGATCTATTCACTGTGCCACGTAGCCACCCTGCATGTATTTTTTCTTTTAAAGCCTAAAGATAATTCCATGCCATAGTTATTTCTAGGGTTCTATATGTTCAGTAATACACTTTTGTGATATAAAGAATTATTATTTCTTTTCAGTTGACTGCCATATGTTATTCCTTTTCTGGAAATAAATGTGGCATCCTTTCAATGTTTTATAAAGGAAATCAATGAGGAGTTGAGAAAATAAATCACAAGTCTCACACAGAAGCATGGTATCATACTAATGGGGAACTTCAATTATCCAGACATTACTTTTCCAATAGCAGGCCATCTACTAGCTTCTTTTTGTTGTCTTAAAGGTAATTTTGTTTTTCAAAAAGGATAGGAAGAAATAAAGGGAAATTCCATACTGAATCTGTTTATTACTAAAAGGAAAAAATTGGCTCCTGGGGTAGACATAATGGGAACTCTTTTCAGGAAAATCACCATTCTCTCCAATAGTTTGTGATAGAAGAATGTGAATCCTGTAAATGAATGATTGAATAAGTAGATAAATGATTAATAATAATAATATAATAAATGATTAATAATAATACAATTAATATATTAATAATAATATAATATAATAACATGGTTACCTGACACACATTCAAAGGAATTATAAATTTCAATTTTGGCATTCAAAATTGAATAAAAACTACAGGAAAAGTCATTTCAAGAGGGTTGGGAGTGGTTCATATGTGAAGTTCCAAAGAAACAAATGGAAAGAGTTACAACGATAAGGAAATGTGTTTTTTTCCTTGCTGAAAAGACTATAATGGATACACAGTGAACTCACCAATTATTTTAAATCAAAAAAAAAAATAAATAAATATACAAAGTCAGAAGCAAGGTCAGAAACAGAAGATGACAATAAACATAACACAATCCTACAAAAATATAATCAGTGGAGCCAAAGCTCAAAATGAGCTAAGGCTAGTTAGGAAAATTAAAGATAAACAAAAGATGTTCTTGTAAGTAGATTTAACTTTATTGGACTACACACAAGGGCTGCAAAAAGGAATAAGACCATTGCTTGGTGTGATGTGGACGGTGTTAACTCTCAATAGAAAGAAGTAGAGTTACTGAATTCGTATTATGATTTTATTTTCTTCACCAAGGAAAATTAGATTTTTACTTTAAATGACAGAAGAATATTTAATAAAATTATGATTAGCTGCCCTTTATGAATTCATGTTGCCTGGTCCTGATGAAATATGCCCTTGGGAAGCAAAAGAATTAGTAGGTGTTATTGCTGAGCCATTGCTAGTGCTATTTGAAAAATCATAGAAAGAAATGGAAATAAAAAAATGTGAAAGGAAAATTTCCCAATGTCCAAAAGGCATGAGCAAATTTTAGGGCAATGAACTTGGTTTTTACGGATAAGAAACATATTAGAAAAAGAGTAGATCATTAAAGAAATGGTAAAGGCACCATATAGAAATAGAAACGATGATTAGAAAGAGCATGACTCCATTAAGAAAGGGTCAAATGAAACTGACCTAATTTCTCTCTTTTTTTTTGGCAGAGATAATAAATTGACTTATCAGGGTAATTTTCAACCAGATTTTATTGAGGCTTTTGATAATATATTTCATATTTGTAACACCAGTCTAAAAGCCCGTTGGCTTTACTTATTGGTAGAGATCAAGACTGTGTCTGGATGAGGGGTAGGGCAAAGCTGGTGAGAGATGAAAGAAAGAAGAGCTCCAGTCTCTTCAAGTCTCTTTGGACTTTGGGTATTTCTGACTTCCAGCTTGAAGAAAGATGATAGAACATGCCAATGTCATTAAAGATTGCTGAAGGATAAGACTTTGGGAAGAAATTTGCAGGAGAAGATCTGGCAGTCTCTATCATGTCCCTATCCCCACCTTGCTACACTAGAGAATTCAGCGAACTTCACTTTAGACAAGAACTAGGACTATATCTTTCTTGTTGAGATGAATAACCTTGCTTTCAATGGGAGATTATATTTTATTGTGTGATATATTATATTGTGTAGTATATATTATTCTATGCATACGTCCTTGAATTTCTGTTTTGTTATTGAATTTTGTATTTCCTTTTTATTACAGTGATGATTATGTGGGGGGGGGTCACTATGGAATTGATATCTTGAAAGGCAAATGTCACAAAAGGAATCAAGTCTTATGCCTAAAATTTGGGGTTAAGGGACCAGATAGATATAATTCTAGCCCAATATCTCCTCTTTCTCAGGATATAAGGGCCAGCTTTTGGCCCACTAATTTACAGCTTCTCTTCCTAGTATGAAATAAAGTTTCCTGTAGAGAAGGGTGGGGAGGTTAGAGTTCTCTAGTCTCCCTCCTTTTGAGTCACATAAGGATACTCCCATGCTAACTGTAAGGAACAGTTGTTTCCATATGCTGCTATTATGAGAAATTTGGAGAGATATGGACTAGATTATAATACAGTTAGATGGACTATGAACTGTTGGATGGCTGAATTAAAATCATACTGATTAATTATTTAATATAAAAAAATCACCAATACACTGGTCCAGGACCTGTGATGTTTAATATTTTTTGTCAATAATGATGATAAATGTGTGGTATGTTCCTGAGAATTACATATGATGTTAACCTATGGTGGAAAGCAAAAAAAAAAACAGATGAAAGAATAAGGGAGCAAAAATTTGGGCAAGATAGAACATGAGGCTCAAATTAAAAAAAATTCAGTAAGTTAAAATGTAAAGTTTCACACATGAGTACAGAAATCATCTTCAGAAGTATAAAACTGGAAAATCATACTTAGACAATGATGTGTATGAAAAAGGTGTGTGTATTTCAGTAGACTAGAAGCTTCAGATAAGTTAATGGTCTTATGTAAACAAGTCAAAAATAAAACAAATAAAAAAAGTTGATGTTACTTCAGTCCACATTAAGACAGGCAAACAAGAATTAGGTGGTATTCTTCCTGCATTTTTCTCTGGGAAAATAACAGATGGAACATGGTGTTCAGATAGTGTGGTACATTTTAAGAAAGAGAGGGGGGAAAAAGATCCCAAATGAAATTGAGTCTATGTCATATGAGGATTAGCATAAGTTGGCATGTGTAGCCTGGAGAATAGAAGACATGCAGGGAAGGGAACAAATGATGACTATTTTCAAATACATGAAGGCCTATCTTGTAGAAGAGACTCATTCTTTGGCACAAGGGGGCAAGACAAGAAACAGTGCTTAAAAGGTACAAAGAAGGAAATTTAGGTTTGATTTCAGAAAACAGTGGAACAAAATTACCAAAAACTGCCTGTGAAAGCTGTCAGAAAGTAAAATGTGATGCCTTAAAAGGTTCACCTTCCTTGGAGTTATTCAAGCAGAACCTATCTCTTTCACTGAATGCTGTACCTTGAGAACAGAGAACAGGAAAGCTTAAAGCCCTAGATTCTTTGAAATGAGCCTAATTATTCTAGTACAGGTTCAATGCTTCTCATGCCTAACAACTTGAATAATGTAGGCCAATTCTTCAGTTCCTTTTTTTTAATTAACCAAAGGGGGAGGGGAGGGTAACTAATAGGCTCTATTAACCTATGGCCCCTATTGTCCAGGAAATATAAATGAATCACATTTCCCTTGAGACAATCTTGGATGGTCTAAACCTAATAGAAACACACAAAACTTTCATAACAAGTCTATCTCCTTCCATATTCTGGAGGGAATTAATATACAATTCACAATTATCTGACACAATTTTTGCATAAAACATCTGCCAAAAACAATTCTTGTCAATAATCTATTTAGAAGAAGTTAAGATTTGCCTCTAATATAGACTTACATAGATAAGAAGTGGCCAGCATTGTGCTCTCAAAACAATTATTCTTCCCTGGCCAACCACCTATTTCTTCATGCTCTTTTGACCTCTTTTTGACTTTTGTGTGATAGACAATTCTATTCACTGTAATCATGTGATTAGCAAGAGTTCCACCACCTTGTTTATTTCAGATTAGGTAGATAGATAGATGATAGATAGATAGATAGAGAGATGGATGGATGGATGGATAGATAGACAGATAGACAGACAGACAGACAGACAGACAGACAGACAGATAGATAGATAGATAGATAGATAGATAGATAGATAGATAGATAGATAGATAGAAAAAGAGATATATAGCTCCCAAAGTTTTAAGTGTATTTTCCTGTCCTCAGAGGTATGGAATTCAGGTTTCTGATGGAGTGACTTCAGAACACTTTACACAGGGATTTCTCTGATTGCTAGTTGTATTTTACATTTGCATCTAGTGATTAGTACACTAGTGTTGCTTAGTGATTGCTCACACCTGGGAATATTACCACATTTGTAAGATGGTAAAATTTAGGCTGTCTTAAAAGCAGCTGTATAAGAAACACTCAAATGAGAGTTGGCAGCTGTGAACAGGTGCAGCAAACAGACAGTTATATCAAGCAGAATTGCCAGGGGAAATTCTAATTGACTGTCTTTGCACTTGAGAATCCTAACTGTACTACATAGGGATGTAAGGGAATTATGGTAGCTATTTTAGGGATTTGAAAGGCTGTGCTATGTTTGTCTTCCTAAGGTAGTCAATCAACAACTATAACTATGATAAATTCAAGCTGCTCTCTTATTTTAGGAAGAAGCAAGTGATTTAAAGAGAAGGGGAAAATGATGTAATTAATCAGCCTAAAAGACTTCATTAAAAACTCACTATGTGCCATGCAATGTGCTAAGTAAGCACTGGGTATAAAAACAAAGGTTTTTCTAGCCCCTAACATTAAGGAACTAATATTGTGATATTTGGTTCAGACTACAAATAACTCATTATGTACAAGATAAGACTAATTGGGATGCAAGAGATGAAATTCAATCTCAGAGGATAAGGCATTAGTAGCTAAGAGGACCTGGAAAAGTTCCTGCTCAAGGTCAGATTTGAGCTGAGACTTAAAGGAAAACCAGGGAACCTAAGAGGAAGAGATGAAGTGTCACAGGGGAGTTACAACTTCTTTAGTTGTCACTTATTAAGCACTATGGAGAATCACCCAAGAGAATGAAAATAATAATTCAAGAGTTAAGTAAGAAAAATAGATCACTAAGCAGGTAACCAAAAAGTCAAGAGATTAGCATGTGGAAAATTAGAACCTATAAAACTAGAAAAGGATTAATGAGGAGCAATTAGAGCGATGGAGAAGGTTTGTGTGGCATAATGTAAAGAGAGTCAACTGTTGATCCAGAATGTCCTAGGTTCAAGTCTTGCTTCCTATGCATAACATGCAACCTTGGGAAAGTCACAACCTGTCAATGATCTAGACAATTGTCTAAGACTATAAGTTACAAAGAAGGTACAAACCTTCACTGGCAAAATATTTCTTCATCTAGAACTTCCATATATGTGCATGTGTATGTGTGTGCACATGTGTATTCATATGCATATATATGTGTATGTGCACGCATATACATAGGCATATGTCTATGCACAAATATCTATATACATGCATGTGTGCATATATGTGTATACATATATACTCATGTGTGTATGTATCCTTGAAATCACAGGTCCAGTCTCCATTTTTAGTGTCAGTTGAAGGTCTGTTGATAAGGATTTAGTACTGTAAAATATAGATGAGGCAAAGAACTAAATGCTATGGATAGAAAGGGAGGGAAAAAAGATATCTACTGTCATTAAGATGCTTGCAATTTAGAGCAACAAAAAGAAAACTAATATGTAAAAACAAGCTATGTTCAGGATAAACAAAAAAGTAACAAAAGGAAAGCACTAGAATTAAGAGGGATTGGAAAAGACTTCCTATTGAAGGCAGGATTTTAGTTGCAACTAAAGATAGAGAAGCTAGGAAGTAGAAATGTACAGCCAGAAACAATGCCCAGAGGCACGGATAGAGTTCCTTACTCACCTTATTCATGCAACAGCATGAAATCAAGTTTTACTTGTTTAAAGAGTATATTGGGGAGGGAGGTATAAGGTATAAGAAAAATGCAAACCTAAGGGAGGGAAGCTAGATTATGAATGTCATGGAAGGCCAAGCAGTGGATTTTGTATTTGAGGCTATAGGTGATAGGGAGCCACTCAAGTTGGAATATGAGGGTATATTAGTTGGACCTGCTATAAAATGGGTGTGAGACTATTTTCAGAGAAGATGACTATATTACACATAAAGATTCACTAATAAGGAGGGTCTATAGTGTAGTATTAGATATCACAACACTATTATTGACTCTAGAACACAGTTGCATTGAAGTAATTGGGAATTTAATATTGGATTTTCAAAAACAGCTGTTAAAAGAATCTAGATTATTCATCTAATTATAATTGTTTTTCAGTCATTTCGGTCCTGTCTGACTCTTTGTGACACCATTTGGGATTTGCTTAGCAAAGATACTACACTGGTTTGCCATTTGCTTTACCAGTTCATTTTAGCCATGAGGAACTGAGGCAAACATCCAGTTATCTGCCCAGGATCACAAGCTGGCAAATTTTTGAGACCAAATTTGAATTCAGGAAGATAAGTTGTCCTGACTCCAGGCCTGGTACTTGAATCACTGCACCACCTATTCATCAAATTAGATGTGTGTTATATTCCTTGACCACATATATGTAATGGAATAGAATGGAAAACCTGTTAAGATTTCTCAAATCTACCCAAAATTATACATTTTAAGGATTTATGTGAAGGTTAATAATGCTATCAGAAGAAAAATAGAAAGTGGTTTTAGGGACACTGAAGTATTAGTCAGGAAACAAGAGAATTTTGGAAATTAGTATTATTACTTCTTCCAATTAAAAATGGGTATTTGTAAGAAAAAATAAAAATATATGAGGTGAACAAATATGGTATCAATTTAGGGAGTATAGTATTATTGAATAATTAAATTTATTATTCTAGAACATTATTTAAGGTACTGCAATCATGAGCTCTTGTATAAGGACAAAAACATCTTATCAGATTTTGGAAGAAGATGTTTGGTTGGAGACTGATGCTATGAATGAGAACACTTTAAACTGAAAATAAAGAAATAAAAAGAGAAATTTCCAGGTAAACTGCATATTTCAGTGCTATTGAGCTCATCAGATATTGACACTGACAAAATTAAAGTATATAATTTCCAAGAAGAAAAAAAAAGGAAGGTAGGATTATATTTATTGCCTAATATCAACATGACAATGAATGGAGTAAAGGTCATGTACAAAGTCTATGTTTCTATATGAAAAGGTAAATATTATCTAATAGGTAGCATTAACCTTTATAGAAATGGATTTTGTTACTGGAATATAGTGGTAAAAGGATAAGTTTTACCCACCAAAGAAGAAAGGAAGGAAGGAAAGAAGGAAGTCATGAAGGAAGGAAGGGAAGGAAGGAAGGAAGGGGAAAAGAAAGAACAGAAGAAAACTGTTAGAAGTTATAAAAGAGAAGAACATTGTATAAAGAAACTATACACTTGTATGTCCAAAAATCTGATGAGTGAAAGGATAAGGGGGAACCTCTGTTGAAAGATAAATGGAAAGAAAGTGAAATTATATGGGTATAAGAAAATACTGCTTTTCTATTTTCACTACCTAGTCATATAGAAGAAATGGATGATGAATTCCTGATACTTACAACAAAGCTAACATAGAAGCAATGTATAACAATAGGGAAATTCCAACCATTCAGATTTTTATGAAAATCCCTTTCCTATAAAAGCAGAACACTCAATTTTTTTAAACTGCAATTTGTCTTTTCTTTCATATTACCAAAATTTTCCTCAGTATGTCTTTCCTTTCTCCTACTACCGTGTTTCCCCGACAATAAGACCTATCCCGAAAATAAGCCCTCCCCTTACTGTGTAAGATTCCTCTAAAATAAGCCCTCCCCCGAAAATAAGCCCTATTGAGATTGCTACTGTAGTGAAGGTGATCCCCTGCGCTACACGCTACATTATGGTACCCTCTGTATGCATCGTCGTTCCCCCCCCCCGGGTGAAACGCACGCCGTGCTCCGAGCTGCATCCAATCAGAGCTGCAGCAGTGAGCATGTCATCCTGTTCTTCCCCAGTGATTTGCTTATTGAATAAAGGTACATTTTTTTGTTCACATTTACCTGTTTATTAAAATTGCTGTCAACGTTCATTAAAATAAGCCCTCCCCTGAAAATAAGCCCTCTGGTGTTTTTCTGTCCAAAAAAAATAATAAGACAGTGTCTTATTATTGGGGAAACATGGTAGACACAAATGCTATATAGTAATATTTTCAAAGACAAAAAGAAAAAAAAGAAAAGAAAAATATCAAAATCGATCAATACATCACAAAAGTTAGAAAATATGTGCAATATTTCACACATATGTATGGTGCATCTGATTTTTATTTTTACTTAACTTGCCAATGAGGAAATAAATGAGACTACTTTACGAAGTACAAATCTAACTCCAAGCTCTCCTACAACATATAGCTAACTAGAATTAGGGAATTCAGGATTAGAAAGGGCCTCAAAAATCACATAATCTATTCTCACCTGAAAAGAAGAAAGAATCCTTTCCACAATACAGAAGTGGGCAGTAAGCAAATTTTTACTTATATCAAATAATAAAATTTTCCCTTACATGAAGATTCAATTTGTCTATTTGAAATTTCTCCCCATTTCTCCTAGTTTTGTCTCATTGGGCAAAAGAAGAAACATAATTCCTCTTCACATGACAGTTCTTTAGCACTTACAGACAGCTAACATGTATTTCCTGAAACTTTTCCATTTCTGAGATAAACATCTCCAATTCCTTCAGCATATGGATTCAGTGTATGAATTTAAGGCCCTTCATCGTCCTGGTTACTCTTATTTGAATGATCCCAAATTTTTGATGACCTTCCTTAAATGGGATGCCAGGAACTAGATAAAACTTTCCTTAAGTAGTCTGACAATGACCGAGTAGAGAAATACTGTGAAATTATTTTCCTTGGAAGCTATGACTCTAAATGCAACTCAAGATTTCAATAGTTTTCCTTTAAGAATTATCCTGAATATAATCCCATGCTCTCCTATAGTATATAGTCTAACCAGAATCAGTCTAACAGAATACGGCTGCCATATCACACAAGTGCCTCCTATTGAGATCATGGGTCACTAAGACCCCTATATCCTTGGAAGATTGTAACTGTAAAGTTAAATTTTTTAATACTGAGGCAAGAATTTGTATTTATCCTTATTAACTTTTCCCTCATTCAATTCATCTCAATGTTCTATCACAGAGGTAGGCAAACTACAACTAACTGATCTGATGTCTGCTTTTTTTGCATTATGTGAGCTAAGAATTATTTTAATGTTTTTAAGTAAAGTTTTATTGTATTTAAAAATACAAAAAGTGGGATGGCACAGTGTGGTGCAGTGATAAAGCACCATCCTTGGAGTCAGGAAGACCTGAATTCAAATCCTGCCTCAGAAACTTAACACAAAAATAGCCATGTGACTTGGGCATGTCACTTAACCCTAACTGCCCTCCAAAAAAAAAAAAAACAAAAACAAAACAAAAATACAAAAAGAAATATACTTAGCTTTCTAATGCACAAAAGCAAATGATGGCAGAATTTGCCCCATGGTTCAGTTTGCCAATGCTTTTTCTAGTTTATCAAGTTCTTTTTGGACCATGCCAGTTTTGTGTTTGTTATATCACCTTATATTTTTTTGGTGTGTTTGCTTTTACCTTAAATTCTGAAGAGCACAAAAATAAAACTTTAACTCAAGATGCAAACCTAATTAATGATTAATAAGTCACTCAGATCCAATAAATTAAGAACTAAACATGGAAACAGAAAGACTGAAAACAAAAAACAAAAACAATTAAAAGCAAAAAATGAGCAATTAAATAAATAATAAAATTAGTTTTTTTTTTAAATCAACATAACAGATAAACCAAGGAAGACTGCTTTTCTTTAAAGAAAGAGGAAACCACAAAACTATATAAAATAGAAAAACTAAAATCTTAACTTTAAAATAAATAAATGAAATAAAATATATTTTTTTCTGTTTTTATCGAAACAAAATTGGCAGTATAAATAACTGGATAAGTATTTATAAAATATAATATACCTAAATCAAGAGTATAAAAATAGACCTAATATGAGGAAAGTAAATTAAAGAAGCCATTAATTAGCTCCCCAAAGGGGTGGAGGAACTCCCATGCATTCTATGATTTTATATTTTTAAAAATACTAGTATTTTAATATTGTTTTTTAGGAACCATGGTATAGTACTCCTGTTTACTGAGATATATATGATACAGTTTTTTGTTTTGTTTTGTTTTTGTTTTTTAGAATCTCATGAACTAAAATCCCTTGGATAATGTTAAAAAATAAATCTTGGGGGCAGCTAGGTAGTGCAGTGAATAGAGCCCTGGCTCTGGTGTCAAGAGGACGTTTGTTCAAATCCAACCTCAGACACCTAACACTTACTTTTAACCCCAACTGCCCTACCTTCCCCTCCCCAAAAAAATAATAATTCTGCCTTATACCAAATGAGGATTTTAGAGACATCGATATATTGGATAAAACTGATCAGGACTAAGATATAATGTGTATAATTAAAAATGATCAAAAAAGCTTTTTTTCTAAGAATAGTCTTGATATCTGATTAATTCCTTAAACATTAAGTTTCACTTTATAAATATTACCTCTAACTTATGTATAAATGAGTAAATTATTAAGTTATCCTAACCAATTCCACTTGTTTTACTCATGAGGAAACTAAGGTCTTGAGAAGTTGTATGTAATCACTCCCCCCACCCAACAAGGGAATACAGTGGCAGTAAAATTTCTAAAAAGCAGGTCTTATGATTCCCTCTGTATCGTAAACTATTGCCCAGATTCATCAATAGATAAAGGGAATTAGCTTAACTTTGGGAGAGTGAAGAGACCAAAAGAATCTTTAAATTGAAGAATTACATCTAATTCACAGATTTCTTTATGATGAAAGAATATCAAAATTTTTGGAAAAAATGAAATTATAACCTTTATGTTCTTTTAATGACCACTACTATATGTACACAGGCAAAAATTAAGATCACACAAAGTAAATTCAGTGAAAACTGATGGCAAACCTAGATAATTTAGACTTGAATCTCCAATTTCTTTAAGATTCTTTTTCTCCTACTCTTCTACTGCTTATGTAAACATATGATTAAAAATATTCCATATTCATTAGATGCAATGTAAAATGCTTTCTAACCACAATGAACTGAATGTTAACAAGTTTTCAGGAAGGGTTAACAAAAAGCATTCTTAACTTACTACCTGGGAGTGACTTGGGCTCTGTGGTGAATCTAGCTTGTTATTTCTCTGTCAGTGGGAGACAGAGAAACAACAAATTATCTCGATCAAATACACCTTGTTCCCAAGAAGAAAATGAATTGAATTTGTTCTCTCACCAGGGCCATTTGTATTGTATATGGATCACGGTCACAGGCAGCCTGATCTGATCTTTTCCTATTTTTGTTTATAAATAGCTTTTCACACTTAGGGTAGTTCACTTGTATTTAACTAAAAAAAGTGAGTTGCCCATCCACTTGTGACCAAACCAAAGTCAATTTAACTTTGTTTTTCCACTTTTAATCAAGTTCCGTTATCAATCGAACTTGTAGGAGGAAAAAAATCAACAAATACGAAAATAAAACCTAACATTCACCAAAAAAAGCCATGTCTACACAAAAGAATTCTAATGCAGATTTGTAACCATCCAGCTAATTGATAAATATAAACTGGTTAATTAATCCATAAAAGCTGATTTACTACCTTAAATTGTTCAGTTTGGTCATCTACACTGATTAAATTGGCTAGATACTAAATTGGTATTGGACTTTTTGTTATGTAAACACAACTTAATCTGGAATGATTCAATAAAATATAGGTAGTGAAATTACAAATAAAGGTTTTTCTTGGGCCCAGATATTCCCTAAAGCCAGGGATCTTAACCTGTGGTCCTTTTAACTTAAAAAAATGCAACTATGGCAATGTAATTGATTTTGTTTTTAGTCCCTTGTACCCATGTATTTTATACATTATTCTGAGAAGGGGATTCAATCCATAGGCTTCACCAGACAGTTGTCACACACACACATACACACACACACACACACACACACATACTTTAAAAAAATGCCCTAAATCCATTATCCTACTTTTCTCCTCCCCTTCACTGAAAAATTTAAATGAGTATTGTGCAACCTGTGAACCATCTACCTTCACTTCCTATAGGATATGAGGCCACCAGGATCTGGGTTAAACAATGAAGTGTTTGACTACAAAGGAATTAAATGTTTTTTTTTGTTCATTCTTCCCCCTCAATCCATCTACATTCCACACGCACTCAAACACATGCATACACACACATGCTCAACACACATATATCTATTTATGAATAAATATATATAAGTGCGTGCTGTATATGTGTATTACATATAGATACATATATGCATATATATACACATATAAACTTAGGTACAGCTTGGATATAGGGTTTTAAGAAAAGTGTCTAATAGCCAAAATACTGTTAATATTAATAATAATAAATATATTACTGATTACACTGGCCTCTACTGTCTAAAATCCAGGTAAGTTATAAATGATATCTCTGCAATGTGTTTCCAATGCCATTAAAGGGGCTTGCGGGATATATCTAGGCTTTCTGACAAAGATGTTATCCCTTTCCCATGGTGTTCCCTCATTTGTAATAGGATTCCCCTTGTACCTCAGTTCTTTTAGCCATTAATAGATTAGCTTTTACAAAGAATAATTTACATAGGAATGATATCACAAATAAATTTACTCCTCAACATATGAGGCTTAGTCCTGCTCTGTCCTTCTACAATCTAAATCTCTGGTGAGGAGAAGAATTTAGGTTTTTAACTTAGCTTATTTCTTATAGAACCCATAGTCATAGTTCTAAGTTCAAAGTCCTTCTTGACTTTGAATCCAGGCATCTTGCTGGACTGCTTGGCTGCCCCATTCCACTTGTAATCCTACCTCCAAGATCACCATGGCTCAAACTCCCAAGTTAAATGGGGAAACTGCAACTAACACTTCCGGCACCTGAATCTAAGCAAGAAAAACAGCACAGAAAAAAACCCAGGCTCATCTCTCAGAGCCAGGATAAAAAAGAAAAGGGATGTTATATTCTTTTCTGGATGAGGCAACAATAGTCACTGGGGGCTAATTTATAATTCTGTGCCACACCAGGAAAGATAAAACACACATACACACACCATATGTGTGACAACATGGAAAATGCTCCATTTTGTCTACTCTCTAGATTTTCATCAAGTTGATACATGATTCAGAGTGATCAAATATTCTGATCACCACTCCCTCTCCCATTTCACCTAGATTATGGATCACAGAATCTCAGAATTGTCAATGCCTTCATTGAACATGTAACTCACCTGTCTTCCTGAATAAGAATTCTTTCTACAACACACCAAATACATGGCTTGTACAGCCTTTCCATGAGAAATTCTAATAAGGGTAAAGCAAGTCTAATACCTCTTCAACTTCATAGACCTTCAAATACTTCAGGGTATTTATCATGCTTCTCTTACCTCTACCTCCCTAATTTTGGATGCAAGGTCTCTCTTAATAAATCCTGAGAAAACATAGGCTTTTTCCTTTGGATGATTTAATTACACTATTGATTCCTGAATTCTGTTCAGAGACCCAAACTCAGGCACTCCTCTCCTCT
The DNA here is from genome assembly GCF_028583685.1 of Petaurus breviceps papuanus. Lineage (NCBI taxonomy): Eukaryota > Metazoa > Chordata > Mammalia > Diprotodontia > Petauridae > Petaurus > Petaurus breviceps. The sequence continues at coordinate 5,010,509 of NW_027187341.1, read as the reverse complement.
AAGCCACATTTGGGACCTCAGCCATGCTGTCCCCAAAATATTCTTGATCCCTGCAGTATGTGACTCACCTGGGTGTGTGCTTGCTCCTCTTCACCCACAACTACAACCAGGATCATGTCTCATCACAACTTTGAGGCTTGGAATCAATCTTTCCCCACTCAGCTGTCTGATCCCTAGTGGTTCTTTAAATAAAAGATCTGAGATGAAAGTTCTTGAGGCCTGGTCAACTTCCTAAGGGAGTTGCCCTCAGGACATGCTGTTTGTTGATTCAGTAGAGACTGCAGGTGTTTAAGATTAACTAAAGTCAAACCTCAGCTGCTGGAAGTCTTCTTTCCTAAAATCTTCTCAATTTGTCTAAGGGGGACAGTTCCTTTACCCCTTCATTTTCACTACTCTATGTTAATTTTGAGATAATGTTCTATCTGTTCATGGAGAAAATCTGGAGAGACTGGAAATTTTTTACCTACTCCACCAACTTCTCAAAATATTCAATCATATTCAGTCCTATTGAACCTGTCATCTGATATAATCTCCAGATATTTTTTGATACACTACCATCTTTTACTTTAATTTAATTTTTTCAACCCACTACAAAACATCATTAAAATTTATTTTATTATCTTTATTTTAAGATTCTGATCTATCCAGTATCTTTAGATGTTGTTTCTTTCATCTTATGTATTAGGTATCCCCTTGAAGGGGCAAGGTAAGCCCCTCTGTAAGGAATGAATATACAAACCAGGGCCCCAACTCAAAAGGTCATATATGACCTTTCAATTACCCTGAGCTGTTTGGGCAGAGGATCCTGAGAAAATGAGGGCTGCTCCTCTCCTGGGACCCTGGCCAGGTCCTTGAGAAGAGATATCACTGTCCAACTCCTGGAACCAGACTTCCCAGGAGACATTGCTCTTGGAAGGGGACTTGGAGGGATTGACCTCCATCTCAGGACTCACACAAGATAAGATGCTTGCTAAAAACACCTGGGAATATGGCCTATTTTTCTCAGCACTACTTAAACTGTAAGATTCAGACCCAAAATTGGAATCTCACCCATGGAGGAGATGTCCTGCCTGGACCCTCCCAAATGGGACCCTGAAGGCTGTACCCGGGATTCCCCAGCTTGTGTGGTCAGGTGTTGGTGCTTCCCTGTATGGGTGATGATTGTAAATATGTATTAATCCTAGTTGCTCTGTTATCTCTGGTTTCCTTCCCATTCACCTATTTTCTAAATAAACTATATTGGATCTTTTGAAGTGCTGAGTGTTCTGGTCACTGGATCTCCTTAATCAGACATTAATTGGCATCACGAACAGGATTAGCAGGTCGGAATGCTGTTCTTCAAGAAATCCACTGTGGAAAGGCTGAAATTGAGTGGTTATTGTTACTGAATTTGATATGGGCACTGATTATGGTAGAAAAAAATAGACTATTGTATTTTTTTTTATCATTTTAAGAAACAAAGAAAGCAGTCAGAATATTAGTCCAGCATATTTTTTAAATTACCTCATTATATATAATATATATATTACATATAATATATTATATATAATAAGGGAAAACAAATTGCTTGTAAACTTATGAATTTGTGAATGTGAATGGGTAATTGGAATATTAAGGAAAGAAATAAAATTATGGATATATTTCCTTTCTGAGGGCCAAGAATATTAGAAATTAGAAATATATAGTTACATGAGCAAGAGGTACATATTGTTATTTGGCATTAAGAAAGTGATTCACTGTATGCCCCCCCCCAAAAAGTTTTATTTACCTTATTTACCTTCACTAAGGGTATAGTGGTGGGATTCACATCCAAGGGATTTTTATGGGACCAATATTATTGTAAATGTGCTTGGTACAATGCTTGGTATAAAAGAAAAATACTATTTTAGTGTAAACTGTGTGAGCTAAAAATTATTTTTTTTTTCATGTTTGTTACCCTTATGTGGAATTTTCTTTGGGTGTGAATTTTATGTCAGTGATTATGGGTTGAATGGTTCTTTGTGCAAGGTGAATTGGAAATGCATTAATTCTTACTGAGCAAATGAAAAACCTTGAAAAAAAAAGAAAAATATAGGGATGTGGTTCTCAAGCTTGGTTCATCTAAGGATGTATTTATGTTAATTTGAAGGTTTATGGATCACCACATTCACGGTTTATGTGAAATTTCAGAATGTAATTGATTGGTAGTGATAAGTTGATTGGTAATTATTTGATTTTGGTTTCAAAGTTTAAATTTAAGTACATGATAATTATTTATGATATTGTTACTAGTAAATAGTTGCTTTAAAAGAAAGTTTCAGTTCAGATTGTTTAAACTTTTAAGATTGTTAACCCAACTATTTGGAGTTATTTCATAAATCAAGTATTTACAAAAGTATGCTTGTGAAAGGTAATTATTGGTAATTATGTTAAGAAAAGACCTGTTAAACCTCCATTTGTAAGTTTTTTTTTCAATCACGTGGGAAAGATTTTATGACAAGAGTAATTAGGAATTTTATATTTGTTAATGATATCAGTATAAACTGTTTTTGAAAAAGGGAAATGTTTTTTGAAGAAATGTTTTGTAAGATCTTTGGTATCAGATGATGGGGAACAGATTAGCAGACAAGAAAATTAAGGAGGCTTCCCTGTCCATAGAATCTATGAACATGTATGTGTCAGATCCCCTATTCCCTAAGACAAAATCAATACTTGTGTTCATAGAAGCTAAAAAGGAACATTTGGTTATTTGGGAAGATCGAAACTGAATAAGGCCATTGGTTATTGTTTGATGGGAAAGAAATGTTTAACCAACAAATTATGAGGGAAATGTTGTCAATTTTTACATCCAGGAGTCCATTGGGGAGTGTAAGTAAAGTGTGTCCTAGGTTTAAAGAAATATAGATATATAAGTGTGTGTGTGTGTGTGTGTGTGTGTGTATGTAACGGGAATGTAAATTTTTAAGATCTCCCCTGCCCCTAGGCTAAAGTACACCTGGAGCCTGCAGTAGGAGGCTTGTTTTTCAGTAGATACTTTTTGATTGGCCAGTGGGTCCACAAGGTTGTTATACTCTCTGAGCCAGGAGAAGGCTATATAAACCCTGATGTGAGGCTTTGTTTTGGGGTTCACTTTGAGAAGTATTCTGTTATTTGATCAGATGAGACTCTGGGAAGCCATTGTTGAGAGCCCCTCGGCTTTGAAAAGCCTTGATTTGGTATGGATGTAATGGTTGGACAGTTTTGGAAACATGTCTACTTGATCTGTTTCTATGTCTTGATAATTCTGTCTGTATACTCTGAAGTTTGGGGTGCTTACCTTTTCTTCCTGAACTAGGTAAACAATACATATTTAATTGATTAAAGTAAGCTTGTTAACCCCTTTTGATTTGCTTTCCTTTATCAAAGCAGATCCAAGAACCTGTGCCGGCAGCCACCGTGGGAACCCTGGGGTGCTTGCTGCTACAGTGTATAGTTATAAACAAATCTGTGAAGTATCTTATATATAAGCAAGTAAACAAAAGGGTATTAAGAAAGCAGTGTGAGTCTCCTGGAAGGCAGGTGAGGAAAGACAGACCCTGAGATTTGGCGAGTGGTGTTTATGGGTTCCAGAATATTAAAATAGTTTCAGAAGTTCTATGGGAAAGACTGAGAACAATATGGGAGACACAAGATAAGAGAGACAAGGAAAATTTTATAATCCAGGATGGGGAAGCAAAATAATCAGTCCTGGGAAAGGAATCAGGGAGAGAGGGATAGCTGGTAGAAAAGTCTGCATGTTAGTGCATTAGATATTATTTGTAGTTAGTTGTTCATAATCAGAATGATTTGATGAAACTGTGGGATATCGTTTAATGCTAAAACCTAAAATTGTTAATTGATTACTATATGTGGAAAGGAGGAGCCTGGATGAAAACTTAATTTTGACTAGTTCTGCTCATTCAGAACAGTCCTCCTGCTACCATATGATGTTGTAAAATTGCCAAAGCCCCTAGAAATTATCTCTATTAGGCAAGGTCATTCATCCTGGGAAAGAGAGCTTGTTTTAGTTATGAAGCTCCTAAACAATGCACTTGACTTTCTGAGAAGCAGCAAAGTCTATGTACAAAATACTAAAGAAGGCTTCTGTCAATTGGTTTGTATATCAGGATAAGTTTACATTTTACAAGGAAAGATGAAAATGGAATCCCTTACTTATGTGAGACTTGATAAATCTTTATTACTTGTTGCAGCTCCGTGAGAATAAAAATTAGCTCTAAATTGTGATTTGTGAAAATTGCTTTTTAAGGTAAAAGGCACTTAGGACCATAACTAAATTTTGGTTTGAGTTTGAATTTGGGTATAGTTGTCTGCATTAAATCAGTATCTGAGAGAAAATGCCACAAGCTATTCAGAGGGAATGTGATACTGTATTGTGAACAGGTGGAAGTTTACATTTGATTAAGGTCAAAGGGACAATCTTGGCTTATAGCTGGGATGGGATCTCTCCTGGCTCAGTTTACCCATGGGGCTCCTTTGAAAAGGAATGTTTCCCACCTATTCCTGAGTTTAGCTATGAGGTGGAATGGATGCTGCATGATGGGATATCTGTGACTTTACCTGAATTTAAACAGAGTATGTATTATCTTGTCATATTTGGAATGTCACATGTCCCTAACTTTTTTCTTCTATAGCAGTTTTCTATGATCAGAGCAAGTAGTCAATAAAAGATATAAGCTCTTTTGTGTTAGCTTATTGGAAAATCTAATATTATTTTTTTATCCAAAATTAAAAGATGTGCAGAAAGTTATGCAAACTGCTTAAGATTGATTTTTGTGATACCTAGGAATTCTGAAAGTGTCTAGGAATTTAAACTGTGATTGTAATAACACAGTGGGAATTTATGTTACTCAAGGACACTAACTTAATGTAATGAATTCCAATTTAAAGGTTTATTTTTGCTTAAAGGAAAAAGAAAGACATCATTTAAAACTTCCCAATTAATTTTTCTTACATAAAGGTTTTGTGATCAGTCTTCTCAACACTAGGATAATTAAAACTTTTTTAAGAAAAGAAATACCTTTATTTTATTTTGTTTTATTTTATTTTTTTTTTTGCTTTTTGGAGGGTCAATTGGGTTTAAGTGACTTGCCCAAAGTCACACAGCTATTTAAGTGCTAGGTGTCTGAGGTTGGATTTGTACTCAGGTCCCCCTGACTCCAGCACCTGTGCTCTATTCATTGTGCCATCTAGCTGCCCCCAGGAAATACTTTTAGAAGAGATATTTTGAAAGGTCTTGTGTGTTATACTTTTTTTTCCCAAGATGAGTTACTTTTAAATAAATGCAATAAGTTGTGAAGCAGAAAAGTTGCTGTTTTAATCTGAATTTGTAGTTGTTCTGTGATCTAAACAAAAGTTAACATCTGTAACTGAATGTATATGTAAAAGATTCGATTGTGTACTGATTGAGATTATGATTTACTGTGACCAGGGGTGGAGAACTGGGACCTTTGTACTTTGTGTCCCTTAAGGAGGCAATCTCTTTAAGGATGATTGACTTAAAGACTTACTAAATGATTGAGTTACTAAATAAATGTACTTTGTTTATAACTTTGTGACCACTTTGGTGAAAACTATGTGGCCACTTTAGTGATAAGTTATGTTACTGTGAATACTGTATCTTGATTTCTGTAAGTGATTTGCTCTACTTTCTGCTGAATAAATAGAGAGTTCACTATATTGTGTAATCTGAAGCTTGACGATGTTCACAGCAGCAGTCCTCTGGAAAGCTGCTTGTGCTTGGCTTTAAAGAAGGGAGCTCAAAATTGGAAATGGACAATTTGTTTCTCTTTGTAAGTTAACATCTACCCATTCACAACCATAGATGTTCCTACTCCTTTGATCTTCTTTCTCCACTCACCACATAGTTAAAATGTACCTCTGTTGGTTGTCCTTATATTTTCACCAGTCCCATTTTCCTTTACCTTTGACACACCTGAAACAATTCCATGGCATGTTTTTGGATTCATCCCATTACCATTTTGCTTCCATTATCTGTGTATACACATACACACACATATCCACATAGTGTTTCTGTGGAACCATTTCAATTGTGTCTAACTCTTGGTGACCCCATTTAGGGGTTTTTTGACAAAGATACAGTCATGGTTTGCCTTTGCCTTTGCCTTTTCCATTTGACTTATATATGTGGGTACTTAGGAAAATACATTTAAGCAACTCACCAAAGTTAACACAAATAGTAGGTATCTGAGGCCAGATTTGAACTGAGGAAGGTGACCCTTCCTAACTCCAAGCCTGGCACTCTATCTGCCAGCTAGATGCTAAACACACACACACACACACACACACACACACACACACACATGCACAAACCCATACATATATAGTAGTCAAGTGGCAAATAGAGTAATATATATAGATATAGCTATATGCACATATACACATGTATATATATAGACATACATTATATGTGTATACAGTTTATATAGAGAGAATGATACACATGCATTCAAATATATATTTGTGTGTATGTGGGTTTGCATGTGTAATAGTATATAGGGTGTTTAGGAGAAGTAGCACCTTTGGTGTGAGAGCGTGTTGGCCCCTTTTCAGGGCTGCTCATTCACCTTTGCTGTCCATCTGATTCACCCAATTTTCCACCTGTGGTTCCAATATACAGTAGCATGTTCAGTGGTCACATTCTGGTAAAGAGTCTTGGCATATGGGTTAAACAATGTTTAGGGCAGCCAATAGGCCTCCAACCTATTGATTAAATAGGGAGATGTCTATCCTAAGCATGTGAAGACTTTCCCAAGTGGAATGGACCATTGGACTTTGATGACTCAGGAAGAAAGAATGAGACTGATGGCTTTGAGAAATTCCCCTTGACTTAAATCTAATTCACACACAAGTCATCAAGTCACTGTTCCTTTTTGAGAACAGAGGAAAATAAGAACAAGTACATATTACATTTCTCTCTTTCTTTTCTTCTTTCTTTCCTTCCTTCCTTCCTTCCTTCCTTCCTTCCTTCCTTCCTTCCTTCCTTCCTTCCTTCCTTCTTTCCTTCCTTCCTTCCTTTCTTTCTTTCTTTCTTTCTTTCTTTCTTTCTTTCTTTCTTTCTTTCTTTCATCTCTATCTATCAAGTTATACTTGGTAGATGTACACACATATATGTGTATATGTGTATATACACATATGCATCCATATCCACACATGCACATATACACATACATATATATATATATATATATATATATATATACATATACATACATATATAATTTTCTTGGTTAATTATTGTTTCCCCATTTTTCACATTTTTTTGAAAACTTTTTCTTGTCATCAGAATTGTTTTCATTTGTATTTTTAGAATTTCATCTTTGAGATTTTCCTATTCATTTAAGGTCTATTCCCATGATAGTATTTTAATGCTGGCTGTACTAGTCATCATTTCCCTAACCCGTTTGAAATATGTCCTCTTAAAGCTTGCTTGATTTTTCTTTCCTTGCTTATTATAAATTCTCATTGAATAGTCAATTCACAAAAACAGTGCTAGTTATTTCTACTCTAAGAACCAATCTTCCTTGTTTATGACAATCAAATCCATTTAAAAAATTCCTGATCTGTGACCTTTTTTTTTTCTTTTTTCTTTTTTTAAGCAATCGTGGTTAAGTAACTTGCTCAAGGTTAAACAGCCAGTTATTTCTGGGCGTGGTGCTGAATATCTGAGCCCAGGATTCCATCTCCAGATCATCCTGACACTGGAGCTGGTGCTCTTACTCACTGAGCCACCTGGCCACCCCTAAGCAATTGAGGTTAAGTAACTTGCTCAAGGTTACATGGCCAGGTGTTTCTGGATGGATGCCAAGTGTCTGAGCCCGGGATTCGATCTCCAGGTCATCCCAACACTGGAGCCAGTGCTCTTACTCACTGTACTACCAGACCGCCCCATGTTCTATGACCTTTTGAAGGATGAAAGTATCATTTTTTTCCCCTCAAAGGTCCATCTTTTCGACATTGTTGTTCCTTCTGAGATGTTATTTGCTAGGTGGATAGTATTTGAGACCATATTTGAAGTTATGTATTCCTGGTTCCGAGCCTGGTGCTCTATCCATTGTGCCACCTAGGCTCCCTGTACATCAGCTTGGCCACCTTTCTTTCAGATTAATACCTTTTTTGAGGAAAACAAAAATATCTAGAACTTCTTCTCACTATATTTTGCCCTTAACACTATTGAATGTTGTGCACATTGTCCTGGAAAGAGTCAGATTTTTTTTCTTTTAATAAAGGAAATCAAAATGTTATCTGCCTATTATCCTTTAGAAAAGGAACATTCACTCTGACCTCATATTCACACAAGAAAGGCTAACTCTGAGTAGTAAGAACAATTTCATTTACATGTTGGTGCTTCATTTTAATCATTAATTATATTTAAATCTAAAGTTTCACAGCATCTTTTTGTTTCTTTCATAAATAGAAGTTTATGAATTAACCTATGCATCATTAATATCATATTACTTACTATTGCTATCCAGATATCTTAACTTGTACTTTTCCAAACTTCATGTGTCAGTTCTGATTCTTTTAATTCTTCAACAATTCTGTAATGTCTTATGAGAATTTTTCATAACATATTCTTTTGAAAATTTCATTAAAATTTTGTTTACTCTTTCAGATCATAAATGGCCATTTCCTTTAGCACTATATTGGTTACCAATAGACTCCTCCTCCTAAGTAAATAAATTTTTGTAGAATACTAAATAATTTGGCATTTTAGTATGTGTTTGAAATTTAATTTGATTTCATATTAACTAACAGAGTATACAAGCCAGCCTAGCAAGATATCCAAATCAAAGAGAGTGGCATATCATCTAATAAATAATATGAAACATATATACACATACATATGATTGTTTATATTAATGCATGTGTGCATGCAGTGCACATATATGTATGTGTGTGTTGCATATCACACAAGTGTGTGTATACTTTCCTGCAAGATAGAAAGTTAAAGTGTTATCACCACTTAACAAATGAGGAAACTGGCATCCAAGTACAAGTTACTTTTTTTTTTAAAGCAATTGGGGTTAAGTAACTTAGTTAAGGTTACATGGCCAGTTATTTTTGGGGTGTGGTGCTAAGTATCAGAGCCCGGATTTGATCCCAAGTCATCCCGACTCTGGGGCCGGTGCTCTTATTCACTAAGCCACCTGGCATCCCCTAACAAGTTACTTTTTAATGGAACCACAACCAGGTAGTAATAGATCTAGGGCATGAATCCAGATTATCTAATTTCAACTATATTTGTTCTACTATCTTGATTCATCTTATTAAATGAAGAAAACACTCTATATGCTTACACACATTCATGTTCACATATAAAAATATATGTTCTGGGATGGAAGAGAATTACAATGGTGATGTCTACAATTTGGTGTTCCAAAGTTACCATTGTTTGAGAGTTGGTATGTGAATGAACCTAATAGAGAATATCCAAAGCTAGATAGGAATATACTGGTGAATGGTTGTAGCACTATGTTTATAACACATTTACTATGCAGTAGCAAAAGAAGAAATCACAGTGTGTGATATTGCTTCTCTCTCCATCAATTTCCTTTCTATTTATTTCTCCTCCAGATGTAAGCACTGAGAATAAAAAAAAAAATAAAAGAGGCAGGAAAAGAGAAAGATAAATCTCAACTTGAAAAGATGCTAAAAGATGGTAATCTATGCACTGCATTTATAAAGAACTTCACTGGTTAGCTATAATACATTTAAAAGTGAGGTAGGCAAATTGCTGAAAATAAATGAATTTTGGTGTATTTATTAAATAATGTAACTGAGAACCATTAAAAATCCACAACTTACAAAACTTTCCCCCTTCCGGTCACATCATGTTTGCTAGGAAACAGGAGCATCGGATATTTGGGTATTTAGTCATTCAGGAAGAGTTGGGATACAATGCTCAGGCAGACCTCACAAAGGTTCTCTGTGCAGAGCTGGAAAAGAATTAAGAATTAATAAAATCTGACTGCCTTTCACCCCTAAAAAGGGAAGATTCAAAGAGACAGACAAGCTTTTTTGACAAAATTAGAACTGACCAAGGAGTTATGGGAGTAGCCAAAACCATGTAATATTTAGCATATTTCTTGACAGGCTGGTTAATTACAGCCCTGTGAAAGAGCGGGTTTTAAGAATGGATAGGAGATAATCATCAACAGAAACAAGGATTAGTGATCTTCCTCTCCCTGTTTTGACAGTTACATGCATTTCATAGCATGACAAATATTAGGACAACATTTAAATGTCCTTACCAGAAGGGAACTTTGAAGGACTTTGAAAATTAAGCATAACTACCAATTCGGTAAGAAATAATGGAAGATGGATTTTATCTAGTCATGCAGGTGAGCTAACAGTGGTAAATTCATACTTTTACTTCAGAGTTTAGACTTGAATAATCCTTCCAAGAATCACTTTAATCAAGGCTAGTTTTTAGTGCCCTTCTTTATATTCATTCTTTTAAAAATCTCCCCCCCCCATCAATGATTCTATGCCTCCAACATTTCCTCAAGAATAAAAACCTGTATAAGAAAAAAGATTCTGCTACTGGCTTTTGTTGGTTTACAAGAATAGTATACTATTGTGTTCTTTTCACCAAATGTGGCAAAGTATTTTAGAATTTGGTCTGCATTGCCCCAACTCCCATGTGCCCTGATAAGTCAGATCCACAGAACTCTAGGTAGATGTGCTAGGACTTTTCTTTCTAATTTTATAAATCCCAACCCCCTATCACTGTGTTTCCTCTCATGACTTTTTTCCATGGTTTCCCTTGAGAGTCCTCACCTTTTTGCCTCATTTATGAATTTTATTACTTTTTTTCCTAGTTCCATAATGCAATCCTTTATCAGTTTGGTTAGGATGACAAGTCTTGAGTTCAAACTCAGTTTCTGACACCTCCTGGCTATATGACCCTGGAAAAGTTACTTAACATTTGTCTGCCTCTGTTATCTTCTCTGTAAAATGAGGATAATCGTAGCACCCACCTTCCAGGATTATTGTCATGATGAAATGTGATAATTTTTAAAGTGCTTTGCAAAACTTAAAGTATTAATTTAAAAAAATCTTAATCATTATTGGCATTTAGTCTTTCAAACTGCATTAGATATGAAAAAGAGGTATGTGCTATAGCAGCATGATAAAAATGGTTAATAGATAACTTCTCCCCAAAATTCTATGATATACGATCTCATTACGAAATATAGAAGCCAGGGGAAGGTGAGCTCAAGGTAAACACCAAATGTGGGAAGGTGGCGACTCATAACTGCTAGTTGTAACAATTTTTTTTCTCTCATTCATAGGTTTTTTGACAAGTTCCTCTTAGATATGATATCCTTCTTCATTTGCCTTCTTCTAAAGTCATGAATATACCTTTCTATGATATATCTAGTGTTATTCTGTGTACAGGTACTGTTGCCAACTACTGCTGCCCCAGGGGTTGTTGACAAGATTCAAATGAGAAAATAAGTTGCTTCAGCCCATACAAGGCTCTTAAGGCTCTCCTCCAGTCTAGGAAAGGGGGAGGAAAACTAGGATGAGCTGAATCTCCTCAGACATTCCTCCTCAGGGCTTTGGCTGGAAATTTATCTTGGTTTCTGTCTCTATATGTGTCCATCTCTTTTCTCTCAATCTCTGTCTTTCTTTGTCTCTGCTTCTCCTTCTCTGTCTCTGTCTCTCTGCCTCTATCTCTCTCACTAGCTCTTTTTCTCCCTCAGTCTCTGTCTCTCTCTCTCTGTCTTTCTTTGTCTCTGTCTCTGTTTCTGTATCTGTCTGACTCTCTCTCTCTCTCTCTGTGTCTCTGTCTCTCTCACTCTCTCTATCTCTATCTCTCCCCCCCGTCTCTCTCCCTGTCTCTCCTATTTTCTTCAGTCTCTTGAGCATTAAACGGTTCCATATTTTGTAGATGACTTCCATAGCATCATCAAGTTTTCTCAGACAATCTCTGCCATATTTTTTATACAAAGGAATTCCAGATGTTCAAGGATACTTCCCAATTATTTGAAAGTCTTTGATTGATTAGGGCATATTCATACCTAGTTATCATGTAATTTAAATGATGTATGCATTTATTTACCCAATCAAGCCTTATCTTTATACTGTGTTGAAATATTTGACATGGAATTTCCATGAGCCTAAATGAAAATGAACCACAGTTAAGAAATTCACTATTTAATAATAAAGAAGACATTTACTTTTTCAAATAATGTAGCTTTGTCCTGTGTTTATATAATACTTATTTCTTTTTTATTTTGATGTATGAGAACAGTGATACTGAAAAAAAAAACTTATTGTGAATAGTGCACAATTTTATTCATCTATACTGTCTGGTACTTTCCATCAAAATGAATTAAGTGTAACATGTAGAAATTCTGCATGTTTTATTTTCTTTTCTTTTAAAGCAATTGGGGTTAAGTAACTTGTACAAGGTTACACGGCCAGTTATTTCTGGGTGTGGTGCTGAGTATCTGAACCCAGATTTGATCCAGATCATCCCGACACTGGAGCTGGTGCTCTTACTCTCTGAGCCACCTGGTCACCCCTAAGCAATTGGGGTTAAGTAACTTGCTCAAGGTTACATGGCCAGGTGTTTCTGGGTGGGTGCTAAGTGTCTGAGCCTGGGATTCAATTTCCAGGTCATTCCAACACTGGAGCCACTGCTCTTACTCGCTGTGCTACCTGGCCACCCCATGCAGGTTTCATTTTCATTCCAATTGGTATTTAAAATTTTCATATAGTCCATATTAGCCTTCTTATGCTGTTCTCATAATTCTATCTCTGTTAAAGGTAAGCATGACTATTATCCAAATTTTCCATGCTTGGAACCTCAGAGTCATCTTCAACCTTTCCCTAAACTTTGTTGCAAATATAAAATCAGTTGCTGAGACCTGATGGTTCTATCTCCAATTTCTGCACATGTCCAGAAATCATTGATACTATAGCCACCCTAGCCTAGATATTTTTTTTAGCTTATCCATAATCCTCTTAATTGAGAAAAAGCTTGACAGAAAGATTTCACAAGGAGAAGTGGAGACCGTATGGTAGAGTAAAGGCAGGAACTTGTCTGACCTCACCTCCAAACCACTCTACATACCTTTAAATAATTATTATAAACAAATTCTAGAGTGGCAGAACCCACCAAAAGATGAAGTGAAGAAATTACCCAGGCTAAGATACCTTAGAATATCAGTAGGAAAGGTCAGTGGCATCAGGGTGAGACAGAAGCACAGTCCAGTACAGGCCACATCACCTACCACAAACCATGCCCCAACAAACCAGGAGCAGGCCTCAGGGCTAAAGAATCAGTAGCAGCAATGTTGGTTTCCAGACCTCTCAGCTCACAGCTAGGGCATCAGCCAATGTATCAGAAGGAGATTTTGTAGGGTCCCTTTGCTGATACCAAGGGCAGGACTCTGCTGCATTACCTATATTTTGATCTAGGTTTCAATCCTTAGTCTTTCTATAAGCAGTATTATCACAGCAGAGTTTGCAGAAACAGGGGAGCAGGACCATTGTCAAAGTTCCAGGTTGAAAGGAGTGCTTGTGTAGTGCACAGTACAAGAGAGTAGTAAATACACCTCTCCCTAGATCATACCACCTTGAGAAAGTAAAAAAGTTATATTTCCCCAGAATTACTTCATAAAGCAGGTGCACAAAACCTCTGAAGCTTGGGACAGTGTACCCTCCACTTGGAGAGAAGAGCTCCACTTTAACATAGAGTTACAAATCAAGAAATAGGCTGGAAAATGAACAAACAACAGGAAAAAATCTCATCATGGACAAAATGTTGACAAGATCAAAATGCACTCTCAGAAGAAGACAGCAAAGTCAAAATCCCTTTATCGAAAACCTCCAAGAAAAACATTAATTGCTTGCAGGCTATGGAAGAGCTTAAAAAGCATTTTTAAAATCATGTAAAGAGAAAGAGAAATAATAATTGGGAATAGAAATGAGAGTGGTGTAAGAAAACCATATAAAAAGAAACAATAGCTTGGTAAAGGAGACACAGGAGGGAAAAAATACTGAAGGAAATAATGCCTTAAACAAACAGAATAGGCCACATGACAAAAGAGGCACAAAAATCCAGTGAAGAGGAGAATGCCTTGAAAAGTGGAATTGGCCAACTGAAAAAAAAAATAGAGAAAAATTGCTGAAGAGAACTCTTTACAAAGTAGAATCGGTCAAATGGAAATGAAGTACAAAATCTCATTGATAAACATTATATTTAAAGTTAGAACTGGGCAAGTGGAAGGTAATGATTCAATGAGATAATAAGAATAAGCAAACAAAATCACAAGATTTAAAAAAAAGAAGAAGAAAATGTCAACTATCTTACTGGAAAAAAAACTAGCAAGTACTTCCAGGAAAGATAATTTAAGAATTATTTGACTACCTGGAAGTCACAATTAAAAAAAAAAAGTCTAGATATCATCACTCAAGAAATCATCAAGTATGGCGATGGAACTAAAAAGGCAGAGTAAAAGCAGGGACTTGCTTGAGCTAACCCTCAATCCCCTCCAAATACCTGTAAAAATGACTCTAAATAAATTCTAGAGCTGCAAAACCCACAAAATGACAGAGTGAAACACATCTCCAGTCCAGGAAAGGGTAGAAAGATGACAAGAAGGGTATTTGCATGCAATCCTTCATGGGCTGCACCAGAGAGAGCTGGAGCCAGCATCAGGGGGCTGAATCTCTGGCAGCTGGCAATTTCCAGACATTTCAACCCACAAACATCGAGAATAGTGTGGAAGGTGCAAGAAGCAGCTACTGCTTGTGGAGCTCTCGGCCCACAGATAGTGGGGGATCCAGCACATGATGCAAAACCCCAGAAGCCTGGGACAGTAAACCAGCCCCACCCCCAATGGAAGCAAAGTCCTGCCTTGAAAGGGAAATAGAACATCAAGTACTTGACTGAGAAGATGTGTAAGACATGAAAAAAGAATAAGGTTATAAAATCTTCCTTTGTGATAAGGCAGATCAAAACATACAACCAGAAGAAGACAACAAAGTCAAAGTTCCTACACCAAAAGCTTGCAAGAATATGAAGTGGTCACAGGCCAAAGACAAGGTCAAAAACGACTTAGAAAATCAAAGAAACCGCCATGATATTATAGAACCAGAGACTGAAATAGAAATTGAAAGAATCTATTGATCACTTCTGGACAGTGATCCCAAAATGAAAACTCTCAGGAATATTATATCCAAATTCTAGACCTCCCAGTTCAAGTAGAAAATACTGCAAGCAGCCAAAAAAGAAACAATTCAAGATCGTGGAGTCATAGACAGGATAATACAGTATTTAGCAGTTTCTACAACAAAAGGATTACAGGGTTTCAAATAGGACTTTTTGGAGGGCAAAAGGGCTAGTATTACAACCAAGAATCACCTACCCAACAAAATTGAGTATAATCCTTCAGGGGAAAAATGGAATTTCAAGCATTCCTGAAGAAAAGATGAGAACTGAATAGAAAATTTGACTTTCAAATACAAGATGCAAAAGAAGCATAAAAAGGTAAATAGGAAATAAAAATCATAAGGGATTCTATAAGGTTAAACTGTTTCTATGCCTCCATGGGAAAAATGATATAAATATTTATAACTCCTAAAAACTTTTTCATTATTAGAGCAGTTAAAATGAGTATACATAGTCAGAAAGCAGAGATGTGAGTTGAATGATAGTAAGATTATCTAAAAAATAAAATTAAGGGATGAGAAAGAAAATGCACTGGGAGAAGGGAAAAGGGAGAGGTAGAGAGAATAAATTATTTTACATAAAAAAGACATGAAAGATTTTATAGCAAAAGGAAAAATAGGGATATAGGGTAGGGGAGCACATGAATATTAATCTCATTGTAATTGGCAGAAAGAGGGAATAATATATACACTTGACTAGGTCTAGTAATCTCTCTTACCATGCAGGAAAGTAGGAAGGGTAGGGAATAAGAGAAAGGAGGAGCTGATAGAAGAGAGGTTAGTTTGAGGGAGATAAAAGTCACAAGCAAACACTTTTGAGAATGGACAAGGTAAAAGAAAGGAGAGAAAGTGTAAGATAATTGGGTAAAATAGGTTAGAGGAAAATATATACTTGGTAATAATTATAGTGAAAGAAAATTACGGTGAATTCTTCTGATAGACATTATTTCTCAAACAAGAAAACTAAGTCAAATTTATATAAACAAGTTATTCCTAAATTGATAAATGGTCAAAGGATAAAAACAGGCAGTTTAAAGGCAAAGTAATCAAAGTTTGCTATAGTCATATAAAATGCACTAAATCACTATTGATGAGAGAAATGCAAATTAAAACAACTCTGAGCTACTATCGCACACCTGTCAGATTGGTGAATATGACTGAAAAGGAAAATGACAAATATTGGACGGAGTGTGGGAAAAACACTAATCCACTATTTGTGAAGTTGTATACTGATTCAACCATTCTGGAGATCAATTTGGAATTATGCCCAGAGGGCTATAAAACTGCAAACCCTTTCACCCAGCAATACCACTACTAGGTCTATATGCCCCCCCCCCCAAAAAAAAGAATGGCTGAATAAATTGCATATCATTGTGATGGAATACTATTGTACTTTAAGAAATGATGAGTTAGATGCTCTCAGAAAAAGAAAAAAACCATGGAAAAACTTAGATTAAATTAGGCAAAATTTAAAAAAAAGCAGAACCAAGAGATCATTGTACACAATAACAGCAATATTGTATGATGATGTACTCTGAATAACTTAGCTATTCTCAGCCAAACAATGATCCAAGCCAATTCTGTGGGACTTAAGATAAAAGGTGCTGTCTATCTCCAGAGAAAGAATGGGCAGAGCCTTAACACAGATAAAAAATATTATTTACTTACTTTTTTTTTTCTTGGTGTTTTTTTGTCTGTGTTTTCTTTCACAGAATAACTTACATGAAAATGCAATTTGCATTACTACACTTGCATAACCTATATCATTATTTTGCCTCCTCAATGAAGACAGGAGGTAAGGGAGGAAGATAATTTGGAAATCAAAATTTGAATTTAAAAAAAAGGAATGTTGAAAGTGTGGAGACAAGATGGCAGCATATAAGCAGGGAAACCCCATAAGCTCCCCTATTAACCACTTCAAATACCTATAAAATATAACTCTAAACAAATTTTACAGCTATAGAACCTACAAAGTGACAGAGAGAAACAAACCCCCCAATGAAGGCAGCCCAGCAGGCAGAGAGATCGTGTTCATCACAGTGCACTGGGAGCAGAGTCCAGCCCTATATGAGTCTGAGGCTTTAGCCTGAGGGTGGCTCAACTAGCAGCCACCAGAGCAGACTTCAGGAGAGTGGATCACCAGCAGCTGTGGTGGTCTCTAGAAATATCAACCCATAAATGCCAAAGACAAAGTAAAAAGTCAATGTAGAAGACTGTTAGAAGTGGGGGGAGTGGAGGGAACACAGTCCAGCCTCTTCCCCCAGAGTGGGAAGTTGTGGAGGTGTGACAGCATGCAGTCACATCCATATGGCTGCTTCAGGGTCCCTGGCCTGCAGTTCATATGGGGGCCAAGCAACCATTCTGAGGGCAATCCCTCTTGCCTTAACCTGCCTGGATCAGGATCACAGTCTTGCCTTAAGGTCCTGAGGTGTGTGACCAGTTAGACAGAGCTTGTGGAGGCTATAGAGACAGTGCTCTGCTAATACCTCCAGCATCTGCAAAAAATCTATAGCGAATTGGGACAAATCTCTCCCCTCTGGAAAATGAGTTCTACTTTGGCAAAGAGCTCAAAATTCAAGTGATTCAGTTGCAACATCAGCGAGAAATGGCTGAGGTGCAGGAGCTGTAGCCATGTGGCTGCTTCAGAGCTCCTGGCATGCAGATTGTAGGGGGACCAAGCAACCATTCTGATGGGGTAATTACTCTTCCTTTAACCAACTTGGATCTGGATCATTCTCTAGGGTGGAGGTCCTGTGGTGTGTGAACAGTGAGCAAGAGAATGTGGAGGCTTCAGGGAAGGGAGCCAACTAATACCTCCTGCAGTTGCAAAAACCCCAGTGATTTGGGACAAAGCTCTCCTCTCTGGAAGCAGAGTTCTACTATGACAAAAAGCTCAAAAGTTCACTAATTGATTGGCAACATGAGCAAGCAAATATAACAAAGCAAGCACAGCAATCCAACTTCAGATTCCCCTTTGGGAGACAAAAAAGCATCAAAGCATGGAATAGCAGGAACACAACAAAGTCAGAACTCCTTCAACAAAAACTTCCAAGAAAAATATGACATGGTTACAGGCCATAGAAGAGTTTAAGAAAGATTTCAAAAATCAAATAAGGGAAGTAGAGGAAAAATTGGAAAGGGAAGTGAGAATGATGCAAGAAAATAATGAAAATGGAGTCAACAATCTGACTGAAGAGAATAACACCTTAAAAATAGACTAATTCAAGAGGCAAGAGAGGCCCAAAAAGCCAATGAATAGAAGAATGCCTTAAAAAGACAAATTTGCCTGATGGAAAAAGAAACTCAAAAGCTCACTGAAGAAAATAATTTGTTCAGAAATAGACTGCAGCAAATGGAAGCTAGTGACTTTATGAGAAATCAACATACTGTTAAATAGATCCAAAGAAATAAAAAATAGAAGGCAATGTGAAATATCTCATTGGAAAAAACACTGACATGGAAAATAGATCCAGGAGAGATAATTTAAAAACTATTGTACTACATGAAAGCCATGATCAAAAAAAGAACCTAGAAATCATCCTTTAAGAAATTCTCAAGGAAAGTTGCACTGATGTTTTAGGACCAGAGGGCAAAATGAAGGTTCAAAGAATCCACTGATCACTTCTTGAAAAAGATGGCCAAAAGAAAACTCCTTGGAATATTATATCCTAGTTCCAGAATTAACAGATCAAGGAAAAAATATTACAAGTAGCCAAGAAGAAACAATTTGAATATTGTGGAAACACAATCAGGAGAACACAGTATCTGGCAACTTCTACACTGAGGGATTGAAGGGCTTGGTATATGATATTCTGGAGGTAAAAAGAACTAGGATTAAAAACAAGAATCGCCTACCCATCTAAGCAGAGTATAATGTTTCAGAGGGAATATGGTAATTCAATGAAATAGAGGACTTTCAAGCATGCTTAATGAACAAAAACAGAGTTGAATAGAAAAATTGACAGTCAGATTCAAGAAGCATGAGAAGGTAAACAGGGAAAAGAAATCATGAAGAACTTATCAAAATTGAACTATTCACATGCCTATATGGAAAAATGATAATGGCAACTTATGAATCTTTTCTTAGTAAGAGAATAGTTGAATGGAATATAAATGGATACATATATCTGTGTGTGTTTCTGTGTGTGTACATACATACATACAAACATACATATGTCTATATATGAGGGTATATGGGTATAAGACTATATATGCGAGTGTATGTATATATATATATATATATATATTTTACAGTATACATAAAGAGAGGAAAGGTGAAATAGGGAGGTAAGAGAGAATATAATGAGAGGAGATGGGGAGAGTCTGAATGGGGTAAATTATCACATATACAAGATGTAAGGAAACTCTTACAATGGAGGGGAAAAACAGGAAGGCAAAAGGGAATGGGTCAACCTTACTCTCACTGAATTCGGCTTAGGGAAGGTATGACATACACACTAAAAAGGGTATCTTACCCTACAGGAGAGTTGGGGGGAAGGGAATGAGAGGGGGGATGATGGAAGGGCAGGCTGGGGGGAGGGAAGTTAGAAGCACAAACTTTTGAAAAGAGACAGGGTCAAATTAGAGAATAGAACAAGTGGGGGGCAGGATAAGATGGAGGGAAATATAGCCAGTTTTTCACAATATATCCACTATGGAAATATTTTGCATAGCTACACTTGTGAAAACTAAACTGAATTGCCTATCTTTCCAGTAAGGGTGTATGACAAGGGAGGAATGTGGAATTCAAAGTTTTAAAATAAACTATTTAAATAAATAAATAATTGAATATATATATATATTGCATGCAACTGGGCAATAAGATATACAGGTACCAGGGTATACAACACCATCTTGCCTTCCTGGAAAGTCGTTGGTGGTACCGAGGAGGCTATATTAGAGAGCAGATTGGGGGAGGGCATACAAAGTCGGATCACTGTTTTGGGATGGTGGGTAGGGGAAAGACAGAGAAAATTGTGTAACTCAAAATCTTGTGGAAATGAATGCCATAAAGTAAAAATAAAAATAAAATTTAAATTAAAAATTAAAAAAAATGACACATGGGCTCAAATCTTATCTCAAGTACCTACAATATGACCCTAGGCAAGTCATTCAAATTCTCCTAATCCCAGTTTTCCAATATGTAAAATATTAATAAATATTAATACCTACCTTAAAGGAATGAATTGGATAAAATATGTCTATTTCTTTGCAACTCATAAAGTGTTAAATCAATATTGAATGTTTAAAATTTTTTTTTCATTCAACTGGGAAAGAAGAATTACACATACTGGGGTATGGAAATCCATCTTGCCCTACTGGAAAGTCATAGGGGGGATGTGGGAGGAGTGGGATCACTGTTTTTGGGTGGTGTTTAGGGGAAAGCCTGGGAGAAAATTTGTAATTCAAAATCTTGTGGAAATGAATGTGATAAACTAAAAAGAAACATAAAATTTAATTAAAACAAAGAATGTTAAAATTGTTTTCACATACAATTGGGAAAAATAAAATATTAAACAAGAGACCAGAACAAAGACTTTCTTATCAAAAATTCCTTACCTTTCTTATCATATTATTAGATTGTTGTAGATGTAGCTTTATGAGTTGTAATACTAATCATGACAATCAGAAATGTGTAGACCAGTCTATTGTTGGAAAATTCTATTCTAGGATTCAGCGATGCCATCTGTCTGAGTACGATACGGGAGATTGCAAACCCAGGATATGTAAAGGTGGAAAGTTCAAACTTAAATCTGCTTCCAGATAAAATTTGTGTCTTCAGAAGGCAATGGTGAAAAAAAAAATACTTGTAGGGAAGAAGCATATATTCCATAAGAACACTTTCCTGTAAATAAATACATATTATTTAATTATAAAAGTGAAATCAAAATTGCAGGGTATTTATGGTCAGAAAAACTTTCATTTTGCCTCCATGGACAAAATCCTGCCTCAGGAAAAGGCAAATGAGTGCTAATGGGGGCAAATGGGCTCTAGAAGGGTGAGAGGGAATGAACATAGAGAGGAGATTATATGCCAAGTAGTAAAAAAAATAATCATGGGGAAGATAGGAGCTAGAACCGGACTGCACAATCAAGGTTCAAGGGAAATTTCTGCCGTGGAGAATACTTCTCTCCTCACTACCACAAATAGGATTTAACACTTTGTATCAGCAATGCCATATTCACAATGCCTATAGAGATTACAAATATGCTGATATAATTATCCATTAGAAAATACGTCATGTTTGCCATATGAGGAAATAAACTAGAAAATTTATTAAGATACCAAAAGACTGAGTCCCAAAACCAGAAAGTGAAAGCCATCAGAGTAGTTATGACATTGGCACAGGTAGATAAAGTAGAAAGCACCCACATTTTCAAGCCTTTAAAACAGAACAGGCTACCTCAGGCAAAGGTCCTCCTCTCCCCACGCACAGCAACCACCCAGCGTCCTGGAAGCGCACTCCCAGCAGCTCCGGCCCCTGGCAGTCCTCAGCAGGAGTCCTTAGCAGAAAGTCCTTAGCAGTTCTAACTCAAAAAGGGCTTCGCGCTGCCACTGCCTCTGCTGCTGCCGCCGTCACCACCACCGCCAGCCACCGAACTGTCCTTCACCAGTGGACAGTATTCATTCTGTCTGCCGGACAGTCTCCAGACCCCTGCAACAACAGTACTGTCCCTCACCAGTGGACAGTATTCACTCTCTGTCTGCAGGACAGTCTCAGGCCTTCTTAACCAAATGCCAGGTTCCAGGACTTCTTCAACAGGACAGTCTTTCACCAGTGGACAAATCTGGCAAAATAACATCAAAACAGACAGACAAAGTACCAGCAAAACAGCCATGTCTCCTCAGTCCTTGGCAGCTCAGGGGGCAGGTCTCAAAAGTCCAGGGCAATTCAAAGCGGCCACCAGCAATTTTCTTAGCCTCTCTCTCCCTCCACGAGGTGCTGCTTCCAAAAAGAACTTCCGCCTCTCTCTTGTCTCTCCAAATCTACGTCACCAGCTCCTCCCAGTCAGGACTTTCTTTTCACATCAAAAAGTCCATCCCACAGGTGGGATTAACAAGCTCTGGGTTTTAATACAATCAATTTGAAAACCAAGCCAATACAGGGGAATCTTTAATTGCCATTACTATCACACACTTCTAAGAATGAAACAAAATAGACAAAATGTATAGAGTGTGGAAAAGGATTAACATTTGTTAGTTTCGTTCTCTCCATCCACAATATAGGTTCCCACCTCCCTCTATTCCTAAGGGTGAGACTAGCCAGAAGCAGTTTGCATTCATGGTGAGGTGGGGGATTCCGCGGGGGAGGTGGGAGAGACAGGATTTGGGAAGTCAAATGTTAATTCAACATCCTACCTGAACTCTTTCAGAGAGACCTGAAACAACAGAGCTCCCTTCCTGATATGCGTGTATGTGTCTCTCTCTATATATGTATATATATATATATATATACATATATATACACACACATATACATATGTGAGTGCATGTATGTATAGGTGTATGTATGTGTATGTATATGTATGCACACACACATATACATACGCACATAGATAGATACAGAGAGATGGAGGAAGAGATAGCCTATGTAAGAGCCAGAGGTTGGGAAATCAACCCAAAAAAATCCAGTCTTAGCCTGCTCAGTCAACTCTTGGAAAATACAGTGAGTGAGGAAACCAAGAGGATTTGAGGCATAGTCCACATTGAGCTACTGACATTTGCCTTCCCACATTATTAGAAGAAATCCCAGAGACTTATTATACTTTTCAGATTTCAGAAAATCCTCATTCCACATCTGGTATATTAATGTCCTCCATTTAGGAAGTCATCCATAACTGTCCCTTCCAAGTGGGTCCCATATCAGGCTACAGCCCTCAAAGATAATAAAGAATTTTCTGACAAAGTGTCCCCTTTGGCCTCAATGACTCAGAAGGCCCATGTTTCTGGAGAACTCTACCCACAAAGACAAGACTAAGCAGAGCCTTGGCAGGAAGCAAAATGTGGCCAGAATAAGTGACTGGGTTTCTGAAGTCCTTGTTCTTCAGAACAACTATATACTAAGCCACCTTTGAAAAGCAGTTGCTTGCCTGTTATTGGGTCCTAGTGGCTCCTCAACATATTACACAGTATCTACTTTATATCTACTATATTACACAGTATCTATGTCCAAAGATTCCTATTTTTGCTTGATTGTACAATGCAAGAGGCTTCTATTTCCAAATGGAATTGGTCATTTAAACATTGCAATTGCTTAGCTGCCTCCAGTGCTGTTGCCTTTCATAAACAGGTAGTGACTATTCCAGGGATTAAGGTATCCAGTCCAGACACTGGAACCCTGCTTTTCTGATGAACCAGCAGGTCCCCAACTCTAATGATCTGGCTCCTATGAAATGACATTTTGTCGGGTTCAATAATGTCTCCATCTGCTATGAGAGGAAAACACAAATTGTCGGGGCAACTAGGTGGCACAGTGAGTAAATTGCCGGACCTGGAGTCAGGAGGACCCAAGTTCGCTTCCGGCCTAAAACACTTAACACACACACACACAAACTAGCTGTGTAACCTTGGGCAAGTTGCTTAACCCCAATTGCACTCCAAAATGCAAAAAACAAACAAAAAACAATTGACTTCAGCAGCCATTAATCCAACAACTGTGATAACCAAGGGAATAGTAGTTTTAGCAAGCTCTTCCAGTAGGATGAGATACAGGATTCATGGCCGGCATGTGAGAGAACTTTAAAGGTTGGTTTACTATGTTCAGTACTTTTTGATTTTCCTCTAGAAGGACACATTCAGAATATATATGTACAAGGCTATTGGACAATTTTCAAGTCTTTAGATTCTTTAACTTATTTACCATGCACTATAGGTGCTGTCCTATTTTTCTTTCCTTCCTTCCTTCCTTTCCTTCCTTCCTTCCTTCCTTCCTTCCTTCCTTCCTTCCTTCCTTCCTTCCTTCCTTCCTTCCTTCCTTCCTTCCTTCCTTCCTTCCTTCCTTCCTTCCTTCTTTCCTTTCTTTCTCTTTCTTTCTTTCTTTCTTTCTTTCTTTCTTTCTTTCTTTCTTTCTTTCTTTCTTTCTTTCTTTCTTTCTTTCTTTCTTTCTTTCTTTCTTTCTTTCTTTCTTTCTTTCTTCCTT